>NC_051154.1:25773467-26108126 GCF_013339745.2 Dermacentor silvarum
CTTGCGTGGCTGCGTGTGCGTGCGTGCATGTGCGTGTGTGTTCGCGTGTGTGCATGCATGCGTATACGCGTGTGTGTTCGTGTGCGTGTGGGCGCTTGCGCGTATGTGTGCGTGCGCGTGTGTGTTCGTGTGTGTGCATGCGTGCGTACGTGTGTGTGTTCGTGTGCGTGTTCCGAGTGTGTGTCTGTGTGTGTGTTTACACACACACACACATTCATATTTCAGCCGCATCTTGCTTGTAACGATACCTATAGTATATAAAAGAAGCCTTGTTTGCTTTGACGTCGTCTATAAGGACTGTCGTTCCCGTTGAATACCCCTCTTACTTTGAAGAGATATTGCCTCCCTCCTCCTCACCTCCCTAGTTGAAATATGCGGCCTCTCTGTTATTCTGCATGACGCTAAGGCTTGAAAGGCGCCGGTGTCCTGTTCATACGTTCTATAATAGAACCTAATGGACTACTCAAAGGTGTTCTTTGAAATTGAATATCAGCCACATATCTATGTCTTCGCGAAGAGCATTAAGCGATTCGCTAGTTTTGCACGTGAAGTTTGTCATGAACAGTAAAATTCATTGCATTCACTGCAAAGTTTTGAGAAGCTCTCGTAAGCAATGTCGTATCCCGTTCATTTAGCAATTATTTTAGCCCAACTTTCTTAAAGAAGATATCCAACCTTTTATAAAAGGTTGCACACATCCTTTTTTAAAGTTCTGTTAGTCTGGCTGCTGTCTTGCAACACCCGCATTTCCTTTTTCGCTTTAGGCCTGCTG
Organism: Dermacentor silvarum; assembly: GCF_013339745.2. NCBI lineage: Eukaryota > Metazoa > Arthropoda > Arachnida > Ixodida > Ixodidae > Dermacentor > Dermacentor silvarum. Next base: position 25,774,240 of record NC_051154.1, read on the forward strand.
TTAGGGTGTCGAAATTACAGACGAATATCGCTGAATGTTGAATTGCGTACTTCTCAATCTGCCAAGCTCGCAATTGCTCAGATGTTACCTCAGCGTCTTTTTTTTTCGATTTCCTACTTCCCGGGAGGTGAATTGCAACGCTGTACTTTATACTGTAACCTTCGTTAACAGCACTGGTGTACCCACTCCGTGACTTTCTCCCGCCGCGAAGAGAACGACGTTTGGAAACTCCGAATTTCTGGGGTTTTGCCAATGCAGCAGAGTAATCGAAAATGAAGCCGCTTCGAGCATTACGTCAAGTGGGCAGTGAAGATGTAAGTTCAAGCCGCGGGCACGTGGCATGTTGCCATTTGTTCTCGTGTAGTCAAGAGCAAGTTTCAGCTCGATGACAACTTGGCCGTTCAAATGCATGTGAAAAGCAGAAGTACTTTCACTAGGCAACCGCTGAACCGCTGTTAAAATCCGTTGCATATAAAAGAGCAAGTTGAATTTCATTTTTATTGCAGGCTTCAAACCTTTTACGAGTGCTGTCGGAATTCGGTAAATTTCGAGAAAAAAATTTATAAAAAAAAAGTTTACAGATGCTTAACTCCGCATGAAAAACCAATATCGCAATTATCTAAACGGTAGGGCGTCTAAAGGGGACAAATTAGAGCGTCTAAAGGAGAGAAACGCGACCTTTAAAGATTACGTGAAATTGTTACGTTGTTCGCATGAGCTTTGCAAAAGTCCTATTGAGAGACTAGTGCTAAATTTCAGAGCGGAGCATAATATGTACATTTTGTACTCTTTGTATTTATTGTATTTCATATGTTACTTCTGTTCATTGTGCTTTGGAAAGTATTAAACTTCATGACTTTTTTTTTCGATCTTTGGCAACATTTCTTACAAATATAACACCTAAATACGCTGCCAACAGTCGGTATATTCAATATTATTATTTTTGCTCAAATGCAATAGGCATTATAAACATTGGTTCGTTGGACACCTAGAAAAGCAATTAATTTATTCCTATGTTTTTAGAAAAAAATTCCAAACCGAACAAGCGAACAATAGTCAAAGTTAAACGAGAAAACGCAGTAGAGCTGACTGCATGGATTACATCTAAAGCATTGAATGGGGGGTATAGTGCATTCAGCCCTACCTTTTTTTACAAAAGAAAGGCAGTGCGCCAGTGCCAAAGCAAACCAGGCGAATAGGGACAAGTAGATTCGTCAAAAGAATACAGGGCGGGTTTGAGCAGTTTAAGTCAACGATTCCTCCCTCTGCAGATTTCACATCCGATTGTTCTCAGCCACCACACACCTGACCAGCATAATGTGGTGATAATGCGTCGCCAAGGCACTGCTCAGGCCACGGACGAAGTGCGAGAAAAATATTTGAGAGGAATAGAACAGTAGCGTTATTCCAGCCCCATTTGCATCGCAACACTGATTATACTGCTCCTATCAGATCGAGGAAACGGGAAGATCGCGCGGCACTACCTTTTGACTGCGTAATTCGAACGATCAACAGCAGCTTTGAGGACTCGTATCTTCTAGCTGGCTCACTTTAAGAGCACTAAATGTCTCTCACGCAGCCTCTCTCCCTCTCTTGCTATTCTCGGCTTCGCGAATTGCTGAAGCCATAATGAGGCATTGTAGAGCTGCTAATCGTCTACAAGCAATAATTATTGCACGCCAAGTCTGCACATAACAACTCGAGGAGAAGGATGGTTTCCTGGGCAAGTTGGCATTTCATTATTTAGGCAATCATCGCGAAAAAAAAAGACAAAAAAAAACGGAGCCTCCTTTCTGTCGTGTCATTTTTTGTGGGGAAGCGCCGACACTAAGGACAGATTCTCCCGTCGTTTTGAAAGACAAAATCTAGAAATTCACTCACGCACAAGTAAACGTAGTGCAAGACCAGCGGGCGCTTTCGTGCCAGCTGTTCTAGCGAGAACGTCGCGGGAAACAATTTGTGGAAGCCGCGTACAGCAAGCAATCGTACTCCTACAAGGCCTGTTCCTTAAAATTAAACTTTAATGCTGGGATTTTGGGTGCCAAAACCACGATATGATTATGAGGCGCGCCGTGTATTAATTTTGACCACCTGGTGTTCTTTCACGTGCACTTAAGTACACGAGTGGCCGCCACGGTCGAGAAGCTCAGCAGCGCATTGGAAAAGCCACTATACGCTACCGCGGCCGGTCAACGCCTCTTGCTGTCTACAGCAGGTGCCGCACCGAGAGTGCCCAGCTGTAGGGAGGACCCACGAAAATGGGATGTAAGTTTCGACTTCAACCGCAAGACATTCAACCCGAACTGAACGACAGAGTTTAATGTGAGACTAATTAGGTTGCCCCGTCATTTTTTTACGTTTTATTTTCCACTTTGTAATTTAAGAAAGGAACCTGGGCCTGAATTCGATGATAAATGATGTTTCTAAGTCTCGAAGCAATTACACGATGCGGGCTAGATCCATGCCGCCGGAAGGCGGGAATAAAGGCCACGCCTTCCTAAGTCGTCGCGTCAGCGCTGCGGCGTGGAGCGAGCGCGTCACTTATTGACTATGCAGCAGAGCGAAGGGACGGCGCCGCCAAGCAGAAGTCCGTGGTCTTCTCGCTTCTCCATCGTCCGCACCACTCGTCTCCTCCTCCCAATTACACGACCGGTCAGATGAACGGTGGCTATAGCGAAGAAGGCGAGTGTGTTTTTGAAAAGTGGTTGCGCAATGGCCGGCTCTATCGCTTGGTGACGGGTGCGATTTTCGGGATAAATCGTCCAATTCAGGGAACGGGCTCCAAAGAGCTGCAGCGACTGCGGTGGTCAGACGGCGGTGCTGTCGCGACGACTATGCGTCGTCGGAGCAATGTGGAGACACAGCGAGCTGTCAGCTGCTTAAAACACCTCGCCCGACGACGACGCACAAATCACGATCTCCGTGCGTTCGTCTGCCGATGGTGCTCCGTGTATCGCACTGGGCTGCATGCTAACAACGTCAAAGCCATATATAGTCGCTAAAGTGATGCCACGCGCTAAAAGGTAGCTTTTATTATTATTATTATTATTATTATTATTATTATTATTATTATTATTATTATTATTATTATTATTATTATTATTATTATTATTATTATTATTATTATTATTATTATTGATTCATTCAGACATTCATTGCATACAGGCACCTAATTAAGGTGCCCCAAACGACATAAACTAGGCCACTTGACAGCTTTTGCTCAGTGTTTCTCTGCTGATGTCCGCTGAATGAGTTTCAGCTGACAATTTATCGTTGCAAGTGAAAAACAGAGTGAAAACACAGCAACGGACATTGAAGATCCCTAAGCTAACGCCGGCATGGAGCGAAATAAGCCGCCCGCCACGTGCAGCACGTTTGGGGCAGAAAGCACTATGTTTCAGCCGAGTCGCAGGACCAGTTGTAGCAGTGGCGGAGCGTGTGTTACAACTGCTACTAAACCAAATGGTGCACGTATTTAGGTTGCGTCGCGCCATGCCATGTTAGTTTGAACGGACGCGCCAAGCGCGGCGTATACGCTACGAACACATCAGCCACTAAAGCCACTCGAAAAAACCGCGGCAACTTATCTCGACATATGCCTCAGTGACTGCAGATACGAAACAACATTACCGACATTCGTACCAGCAGAAAAAAAAAAAAAGCTGTCACTGCCATTTTCGCGGGGACGTTGTAAATGTGGCGCCCTAAGTTGACCCGCGATTAACCGCGACGTTGGGCCATTCAGGGAACAGGCATAGTCACAGCAGCAGAGATAAGCAGGAGCAGGAGACTATGCGCAGGTCGACGCAAAAGGAAGTTGCGTGCTCGCATCGCGTGGCGTCGCTCTCAGCTATTCCCCACTTGCCCACGCGTGAAAGCAAGCGTGCCGTTCATATCAGGCTTGTGTTCACACCGCCGTTGCTCGGCGATGACCTTAGCGTTGTTTCAGCATTGCTCCAAGTCCAGATTCGATTTCGAAAACTGTGACAAGGTATGCATCTCACTTATCAGTGTAGGTAAGACCGGACAGAGTCAAAGTTCGTTGTAGCATTCCTTCGTTGTCGGCGCAGCGCGCAATTAACTAACGACGTCGTATCGGTCGCAGATGGTGGCTCTCATTTCAAAAACAGTCATGTTCCCCGGCGACCTTAGGGGTATTATGGCGGTGCACGCTATGTTTGGGGCGCACACTCACAAATATAACGCCCGGTCCTAGATTCAGTGCATGCGCCACTGCGAGACGTAATTCTTAAGGGCGCCCTAAACTTGCCTGTCCCGAAGCTGCCCTATGCAGAAAGGTCAACGCCATAGACGTGGTTTGTGAGGATCATTTTACTTCGACTACATCGGTGGCTCAGTGGCTACGGCGCTCTGCTGCTGCGCATGAGGTTTCGGGGTCGATTTCCGGTCAGCGGTGGCCGCATCCCGATAGAGCCGGAATGCAGAAAAAAAAACGCTCATGCACGTAGGTTTTGATGCACGTTAAACCCCAGGCTGTCGAGATTAATCCAGAGCCGTCACTACGGTGTTTCTCATAGCTCGTGTATTGCTTTGGGACATTAAAGTCCATAATTATTTTTTTTTCTTATCATTCGTCCCGCCGAGTAGCCGATCCTCGCGATGGCGGGGGCACGGAATTGTGCGAGCCAATAACGAATTGAATAAAGAATGCAAAATGAAAAGAAATAAAATTCAGAGCCCTTCCACTACTGTGAAGATGGAAGCCAGCGAAGCTGTGACTATGGTGGGGCTGCTACAGTGAATGTCGCTGTAGTGAATTTATATATTATCATTATTGACTATATTGAGCGTCTTCGGCATGTTCGCCAAAGAGCAAGGACACCGACGTCTTGTTTTCGACCAGCGAAGTAGTGCGTTTGCTGCGCCAAGTCCGCCCCATCGACATAGACTAGCGTATGAGCCACAGCATTCATAGCCGCGGCACACTGCACGGCATCGTCAGGATCCTGACGTCAAGATCCTGGAAAATGTGGTTAACCGAGCGTCCGTCCCACAGCGAGTCAAAAGGGGCAACTGCTGATAACAGCGCTAGCGCGATCTCTACGTCACGAGACAAAGGGGCACAACGATTGGTGGGACGTACTGCCGCTGAGCATCGCGACACTTGTGAACGAGGCATCGGTGGTGGCTAGGGGTATAACAATGGGCCATCCATCATCCGTTTTGACACCTATATGCAAAGGCACAACGGGCGGGAAACCACCACGCACATGGAGCCAAAGTAAATGCTGATGATGATAGTTTTTTCTACATGCAGACACGATCCTGGGGAACCTAGCCTTTAACAGCTTCGCTGTAAAAAGTACAAAACACGTCCTCAAAAGAGCTCTGATAAGCAGCCGTCAAAAAATAGCTCATCCGCTCTGCCCAAGAAGGCTGTAATCAAAGGCGGGTAACCCACCCACCTTTCTTTACCTTTTTACCTCCGGAGCGCGCACGAACACACATGTACCGGCGCCGGTAAATGAACAAAGTCACATAGATAACACCCATTTCTAATGATGACATGTGTTTGACGATTTGTCGTCGTCGTCTCTCGCATATACAAGCATACTCCTCCGCTATCTGCGTCCACTCACCGCATGCCATCCTCCTTCCAATGAGAGTTGCAGATTATATGTTGCCTATACCGAAGCTGCTGCAACACGTACGACACAAATCCTCCTAGCACTAAACGATACCTATGGTAAGGTTAAATGTGCACGTGAACTTCAGGCTGCCGCGCCGACGAAACCTTATCGAACGGCGCACTTTGCGGCATCATTAAAAGTCGAGTTGAGCTTAGTACGTATCTAAAACTTAATGTGCCGCCAGCGACCTAAATGAACTGTGCCCTGTACGTGGCAGCGACACCCTCAAGGCTCATTTCCTAACACAGTGCGAACAAACAACTACACAGAGAATACGAACAAAAAACGGCAACCAGTTTTTTTTTTTTTTCGTGTGTCTTTTTGTGTCGTTATGTTCGTGCTGTGTTAGAGAAATGAGCCCGTACCAGTTAGCTTGATTCAACGTACTTCTAATTCCTCGGGGCCATGCACCGGTCCCCAGATTCTAAATGGACGAGGCGTTGCCAGCATTAACATAGAAGGGTGCACCGCGGCGTTCACACATATTGGCCGTGTTGCAAGATTTCCCACCAATCGTTCCCGACACATAATTTAATTCTATTTCAGGGCAAACTGACATCCTTTCCAAGCGATTGCAAGAAATGTAGTTGGGGTTTATCTAAAGCCAGGGGCTCCGGAACCGGGGGGGCACTAGCCCTCACAGGTTCGAAACTAGTGGGGGCATGCACCCACACTCAAACCTGTTCCGACCCCGACCCCCCCCCCCCCCTCTTGTCCCCTCCCACCACCCATGAGGCTGTTACACGCTGAAGCTGCACTCCATAGGCGATGCGGTGCCACAGGCTAATCCGACGCGAAAGACAAACCATGCGCGGAAAGTGCCAACACCAGGCTATACCACAGAACACCCATACAAACTATACCGCGTTGGAGCTACCGCTGCGCTGTGACTAACGAAGCGCTCCCTGTCGGCGCTCGTTAGTGTCACCATGTGTCACGATGCAATACTTCGCTTGATCGCTCCTAGATGGTGGCGCCATGCCTGTCAAGAAAACATGTTATTCTCGTTAGCGCTGAACGTCACATCCGTTACATGAAGTTCATCGTGGACTCCGGCACAAAACACTTTCGTGTTAAAAACGCGCTCCGGCCACCCACTTCTCTTCGTCAGAGCAAGGCTCCGTGGAGCAAGGTGGGATCACGCTTTAATGACGCGGTAAGCTACCACGCTACTTCCTTTTTCTGCTAATACAGCTCAAGGTATCGCATTTGATGTTTCCCGTAAGCGTGCTATGGTGGCTAGATGGGATGGCGTCAGTGTCATCTGATCGACATAGATGAGGCTCAAAACACGACAAATAGGCCGAGGGCGCTGTGAACGAACTAGATAGGGAGTGTCTATTCTCCCGGCAGCCTGGCTTCCAGCTTCGGTCTCCCCGTAGCTTCTTTGATGTTATGGAGGCGTCTCTTAGTATGCTCAATAATGTCACGTTCTTTACGCTTATTATTGAAAACAACCAGTAGTCGCTAATATATATATATATATATATATATATATATATATATATATATATAGAGAGAGAGAGAGAGAGAGAGAGAAAGGTTAACTACACGATGCGTAATGAGCCCCCAGACGTCGCCCCAACACATCATATATACTTCCGGAGCCCCTGTCTAAAGCACATAATATACACGCAATTTCAACTCACAGACAGGGAATTTCCTATACTTGCGGCTGGGAAAGTCACTCTTAAAGTGGTTCACTACGGCGTGTTGCTTTACGGTGACCCCTTTGGAGATGGGAGATTAATCAGCAGCTCTGTCGGCTTGCGACGAGACGGGGTCCGTGGCGCTCGCCATATAAGATCGTTAGGTCACGGGTTCGATTACCGATCGCGGACTGTCGCGTCTCGACGGGTCGCACCATACACTACAGTAGATCACGTGAGTACATTGTCGCCTCCTGACGTCCCCTTGTCCCCGCACTGTCCAACTAATGACGAATGCCTCCCGCTCCTCTTTTCAGCCCAGGCTTTTTGCGTCCATTAAGCTACACAATGGAGCCACCATCCGCAGGTCGCGGATGCTTTGAGGCACTGACGCTAGCAATATGTCAAAATCGATTTCTAGAGGCGGCGACTTCTTCGGACACGGTTGTACGGCTTCCTTCGGGGCTACGCTCGCGAGGTCGTCCGTACGAGCATCCAATTCATCACGCGCTGTCGAAGGCGTGCACTCGTAACGGACAGGCGCCTCCCGGGTGCAACCCCCTATTTCTCTTCACCGGTGTATTCAGGAAGTTCATGCGGCCACTTGTATCTGGCCTGGATGAATTACAAGCTGTCACAAGACCGGGCGCTGCTGCAAGATGGCTCGACAGCGCTTCCGCCCGAGCACCGAGCGTCAGTCGAAAGAAAAGGGGAGCAGTTCCCGAGAGTCGACTACTCCGCCTCTCTATTTTTAACATCTCGTCGTTACGTATCGAAGAAGATTGAGAATGAGAGATGGATTTAATGAACGAGCAGTCATAGCTGTCAGCAGCCTCGCTTCGCAGCTGCCACTTCGCACCGTCGAGAGAGGAGCGAGACATGAGATAAGGTGGAATAAACGAGCATACGTCACTCTCCTGCACAAGGTTCAACGGGCTTTATCGCCCATTCGGGTGAGATACTGCTTACTACAGAGAGCCCGCCATTAAGAAAAAGTGTCCGATCTTCCAGAGGAGCCTTGGAAAGGAAGCGGAAGCAGTCGTGGACGGCGGAGAATACGTGCTTTTTCTCCGTCTTTCATGAATATAGGCGCGCGGTGACACAGGTATATCTTGGAATGCTTATGGTCAATTCGGGTGGTCAATCCAGTCTACCAAGTCGTATTGCAAGGCGCTCCAGGTCCTAGTCAGAGAAAGCACACGCCACCAGCACAATTACGCACAACAGCACAATTACGCACCAGCACAATTACGCACCAGCACAATTACGAAACCACCTAAACGACCGAGCCGGCACAGGTAAAAGCGCGCTGACGGAAGCGGCTTAGCGCTCACGTGACCGGAAACCGGCCGGATCTAGCAATTGCTCTGGCGTCGTCGGTGGGTGCATTTCTGAGCTCTGCAATTCGGATTTCAGTAATATGATAGAACCAACCCAATGTAGTCGGAGCGCTCTTTTTCGACCACCCCAACAAGATGACTGCCTCTGGAGCGCTCCGAAACGACCACCCGAAGATACCACTAGTTGAAGCCGGCCCTCTCGGCCAATGGCAAGGGTAAGCACAATACAGAGCCAACCCTGGGAAAAACTTCTGCAAGGCTACAATTGCCTGCCTATCCACAACAGCAATAACAACAACAACATCCGACGAGACACCGCAGTAGAGATCGATTTCTTCTCGCCGCGGGAGTGCCGCGTAGCCTAGATAAACCTCGATCAAAGTTCTGATCCCACTTTGCATACCCGAGCACAGACCCTTCCCCCCAGATCCCTCGCCCTTCTCATAACCACTCTTTCTGGAATCGTGCACTCGGTTTCCGCAGCAGAGCGACACCCGCGATCGAGCGTGTCTGGCTCAAAAAAGAAAAAAAAAGTAAAAGGAGAAAGAAACAAAGAAAGAGAGAAAGAAAGAAAAAGAAAGAGACAGGAGGGAGTTCTATCACTGTTAGCGGAAAGTTTCTGTCCTCGCATAAACACGGCACTCTCCGGCTAAATAAAACAGGAAGGTACGACCAGGAGGGTGGCGATTCGCGGAAGTGTGTGAAGAAAAGAAAAATGAACAAAAAAAAGTAAAACGAAATGGTGTTCTCGTGATCTAAAAAGCTTGCCCTGACGCACTTTCTATGAGGCTACTTTTGTGCTCTTCAGTCAGTACTATAGTGTTCAGTTCAGTCAGTAGTACAGGTAGTGTTCTGTTGCATCAGTAGTACAGAGCCCTTGGCAACGTTCTGCCTGTCGCAGCAGTGCGAAGGACACGCCACTGTCGTCGACTATATATATATATATAGGTGTGCCAGTGCCTGCGCGTTGACACGTACACTCTCCGGCGCTCGCCTTACAGCAAGGCTGGGTTTTAATCCTACTGCCAACTAAAACCGGTGACTGTAGCTCCAAAACATAGGAGCCGGTACGCTGTGGCGACGAGATTGGTGGCCTTCACACGTTTGTAACAGACTGAGTTGCCCGGGGAGCTGAAACATAGGTAGTGGAAAGAAGCTAGAACACACACATTACCATTGGTGCACCGACGGGGGGAGGGGGGTTGTAAACCCCCCCCCCCCCCCATGAGGCCGAGTTAACTCCCCCTTTTGTTTAACCACTTTTTTTTCCGTGCGCCTTTGAGTACGGCAACTAAGACTGTAAGACGCGCAATCGTCTGCACACTCGCAAACTTGCGCAAAAAGCACATTTTTTGTCAATTTCCGGTGAAGAAATCGAAATTAGTGCTGTTCAGATGGTCATCATCATCACCATCATCATCATCAGCCTATATTTTATGTCCAATGCAGGACGAAGGCCTCTCCCTGTGATCTCCAATTACCCCTGTCTTGCGCTAGCGTATTCCAACTTGCGCCTGCAAATTTCCTAACTTCATCATCCCATCTGGTTTTCTGCCGACCTCGACTGCGCTTCCCTTCTCTTGGTATCCATTCTGTAACCCTAATGGTCCACCGGTTATCCATCCTACGCATTACATGGCCTGCCCAGCTCCATTTCTTCCGCTTAATGTCAACTAGAATATCGGCTATCCCCGTTTGTTCGCTTAGATGGTATTGGCAAACTAAGGCAAACTGTCAACCACCCCCCCCCCCCCCCCTGGCAGAGATCCTGGGTGTGCTACTGCACATTACGTAAGGACAGTTTCTGTCTGACCACCTGTCCTGTTTCCGTTTATTTTATTTTGCTAGCTCATCTTGTCCACGTATATTTATTTGTTTATTTTAGCAGTCCGATAGGTATAATTCGTGCCGTGCAACATTGCATAATGTGCTTGCACCTGTCCTTACAGGAACATGGATGTGCGCGTACTTGTGCCAGCAAGAATAGCGCGCAGTGATGCATATGACACGCACGAATCTCGGTCTCGGCCCAAGACATACTTTCGAAACAGATGCAAGCGACGAAAAGTAGAAATAAACGAATACGCAAGGATTCACCTCTTTGTCGCAGTGGCGTGATTCCCATTTCGACACCAGGTGTCAGGCGTATACAGCATGCTCAGCGATCGATCATAGAGAAACGTCGTATCGTGAAATCTGCTTTATGCGCGATCTTGTCTATTCTCTCATCCAGTTTACGCTGACCTTTTCAATCGATTCCGATAGCGCTCATGGTGTAGCGGAATTGGAAAGTAATGCAAAGGTACAGCACACGGTGGGGGCAAGTTAGAAGCTGCCATTAAATGCTTCTTTCTTGGTATGGTGCGGTTCAGCGCTGAGAAAGCATGGTGAAAGTAACTCGTGGACACAGTGAAAGATCTGAAACTGCCAAGTCCCTAATCAAAGTGTTCCAGGTGTGCCGAATTAGAAAAGGAAAAAAAAAAAGAAGCAGTCAGCACGCGGCAAAATTAAGCAGTCATCACTGTCAGTTATTAACGCAGCATGTGAGTGAGTGAGTGAGTGAGTGAGTGAGTGAGTGAGTGAGTGAGTGAGTGAGTGAGTGAGTGAGTGAGTGAGTGAGTGAGTGAGTGAGTGAGTGAGTGAGTGAGTGAGTGAGTGAGTGAGTGAGTGAGTGAGTGAGTGAGTGAGTGAGTGAGTGAGTGAGTGAGTGAGTGAGTGAGTGAGTGAGTGAGTGAGTGAGTGAGTGAGTGAGTGAGTGAGTGAGTGAGTGAGTGAGTGAGTGAGTGAGTGAGTGAGTGAGTGAGTGAGTGAGTGAGTGAGTGAGTGAGTGAGTGAGTGAGTGAGTGAGTGAGTGAGTGAGTGAGTGAGTGAGTGAGTGAGTGAGTGAGTGAGTGAGTGAGCGAGCGAGCGAGCGAGCGAGCATAGGAGGGAGGAGTATAGCGGGGAAGGGTACGAGCAAGTGGGTTAGTACCAGCGAGCTGTGAGCGAGTAAGCCACACCGAGAGTGGCGGATGTGGGCGCGTAAGCGAGTGAGTTGTATGTGCGTGAGTGACCTGCTTCCGGAGATGAGTTTTGCCGGTGCGGCTGGCTTCATTGGCAAAGGATATATTGTTTGCAAGAAAATTAAGAGCTGATTCAACTCGCATTTGATTTCAACGAGTATTTTTAATTTAGTTACTTAAGGCCACAACGTGCTTTGGAGTGGAATGTTTAAGGCAACTTTCCATCTAGCCTACTTCAATTATACCGGTTACGTCAGCGATGAATTTCTCCCTTATTAAACATAGGGGATTTGAGATGTGATAACTTTTGCTCGCCAAAATTCACAGTATTGTCGGCGTTAAATAACTGATAGATTAGAACCAATAAGCTCATTCATTATCCATATTCATTCATTCTCATTCTAACATTTAATTATAGTACTTGCAGAAGTGAAGACAGCGTTCAAGGCATACCCGCTTTGTCCTGAGACTGGCGCCACCTTTGGGATATTCGTTCCGAAAATTATTACAAAATACAACTGCGTTCTAATAGTTTTGTCCCGCAGTGCTACACACACACGCACACATACATACGCCTGTGTCTGTCTGTGCAAGGTCCTGTGAGAAAGTAATACGCGGAAATATTAATGCGCTTTGCTGCAAGTTTGAGGATGCATACCGCGAAAATGGTGCTAGTCTCTTGATTCCTACAAACCAGACATGCCTCGAACACTTGTCCATTTCGCATTTGCAGCAGGCGCGCTGAAGTTAATAATTACAATGTTCATTAATAAAATTTAGTAATAAAAGCAAGCGAGGTTATTGAAACTCTGCTGTTATCTCCATACGCCGGGAGCCCGGATTCTGCGAACGGTCAACAAACGAAATGAGCCGCTCCACACGCAAAAGCTCTTTAAGGAAAGAAGGAATTGAAGGCTAGTATAGGTTTGCAGGTGGGGCGGTGCGTTGCGAGGAGGTTACTGTTCCCGGTGGCACAGGCGACGCTTTCGGCCAAGTCCAAGTTAGTACCTTCTCAGAGTGGCGTCAAAGCGTGAGCTTGAACGTCTTGCTACGTATATAGCTGGGCCACACTTCAGCTGCAGAAGAGCTCAGCCTCAAAGCAGACGTGGGCGGTTTGAGAACAGTTATCACGAAAAAATACTATTGCTTAGTTTCGTAACCAAATTAAGTGGTTGAAAGCCGACGCTGCGGTCGACGTACCTTCGGGTTATCTCGAGGTGATTGGAATTTGCCAAGTGGTATAAGGGGCGGAACTATTCAAAATTGTGTTAACAGTGACGTCGGATTTGTTACTCATGCACTGTATATATGCTTGGAGGTACGCCGCCGTGGGATCACACGTCGGAGACAAAGCGCGAGACCAAACATATATAAGGGATTTATACGGTTGGTTCCAGCGGAAGACAAGCAGGATGTGAGAAAATGTAAAAGGAAGGAACACGAGGCAGTGCACTACGCCGTCGGCGCATTATTCGGTGCCCGGTTTTCACACAGAGCATGTTGCCGTCAGAGGTGTTCTGCGGAAGGCCACCGGTGTCATTGGCGTAAAAATACATCTGCATTGCAAACACGTAGGGAGAACAGCGCATCCATCCAGCAAGCGGCGCGGCTATATACCGGGTGTTTCAGCGAGCACTTCCAAAAATTTTTAAAGGTTGCCTGTGGCAGATAGCACAATTCTAGTTAATGAGCTGGTCTACTCGAAGCGGCGGACATTACTTGCACAAAGAATTGAAATACATAATCGACTAATTAACGAAAACTCACTAATTAAGTTCTTAACTAATTACCGTATGGCCCATGTTGCAATTTACAAATTCTAGCCGTGGAGTTCGCAAGGCGGATCCACTTGGAACGAATTCTCAGGATGACACCAGTTTCGAGATGATAATTACCGAACTTTGTGGAGAAATGCATTGGCGTTCCAGTTACTTTTGAGCTTGAATGCTTAAAACGACGTTTTGTTAAGAAAGTAACTGGAACGCCAATGCATTTCTCCGCACACCTGTCTGTCTGTCTCACAGTAAGGTCGTCTTCGACGAGGTGCGTCATTCATTGGGAATTACTTCAGAAGAGCCCGTTATCGCTGGAATGCGCCAAAGCTTGTTTAGCTTTCGCGCGATTAGAGCCGTTGGAGACACGGTGTGTGTCACTCTGCTCTCTGGCGACGCTCCGAGAGCCCCGTGTATCTCGCCGCTGCTTTGCTCCTGGATATCCCCAACCGAATTTCAATGCCCCACAGGCGCGCCATAACAGTGTCGCTCCGAATCTCGCAGTAGAGCACGGCCTTCGTTACGATAATAGGTCCCCAGTTCCCCAAGCGCAGCGACACCCTCCAACGAGGGTGTCGTTGTTTGTTTTTCGGGGAGCTAGCATAGGAGCGATTTCTTTTTTTTTTTTTTTTTTTAATGCTGGGGTTTTACGTGCCACAACCACGATATGATGGAGGCATACCGTAGTGGGGGACTCCGGATAAATTTTGACCACGTATAGGAACGTGCACCCTATGCATGGCATACACGAGCGTTTTCACATTTCGTCCCCAGCGAAATGTGGCCGTCGCGGCCGGGAATCGAACCAATGACCTCGCGCTCAGCAGCGCAACGCCTTAGCCGCTAAGCAACCGTGGCGGGTATGAGAGAAAATGACGCACGACACTAGACGGAACGCAGGAAAGCTGAACGGGCACGAGCAACTAGCGACAACATTCCCAGTAGGCAGTACGGTCTTTGTGAAAGTTTTATTTCAAATATATATATATATATATATATATATATTTTTTTTCTTCAGATTGTCCTCGGGCATATAACGGAATTCCACCTTTGCAGCTGGATTATTTAGGGATTCGAAGGGGCGACTTGGGCACAACTGTAACATTGAGATTGCTTTATTAAATATATTCTCTCTTAAACTTTTCTTATTTTTTTATTTTTTGAGTTTAGGAAGTGCATTTATATTGCCGAGTCGAAGGATGCCATTATCTGCGGCCATTCTATTTTGTAATATTCTTGTAACTCGATTATGCGTGAAAATACCGCGTCATTATCAATTCGATTCGAGCCATGTACAGGCTGTCCCAACTATCATGCCCCAAGATTAAGAAATATGCAAATGCCACGTAGCTGGACAGAACCAAGATAATGTTGTTTGTCGTCGCTTGGAGACACTCAGATTATTTGTTGCGTTCCACCTAATTACATAATTAGTCTTAATTATACAATCAGCTTCTAAAATATCATAATTAGATACAAAGTGTCAATGAGAAAATTGTAGACCAACATGAAAAACTCCCGATACAGCTTTCTGTTGCTCAATACGTGCTACATAAAAGTGTTTTTCCGAGTGTGAAAGAAGCCCGCGAATACACGCAAAGTGCCTCGAGCGGCCAGTCACGCTGCAATCGCGCAGTCGCGCGGCCTTACGAACTCCCCGGCTATAGAATTTGTAAGTTGCAATATGTGCCATAAGGTAGTTAGTTAAAACTAAATTAGTAATTTTTTGTTAATTAATCAATTATACATTTCAATTTTTGTGCAAGTAATGGCCGCCTCTTCGACCTGCTCATGGACTAGAATTGTGCTATCTGCCACAGGGAATCTATAAGATGTTTTGAAAATGTTCGCTGAAACAGCCGGTATTTACGCGTGCTGGAAAACCAAAGCCAAACTCGATACTCAGGCCCTTTCGAACTCGACTGACACAAATGTTGGCCAAATTTACCCCTTCACTGACAAGCCACTGTCAGCTCTGCCGCTCATGAGATACAGTGCGGCCCCGGGGCGTTACATCGACCGCGTATACATCACGCCTCTGACGAAGTGCGAAGCAAACGGGATGAACTCTTCGACTGTCATTACCATGATGCGTGCAATTATTACCGGCGTATACAATCATTCCATTCTACCAGCACTAATATATGGGGCAAAAACTTGTGGAGATTTACACACAAAAAAAAAAAACGCTTGAAAAGGCGTTAAGGACTGAGCAGCGAGCGATGGAACAAGAAATGATAAGCGTAACGTTAAGAGACTGGAAGGCCGCGGTGTTCATCAGCGAGCAAATGGGGGTAGCCGATATTCTAAAATGGGGTTAGGCTGGCCATGTAACGCGCAGAACAGATAACCGGCGGATTATTAGAGTTACAGAATGACTGCCAAGAGAAACGTAGTCGGGGACGGCAGAGAACTAGGCTGGGTGATGGAAGTAGGAATTTTGCTGGCTAAAGATGGCGTCAGCTGGCACAAGGCACGGATTCTTTCTTGGAGGTCACTGGGAAAGGCGTTCGTCTTGCAGTGGGCATAAAATAGGACGAGGATGATGATGGCCTTGATGCACACTCGAATTACAAGAGATTTACAAGCGGAATAGAATCCAGGAATGACAAGCTTCAACCCTGCAGCAAAGCGTGTACCCTAACTCCTGCTAATTGAAATTAATAAATCTTTATAATTAGCGAAGTGATCGTTGTAGTTTGTCGTGGAAGCTGCGTACGCTGTATCCATGCAACCCAGCTGCAAAGGCAAATTTCGCTACACGCCAGATGTTCTGATTATGAAAATCTAAATGTGAAATGAAAACTCTTTTCTAAATATGAAAGAAGGTATTCTGCTAAACAAGAACTGACAGTTGAGCTTGTTGATTCATACTTATAAGCGTATACAGCGCGAAGTACGCACACAAATCGTCAAGAAAACACAAGCAGGTCAAGAAAACACAAGCAGCAGCGTTGTCACATCTGTTTCCTTAGCTTTTTTGTCTTCTCTGTTTTCCGATTTTGTCGCCTGTATTCTAGAGTTTTCTTGACTTTTTTTTTTTCAGCGCTGTCGTCTGTGTCTGCTAGAATTTTTGTGCGTGTCACGCTGTACGTTTAGAGGTGTTCTCATGCGCTGCCGGTTAGACACGCCGACAGCAACAGCGTGAAAATGAGGACGCTGGCGAAGGACGCAAATCACTCTCGTGGGGTCAGTGGCTGGCACAGCGAAAGGACGAGAGATAAAATAGAAAACATTTCCTGCCTTTGCAGATCGAGCGTACAACACCGACACATCACCGCTTCTATAGCCGTCCTTTCTTTCCTTTTCAGGCACTCTTCCTCGTTTTCCTTTTTGCTTTTTTTTCTCGCATTGCGAGTTTGTTTGCGTCGAATAAAACATTCTTATGGCGCTCATTGTGTGCTTTCTTCTAAATTACAGCACGTTGTTTCTTTTGAAGACACGATACCTGCATAGTCGTGCTATATGCAAGATACACGCCGAACGAGACATACACTCTTTAAAAAAAGAGAGGAAGTTTGTAACTAGAAGCGAACATTTTGTATCTGGGCCCGTTGCTACCTCCCTGACAGTTAATAATATTTTACTATCTACTAACGCAAAGTATTCATGAATGCGTAGAGGTTACGTTATTAAAGACATCGTCTCGCCCTTAGTCTATTATACTGTGAGATGGCGGTCTTAGTGCAATCGACGCTTAGATGAACTGTAGTTTTGTTTGTTTGCTTGATTATTTGTTTGTGTGTTTCTTTGTTTTCTATTACATTGCAACTATGTGAAGCCAACAGACAATGAATCCAAGGAAAGTGTAGGTGAAATACATTCTTATTTTCTTATTACTTCTTCCCCAGTGCAGGGTACCAAACTGGATATCTACCTGCCGGTTAACGTCCCCGCCTTTTGCATCTCATTTATCTCTCTCTCTCTACTTTTTTTATTGAAAGGCAAAGTTAATTATAGATGAGGGTTAAAATTGCAACGAACTGCGCATTTTAATAAAGAAAAAAAATGAAATGAAAGTGCAAGAAAAGAGAACTTGGCTCTCATTGACTTCCTTGCCTGTTGGGTTCACGTGGTTAACTTGTCACTAAATATCGAGCCGCTCGGTTCCCCTTATTCATCTCGCTCACTTTCATTGTGCTGGATTAACAGTTGTGGGCTACCTCGTGGCGGGAGAGTTTGGTGTGCGTGTGTGTGTGTGTGTGTGACGCTGCCGCTCAAATTGCTCAGAGTGCCTCCCCTCGCAAATTGCTCGGAAGCTTCTGGGATCGCGCTGGGCTCCGTTCCGTCTGTCGTGCCCCACGTCAGTGCACAGCGTGCGGTGCGGTCGAAAAAATACGGCGAACGCGGCCGACGCCGACAGGCGTATTCCATCCACCGAAAATTGCTCGCACGGTAAGTTCGCTGATCACGGCTCGGTGAATTGTACGCGAACCGAAGGAAAGAGAAGTTTCCTTCCGATCCACTGCTGTGGCTACATTCGCTCTCTATTATAAAGGAATTCTTCGGCAGGTCACAGGAAACCCCTGCTACAAAGTATGTGACTCCAATGTTTGCCCCGGGTCTTTTACCGCTCTCTCTTGAACTCTCTGGTCTGACATTTCAAAATAATAATAATACGGGCAAATAAATGGAGCGCTGCGCTCCAATCGAAGCCGCCATGTTTCCGGTGCGAGCCGTTCTTGCGGCAGGAGGTAACGACCCTTAAACAAAACGAAAGCCTGTCCACGGAGAACGGCAGCATTCTTAACTAATTTTCTTTCTTTCTTTCTTTCTTTCTTTCTTTCTTTCTTTCTTTCTTTCTTTCTTTCTTTCTTTCTTTCTTTCTTTCTTTCTTTCTGTTATTTGTTCTTACTGTAAAATTTTTACTTTCTGTATGTATACTCTGCGCGCCACAAACCAAACGTCGCGCCGAACGATTGACCTGGCTGTGTGGGCGGCGAGGCTCGGAGCTCTTTTGTCACTGGTTGTGTAAGGTCGAACTACATGAATGCGTAACACTGTCCAGTGGAGCCTTGCGAACTCATTCTCTATTGTCCGAAGAGAGGTTGCGGAAGCGATGGAAGAGATACGTGACTGGAAACGCTACTCACGGCGCGCTTGTGTCCTCGACTACTGCATTCAGCAGTTGAAGGTATACATTCACTGAATTGCAGATTATTCTTGGTGTTTCTGCTGTCATTCAGCGATAACAGTAGAGAGACTGATACCTACTGCGCGAGACGGGCAACAGACAACGCAAAGAGAAAGAACACGAAGAAAGGTTTGCGTTGTCTGTTTCCCGCCTCGCGCAATAAGTATCAGTCTTTAATAATGAACCAACTAGGCCCGCAAGATGGTCTGCTCAACCGCATGAGTGTGGGGGCTGCAAGGATTGGTGAGAACTAAGTAAAAAGTCACAGTTTCGCCCGAAAGGCGTAGCATGGATAGCGATAGCAAATTAGTAGACAGCTATATACGAAATAAGGATAGTTATCGGCCGTATAAATTTGTAAACATTCGCTTACTAACTAAATTAACAAGCATAGTGCCACGCGCGCACAAGCAAACATGAACACATCTCACTCAATGACCGCGGAAACTCAACGTCAAAACGCTGGAGTGAGGAAGCGCGGCTGCAGCAGCTAGCGAATTGACCTTCGTGCTACCACGCCAACAACGCGAACCCACAACGCGGCTGCGCAGTATGCAACAGCAGCTGGACTAGAACGCCCCCCCCCCTTTCCTCCCCCCGGTGCTTTGCGCGCGACGGAAGACGGCGCGCTGCCTCCCAGCTTTTCTCCCTTGCGCGCGCGAGATTGAGCGGGCATCATCGGCTCACCCTCGCACGCTATCACTCGCACTTACAGCATACGGCAAGCGGCGACGATGTTATCGCCCTTGGCCATCACGGAAAGAAAATGCGCCTGGAGTGTCCATGTAATTTCTTTCTTCTTCTTTCTGTGGTTTTACGTGCCAAAACCAGTTCTGATTATGAGGCACGCCGTAGTGGAAGGCTCCAGATTAATTTTGACCACCTGGGGTTCTTTAACGTGCACTACAACGCAAGCACACGGCGTTTTTGCATTTTGCCTCCATGCCATATAATTTATATCGCAATAAAATTATGCAGTTCCAACGCACATGCTGTCATCCATGCATGAAGCGAAGTTTTCAATAATTTCGACGTGTACAATTGTGTTTATTTTCATCATATGCAATGGGTACGCTCGTGCAATGTGTCATTATGTTCGTGCGCCGCACAGGTCACAACTATATGTTTATGCACTAATCCCTTCACAAGATATATGCCGAAATGTGAACACCAAATCATGCGGATGCACAATGTGCGACGTTGCCACGTGGACTAAGGCGATGTATGATGTTTGTCCTAGGGTTGGTTATATCGATGAATAATTAATTGATTAAACGTATCCCGCAAAACAATTAATCTTCATGGATGTCCACCTTTGATTTAATCGACTTCAACGATTAGACATGGTCGATTAATCGTTTTCGAGAGTTTGACAGGAGTTGCGCGAAATTTGAAGTCGTAAGAGAATGACGGAGCACGAGCAGTGACCGTGCGGCTGTAGTATAGAGCGACTGTCGACTGTTTTTCCCCGTCCCGAGTGATGCCAAGTGCCGAATGCTTCCCATCTCTTCACCCACACTGCACACGCCACCTGACGCCACCACGCCACCCGAAGCCGGAGGCTTGAAATACTCTCGCAATTCAAAGCATACTTTAGCAACACAGTCGTTGATCGTTGTGTCATTCCCAGTCCACTAAAGACGTGGCACAGCATGCGCGCCGTTTTGGAGCACGTATTTGACATAACGATGAAGTTCATGTCGACTCCAGCAAATCTGTAGCTTCCGAGCGTCTATTCGCGCATGCTGGTTGTGTGGTCATTCAAATAAGGTGTCGCTTTCACCCAAACATCCCAGCCAATTGACATTCCTTCGTTCTGTGGAAAAGAGCACCTGCCTTAAAATCCTAAATTATGGTCTTGGGGGCGGTGGTGGTGGTGTTGCAGCAGGCGGGGTTAGCATGACATGCATAGCCGGCAATTGTTCCGCCCAGACCTTCTATGACTTGAGATCAGGGGTGTGTCACCAGGTGTCGATGAGCTGCAGGGTCTCACAGGAAGGTAATAACTAATCAGCACTCGTTGCACTGTCTTCCTGAGTGTATGTGTGTGTGTGTGTACACACACACACACACACACACACACACACACACACACACACACACATACACACAAATATACAGGGTGTTTCAGCGAACACTTTCAAAATTTATTTAACGTTGCCTGTGGCAGATAGCCCAATTCTAGTTAATGAGCTAGTCTACTCGATGACGCGGACATTACATGCACAAAAAATTGAAATCCATAATCGACTAGTTTAAAAATTAACTAATTAAGTTTTTAACTAATTACCCGATGGCCCATATTGCAATTTACAAATTGTAGCCGTGGAGTTGGCAAGGCGGATCCACTTAGAATTAATTCGCAGGATGACACCAGTTTCGAGATATTATTTCCCGAACTTTGCGGAGAAATGTATTGGCGTTCCAGTTAATTTTGTGCTTCAATGCAAAAAGCAACGTTTTGTTAAGAACTTAACTGGAACGCCAATGCATTTCTCCGCAAAGTTGGGGAATTAATATCTCGAAACTGGTGCCATCGCGAGAATTCGTTCCAAGTGGATCCGCCTTGCGAACTCCACGGCTACAATTTGTAAATTGCAATATGGGCCATCAGATAATTAGTTAAAAACCTAATTAGTGAATTTCTGTTAATTATTCGATTATACATTTCAATTTCAGTGTGCAAGTAATGTCCGCCTCTTCGAGTAGACCAGCTCACGAACTAGAATTGTGCTATCTGCCACAGGCAACCTTTAGGAATTTTTGAAAGTGTTCGCTGAAACACCCTGTATATATATATATATATATATATACATACATATACAAATGTTTCGCCCCTATTTGTATGGCCGCCAATTCACAATCGTGACTGACCACCATGCTCTGTGTTGGTTGTCCTCCCTGAAGAATTTGTCCGGACGCCTCGGCCGTTGGGTTCTGCGTTTGCAGGAGTACGACTACACTGTCACGTATAGGTCTGGCAGGCAACATCAAGATGCTGACGCTTTATCTCGTTGCCCGCTGTCACCAAATGCCCATGTCTCACCTTCCCTCCGTTCGGCACCGCCCAGCCAACCGACCACAACCATGGCCCCGGTACGGTTCGTGACTTCGGTCGACATTCTGTCCTCCGAAGACCTCGCCTCCCTCCAACGTGCAGATACGTACTGCCGCACAATTATCGACCGGCTCACTGGCTTATCCCGTCCTCCCAACAGCCGCTTAAGACGACAACTGGCACGGTTTAAACTTCATGATGGCTCATTATTGCGGCAAGTTTACCACCCTACCGGTCACCGATGGGTCCCAGTCGTCCCTCGCTCACTTCGACTGCAAATTTTACAAGCTTTTTACGACGACGCAACGGCTGGCCACTTAGGATTTCATAAAACCTACGACCGCATTAAGACTCGCTGTGTCTGGCCTGGCCTGTCTACTAGTGTTGCCAAGTACGTCAGTTCGTGTGTGTCATGCCAACATCGAAAACGTTCGACCTCTCTTACCGCCGGCCCTTTACAACCATTTCCGTGCCCGTCCGTTCCCTTTGAATTCGTTAGCATCGACTTATACGGTCCCTTTCCGCTTACACCCGCGGGTCACCGCTGGATTGTCACCGCCGTGGACCATCTCACTCGCTACGCTGAGACGGCAGCTCTTCCTTCTGGTGCGGCCTCTGAGGTCGCCGAGTTTGTCCTGCAAGCCATTATCTTGCGCCACGGTGCCCCTCGTGTTCTTCTAAGTGACCGTGGCTAGACATTTCTTTCCCATGTTCTTGCTGAAGTCCTGCAAGCCTCAAACACCATCCATAAGACCACCTCTGCGTATCATCCCCAGACCAATGGTCTTACCGAGCGTTTCCATCGAACTCTGTCCGACATGATCTCCATGTATGTGAAACCCGACCACACAAACTAGGACACTATACTTCCTTTCGTCACGTTTGCATATAATACTGCCGTTCAACGCACAACAAACTACAGCCCCTTTTTCCTCGTGTACGGCCGTGCACCGTCTTTTGTTTTGGACACCCCTTTTCTCTCTACGCCTTCTGTTCCATCCCCATCTCTACCAGAGGAGTTCGCCGCCCGCGTCGCCCACTGCCGCAAAATTGCGCGCGCCCACACCGCGACCATTCAGGACAAGAGGAAAGTCCGTTGTGATGCGACCCGTCGTGTCATTTCGTTCCGCCCATGCGACGAAGTGCTCCTGTGGACACCTGTTCGAGTGCCAGGGCTCTGTGAAAAATATCTTCACAGGTATCGCGGCCCATATACCGTGCTTGAAAGAACGTCTGCCGTGAACTATCGCGTAGCTCCTGTTACCTCGGTAACTGACCGCCGTTGCCGCAGCACTGAAATTGTTCACGTACATCTCTCGCCTGAGGCCGTATCTTCAGCGTTCCGACTGTTTCTGACTCGCTGCCTTGCCGGCCGCTTTCGTGAGGGGGGGAAGTTAGTGTGAGCGCTAACTGTGCAGTTCATCATCGTCTTCATGTGTATATACCCATCCTCACGATCATCATCATTTTGTCGGGTTGGTGTTCGTGGGCTATCTCGCGCTGTGGGACAATACAAGAGCTCTGCCTTCGTCTCGGGCGTCGTCTCACAATATATATATATATATATATATATATATATATATATATATATACTGTACATGTGTACAGTATATACAGCGCTTATATAGCCCTTGTGCACCGCAGCGCCCCTAGCGGTCTCCATGCAAACCAGAGCTACGGACAGACAACGGGCGACGAGGGACAAGGCTCGGCCCTAAGGTGCTTCGCCCCTAAAACTAAAACATGAAGGGGACACTGGCTTGCGCGCGCGCGTCCCCTTTGTTGTGTACCGCTATCGCTCGACACTATGCCTCCGAGCTTCCAGAACATGTGCTCTCTGGTGGGCTGAGACGTTTCGCAAAAAAAAAAAACAGAACGAAAGGAAGAAGGAACTCGAAGACTCCTTCGCAGAATTATGGCGGAGGAAAAATGGCAAACATGGGTGTCAGTCGAAACATACAGTGCTGCGATCTCAGCTGTAGGCGTGGTTCCTTTCATGCATGGCCTGGCAACGTCGTAGCCATATCAAGGAGCGGGTAGGGCCTTCGTTATGGCGATGACAACCTCAGAAAGTATGACGCCTATCAAGTGTAAGGGATCGTTCAAGGTTCAAACGACATTTCTGGGTTTTTTTTCCTTGCCGTACAGCCGTAAGAAAATTTTCGCAGTTTCGCCCGAAAGGCGAAGCATCGATTGCGATAGCAAAATACTAGAGAGCTATACGAAGCAAGGATAGTAGTTTAATAGGCCCGTATAAAGTTGTAAACATTCCCTTATTAACTAAATAGGCAAGAACGGTGTCACGCGCCCACAGGTAAACCTGACCACATCGCGCTCGATGACCGCGGAAACTCGCTGTGAAAACGCCGGAGTGAGAAAGCGCGCCAGCGACAGCCGGCAAATTGACCTTCGCGCTGTCTCTCGTCTCGCTTCAACGCGAACTAAACGTCGAAAGCACAGCGCATACGGAGCTAGCGGCACTTTGTCCCCATCGCAAGTCGCTTTGAAGATGAGGCCCGCGCGGGCGCGCACTTCGCTCACATCGCAGATCGCTTTCAAGATACGGCGCCCGCGCGACCACGCTGTGAGCAGCAGCCGACGCACCCCCCTTCCCTCTCCGTCGCCTCCCCCCCCCCCCGTGCCTCGCGCGCGAAAGAAGACCGCGCGCTTCCGGCCTGCCTTCCTCCCTCGCGTGCGCTACATTGAGCCGCGATTGCCGGCTCACCCTCGTACGCTTTCACCCGCACACACAGCGTAGGGCGCGCGGCGACGATTTTATCGCCGTTGGACTTTATACGGAACCTCACGGCGACCACGACGGCGATGACGCCGACGGCAGAAATGCGCTTGGAGTGTCCATGTAATTGCTATCGCAATAAAAACAACTTGAGGGGTCTTCATAAGAAATAGCAGCGCGAAGAAAATGAAGGAACGAAGCGCAGTTGTCTCGATCCTTCACTTCCGTCTTGGCGCTGTTAAAGTAGAAGTGATTATCAAGATTGATAATGACATCAGGCTGCGTGGAGATGAGCAAGTGACACAATGCTCGCGCATGCTTAGACAACTCCAGTGTAGTTTATGCATCATTTTTTTTTCTTTAAACTCACCTGTTTGAAAACCTATTGAAAGGAACATGCCTTCGTGAACAGTTTGAAACTGCCAGTTAACAACTTTTTTTTTTTAACTAAGCGCGTTTAAGGCGGTCGTAAAACCGACGAACGTATTTCGCCAGCAGGCGTCGCTCTTTTACGGTGTGCATAAGAAGAGAGCTCGCCGTGCAATATGCTACATAAACATGCAGGGTGGCAGAGAAAAGGCAAATGGTTAGAGATTGAGGAGCAGTTAAATAGAGAAAAAATGTGTGTGTATGCGGTTACGGAAACACACCTTACAGACTTAGAAGAGCCACCAGTGGTTGAGAATTGTTGGGAAGGGTGCAACAGAACTAAATTTGAAAGAAAGGGAGGGGGAGTCGGAATGCTCATACATCAGGGAGCCAACTGGGAAAGGGTAAATTCAAAGTGTCCAAAGCATCTTTGTATCAGGCACAGTGAGTGGAAAGAAGGCTTGGCTTGGCGTAACGTGTTTATGGACGGGAAAAAATGCAAAGAGAGGAATCAAGAGTTGGTGGAATGCCTAAGTGCTGATATTAAGGGTTTCGGGAATAATGCCGCTATTATCCTGTTAGGTGACATGAATGACCACATACATGGCTTAGACGGTTATACCTACAGCAACGGGGAGTGAATGCTAGATCGCTGCGAACAACGTAACCTCGTTATAGCGAATACGGGATCTAAATGTGATAGCCAGACCGCATGGCAAGTCGGAAATAGGCAATCGACCATTGATTACTGTCTGATGGCAGAAGAAATTTATGATAAGTTGAGAGAAATGTCCATTGACGAGTAAGGGTATAGCAGCAGAGGGAGTGACCATAAACGCATCATTTTGAAAATGGGATATGTATTTGCGAAAGAGAGCAAGGAGCGAAGAACGTCGAGTCTAAATTTTAACGCTATACAAGTAACAAATATAGTCACAAGAGTAGTGAAAGAACTTGGCAAATGACCAAGCAAAGAGTAGGAAGACAGTTACCTTCTAAGCGTAATAACGAGAGAAATAAGGAAAGAGAAGCAACGCGTTTGTTGTAAAGGAAAACGGAAACCTAAAAGCTGGTGGGACAGCGAAATACGACAAGCGCCCGATGAACGACAGAAAGCATCATGAGAGCATAGGCAGACAAAAAAAAAGAAAAAGGTCGCAGTTGCCGCAGGATGAAGCAGAACAAAAATGGGAAATATACTGGCAGAGAAAAATTATGTGGATCCCACGCACTGTGGGAATCGATGTAAGCGAAGCGTTCTGTGCCGTTTGCTTTGACTGACGATCGGTGATGTTGACGGCGAATGTTTAATTTCTTCAGTGTTTAGTCCAACACGAGAGTGGTGAATTAATGTTAAACGTTACCTAACGTGTACCACTGCTGTTTGTCAACGTAGTACACAGAACACATAGGGAGACGTGTTTACTTGAGGTGTTTTTCTGCACTACTGTTCATAATCTGAGAGTTGAGCATTATCATTGCCTCACATGACACAGCATCGTGGCAGAAGTGTTAAACATTAATTGAATTATGGGGCTGTACTTGCCAAAACCACAATCGGATTATGAGGCACGCCACAGTGGCGAACTCCGGATTAATTTTCACACCTTGGTGTTCTTTAATGTGCACCTAAATCTAAGTGCACTATAGCGTTTTTGTATTTCGCTCCCGTCGAAATCCGGTTGCCGCGGTCGGGATTGAAGCTGCGTGCTCGAGCAATGCCCCAAAGCTACCGCGGCGGGCACAGTTTTGGTTTGACGTGCGACCGCTTCCGTAGTGCCTAGACACTACGGTGTTTTAATGCGGCTTTGCGTCTGCAAGCCCTGCGTCAGTTGCCCGCTAGACAAATTTGTATGGTGTTTATTTTTCAGAAATAGCAGAAACGTACCGTACCGTACGTTCAGTCTGCCCGCAACCGCTGTCGTGTCTTTAGTAGCAGCGTTTCATCGCCTTCTCACGTCGGGCCTTTTCCCTCTCCGGCCCTCCCCCCATATATGGGAAACTTGAGCGAAGAGTGCATGGCAAGGCTGTTATTCACACATTTCGCGGCTGAGTCGGTTCTGTCCATTCTATGTCGCCTCTCCCACCTCTATTCCACCATTCTATCTACGTCCCCTCTGGACTTGTACGTTAGTAGAAAGGTAAGCGCTGCAGTTTCTGCAATGCTTTTGCGGGGTTCCACGAATGAGTACAGCTGTCAAGAGGCTAATAGAGTGCCTCGATGCGCGCTAATGTGGCGACGCCCAGGCAGCTCCAGAGGGCAGTGTGCACATACGGCGTGATGAAAAGGTCCAAACGAGTTTCTCGCGTCCCATTTCCTACCTACCACGCTATTTTCATGTATATACACGCTCTTAACACCCCCCTCCCCCCCGACGCGTAGGCAGCAGCAGCAGTGGAAAAGTCGAAGGAAGAGGCAAATAAAACTTCGCTTTAATATATGGTTCAAATACTGATTCCAGCAAAGATTAAAAGTGAACGCTGGTTGTAACAAATACGCGAGAAAAATTAAGCCGCACCTAGAATATTTTGGAACCACGTATTAACTTATTAGGCAGGAAGTCTAACAACATATCCTAGACGAAGATGGAAACAAGCTGGAAGGGGACGCGGCATTAAATTCCATCCACAAAATAACAGCCGAATGATTTCAAGGCAATAACGAAGGGGCTTTTGGAGAAAAAAAGAGCATGAACGAGAACCAGACGGAAAAGGAGTTGGTGCTGAGTAATTTCAACTGGAAGAAAGCTGGAGAGAAAGTTCCTAAACGCACAGCCACAGGTTTTGACGAGGTTCCCGTTAGGCTGATTAATGAACTAGGACTAAAAGGTAAGCAAGCTCTGCTGAAGACAGTAGAAAAAAACCCTAAAAGATAGACGAATACCAGACAGTTGGCGACAAAGTAGAATGAATTTAATTTATAAAGGTAAGGGAGGAAAGATAGAGTTCACTAATATAGACCGTTGACCATTACATCGCTAATATACAGGTTATCAATGCAGGCGATTAATTAAGTTGCAAGCATGGCAGATAATAATGGCATATGGGGAGAACTTCATAATGGCTTCAACATCGGTCGGCGTCTGGATGATAACTTACACGTTCTTACTCAGTGTATTGAAATATCCAGAGAAGAAAGCAAACCATTAAATGTGGCTTTTTTTTTTTAAGACATTACCGGAGCGTATGGCAACGTGAACCGCAACATTCTGTGGTACATTCTGGTATAGGAGAAGGCTATAGGCAACTGCTGGATGCAGCTTTTAGGGAGATTTACCTAGACAATACCGTCTGCGTTGAATGAGAAGGGATGAGGAGCGAGGAGAAAGTTGATATCTCCAATGGCCTAAGACGTAGGTGCCCTTTATCCCCGCTGTTGTTTATGATGTATGTGAGAAGGATGGAAATGGCGCTACAAGGAATCAATATCGGGTTTAATCTCCCATACAAACACCCGCTGCGGTGGCATAGACGCTATGGTGTTGCGTTGCTAAGCACGATATCGCGAGATCAAATCCCGGCCGCATTTCGATTGGGGCGCAATGCAAAAACGCCCGTGTCCCATGCATTGGGGGCACGTCAAAGATCCCCTGGTGGTCAAAATTAATCCGGAGTCCCCCATTACGGCGTGCGTCATAATCCCCAGAATTCAATTCAATTCAATTCTCATATACAAACAGGCGGACACGATAGTAGAGCAGCAGCTCCCAGGTTTGTTTTATGCGGACGACATTGTGTTGCTTGCTAGCAGGCAAAGTGATATGCAACGTCTGGCTAATATCTGTGGACAGGAAGGTGAGAATTTAGGATTGAAATTTAGCGTTAAAATATTAGGTCTTATGGTATTCCTAAAACCGTGAATAGACAGCGTCAATGCAGGGCCAGAAATACTTATAGGGTAAGAGAATACATATGCATTGGTGTATGGATAAACGAAGGCAATATGAAAACACAGAAAAAAAAACAATAATAGCAAAATAGAAGAGAAATGCGACCATAATGAAACACAGAGCGCTATTGTTATACAATATGCACGAGGTACTCCGGGGTATGCGGAAAGGTGTAATGGTTCCAGAACCTACATGTGGAAGAACGACTGAGAAATATGGAAAAAAGTAAACTGGTTGCGAGAGTTTTCAAGTGTTTGTACCGGGAAAATATTGACTTACAGTGGAGGAAAAGAACTAGGAAGCTTACCAGCAAGTATGCGACCAAACAAAGAACGTCGCAAAGCAAAGTCAGAGAGGCTGAGACAATCTCCTGGGTGGCGGCATGCAATCAAAAAGAAACCGGCTATGAGTAACTACCTAAGAGGTAAAAGCGAAATCAGGAAAGAAACAAGTTATGATAACTCAAAGTGAAGCCCCTTACTTTTCGAAGCGAGATCAGGATGCCTTAGAACGCGTAGTTATAAAGCGAGGTACACCAAGGAGGAAGACGCATGTGCTTGCTGCGGTAAAGTTAGGGAAACCATGGAACATGTTTTATTGGAAGGTGAAGAAGTCTATCCAGCTGCCAGTCTAGGCTCATCTGACCTCCTTGAAGCCCTTGGGTTCAGGGATAGCAGGGTGAAAGTAAACATGTCCGCAATAGAGATTCGTAAAACGCGATTGGAGGTTTGGTGGCAGAAAAGTAGGGATACCACAAACAACGGCGGCGTACAAAAATAAAGTTCCTAGTAATGGCTCAGAAAGTTTGATGCTGATAATTTTTCGTCTGTTTAAAAAAGAAAAAAGATAGGTAAGATATTAGGCAAAAAAAATCGACTGAGACGCTTAAGACTGCTTACGTGTGGTAATGCGAAAACATCATACCGTTTGTAGACATCGGAACGTCATGGACGCGCTAATTGTATACACTCATGGCGTGGCGCCACCTCCTCTTCCTCATTGTCGGCGCCGTCACGTGCCCAATGACGCATGCAATATGCCACACCTTTAGTCAGTCAGATGGCTGCGACGTGACGTGTGCAATCACACACGCACTAGACGCACCTTTAGTCAGCCAGAACCGTCAGACGTCGTGGCTTCAGGGAAGCGTGCTCGATCGTCCCCGGAGGCCCCGGTTCGATAACCACCCAGATCGAAATGTACCAAATTTTCTTTTCAAAGAATACTTTACTTTGTTTACAGGCACCTCCATGAGAAATGTGACGCCAATCCCAGCATTTTCTGACGTGTCTTTATTCTTTGCGGCGTCGGTCATTTTTGTAACCATCTTTCGGTCACGCCGACGGATTTTCGCGTAATGAGGCATATAATGCTCTCGCGTTAACAAGAAAAAAAGAGCTTGGTGGCGCAAACCACAACCCGGTTTCAAAGGGGACGCTCATAGCATCCCTCCTTCCAATATCCCAACGCGTTGCGCTTTATCCCGCAATGGTGGCACCGCACTGCCGCCATGCTCGCAGCCTGGGCCAAGCTGGATTGCAACTTCGCACTGGTAAGACGGACTTTGAGCTGCAGGGCCCAGAGTGTAGGCAATGACGTCGAATATACTTGCAGTGCTATGGTGTCAGTTACGAAAACGTAATAGCTCGGATTATAGGCATCAAGAAGGCATCAGTGCCAGCCGGTCTACAACGAGCTTTCTTACGAAATTAACAAGACGTACGCTCCACCAGCCTGTCATTGATCAATGATTACAGCGCGAAATCAGAAAAAAAAAAACGAAAGAAGCCCTTTCAATATGTTCTTCGAGTAAGGGACCTGGGGCAGAATTCACCAAGCTTTTCGTTTGCAAGTGCTCTTTCCGATTGGCCAGCCGGATGCGCTAATGGTATGTCCAGCATCAGGATTGGCTAAAATTTTCTCTTACGAAGAATTCTATCGTAAGACGTTTGCCCTGACTCTTCCGATCCCCTGCAGAATTCTGCATAAAGAGTCAGGTAAACCCATCCAAAAAAGCAAGCCCGCAGCTGTTTGCAGTTCCTAGCCTCATATACAGCGACCGCAGTGAACTACTTTTAGATGCGAAGCATCTTATGCTCGGGGCTATATCGCTCCCTCCCTCCCTCCGCCGTGCGGCGTCCACTTCCGGTTCCGCTTCCGGTACCGGAAGCCAGCTTCCGGAGAACGCTTCCGGCGTTTTGCCCGAATGATCCCCAGGTGCTTCGCCCACTCATCATCATTCACTTCGTCCTCTCATTCTCTTCCCGCAACGCCGCGATGAGTGCCACGGACAGCGCCAGCGTCAACGCCAGTGTCAGCGCCGTGGACAGCGCCGCGGAGAAGAGGGCTCGAGCCGCTGCCACGAAACGGCAGCGGCGACAGGCCGATCTGAAAACTAATGGGAACTTGAGTCGACCCCATGGCTGCTTCGCATACTACTCAGGGCTCCCCTACGGGAAGATGGTGTAATTTTTTTTTATATCGCAGCTTTCTTCTTTTCATCAACCACGTATTTTTTTAATAAACTATGGACAATGATCTGAGGTATCAGCCATTGATGATGATCTATTGGCATCCCCTTTGAAACGGGGCGGCGACAAATAGTCACCTAGCCTGCTTGATTTAATCAGGTATACTATACATGTTCTTTATCTTGCATTTTTGTATACCTATCATTATTTTTCTTTTTCAAAAATTTACCTTGTACCGCTGCCTATGATTTTAAGAGATCAGGTCGCATCCATCTTTTCCCTACTTTTTTTCCACCAGTACTCTAATCGTCTCTTGCTGATCTCTACGGCTGATCTGTTTATGTTTCCTTCCACTTTAAACCCAAGCGCTTCTGGGAGTTGCACGTTACCTACGGTTCTCGCTGGGTGGATCCCGTCGCATTCCATTAGGATGTGCTGAGTGGTCTCTGGATCTTTACTGCAGCATACACATGTCTCATCTAATTCCGAATATTTGTTCCGATATGTTTTCGTCCTTAGGCAACCGGCTCGAGCCTCAAATAGCAAGGCACTCAAACAGCAAGGCAACTCAAACAGCAAGGCAGCCACATAAGCTGCAAGAGCGGCGCGCTCGGCCATTGATCCAATCATGAGAGCGGACACGTAGGAACGCCGTGTCAGAGGACGCCGTGGGAAGCTACAATAAACGGCAGCGTGGCCTTATTTTCTTTCTTTTCACCAAGTAAGCAGACTAGTTAGGTAAAATGAAGATCCGCACCGGCATCAACCGTCAGTAGTACGTCGCAACAATATGCATCTATGCCCGCCAAAAAGGGCAGACAGAGTACATTCACTCCTTTGATAGCGCTGCGTTGTGCGCGCGTGTGCGCGTTATTGGGTTTCTGTGCTTTGTTTTGTTTTTATCTCGCTACCTTTCTTTCATCCCTCACCATATCTCACCTGGAGTAGCACCAGACTGTCGCTAGGCTAATTTCTCCAGGTATCATTAAATTTTCTCTCGCTCTTTCTATAGCACTGCGCGCAATTTTGGAATCCAATGCGCACAAGTCCAAAGAGAACATGCGATGCAAGCAAGATATTTTTTTGCGTGAATTCCCTCAATGCCAGGGTGTCGCTGCCCTTACGGCGTCTGTACCGCGGCGTGTGAAAGCAAAAGTGAACGAATACGGAGATGTTCGCTGAGCGCCTCATCTATATAGCTTCGTCCCCACAGGGACTCTCGGAAAGAGGCAGGCGGCGACCGAGGCTATTTCACTGCCGCCCCACAAGAGAGCCGGCCGGCACAGCCTTGAGCTGTCCACGCGCAAAATGTCATTCGCTCCAGTAATGACTCGACCACGTCTGCCTATACACAGCCATCTCCACGCGAACACGCGCGCCAGAAAGAATTTTGGAACAAAGGCGAGGGAGGTCACTAAGGGACTCGGGCTCCAGCCACGCTGGTCATGCCGCCATTTCCAAACGCCAATCAACATGATGTGGTTGGTCTCCGTGTGTAGCCGCGAATCGGAGCACACTCTTGCAAGGACCATAAAAGAACAAATTTCTGAGACAGAGTCGGCACCATGAATACAGGATAAATATTGGAGTTTTGTATACCACTTGAAGGAAGAAAACACAGCTCAGTTAATCTCTGATGCCTGTATGGGTTGTACTATTTCATTTGTAACATCAGTCTGAAACTCGAAATAAGCGTACAGACTATGTGAGCTTAGTCACCCGCTCGTACTTGAAAAACCAATCAACTCCCCAAGCTGCGCAAGAAACTTCTGCAATATTTTAAGAAAATCATCCGGGCGGACACGTTCAGCCTATTTCATAACTCGTGACTACCGCTTTGTTTAAAGCAACGCTTTTCTTACCTACCCCTCCGGCGTTTCACGTCCCTTTGTGCTTGTGTTGTTGCTTAGTAGAGCTAGAGTTACTGTATATGGCTCATGGTAAATGCTGCCAACGGCAGCATTTACCATGACGGACGGACGGACGGACGGATGGTCGTCGTCATCATGTTTAGGTATGTATAGTCGTCATCGGCAAATTTTCTCCTGCAACACCGTGTTACGTGATATTCTGAGAAATATTCTGATCTGGATTCGAACAGTATAGCGCACGGCCCTTTGAATTATCGCAAAACGTTTCTGTTTTAACGCGACAACGTTAAGGGCCCCGTGTCGCAGAAAATCTGGCGTCGGCGACGGTGTCGGCGTAAGCGCCGGTGTCGTTGGCGGAAATAATCATGCCGAACTCCATCATCCCGAACCACCTCGACCGGGCCGGCCCTCCGCATGGCGCAAGGCGTTAGTAAATAAAAATTTAATTTCTCAAAGTAAAATCCGTCAGAAAAATCGTAAAGTACGACTTAACTACAACCTACAAACGTGATAGTGTCGGATTGTAATTTGAATATACGAGAAAAAAAGTGTTTTGACAGCGAGTTTTCGCGGTCATCGAGTGAGATTCGTTCATGTGCGCTTGTGCGCGCGTGACACCATGCTTGTTAATTTAGTTAGTGTGCCTATGTTTACAAGTTTATACGGCCAATAAAACTACTATCCTTACTTTGTACAGCTGTCCACTAATTTGCTATCGCAATCGATGCTTTGCCTTTCAAGTTAAATTGCGAATTTCTTTGTATTTCCACCACCGGCTTCTTTACCATCCGTCTATTCGTGCAGTATATATGCTGTTTCTGTATTTCTGACTTTACGGTTAAAGCCATCTTTTTCTTGTCACTGCCCACACCGTCAACATAATATTTTCCGGTCACTTTCCTAGTTCCTTTTGTACACTGTGAGCCGACGGTTTTCCTATATGGGTATCTAAAAAAAAAACCTTAGTCACCCGTGTATTTTTCTTCGTATTCCTAAGTCTTTTTCGAAGATTACACTCTGAGCCACCCGTACCTTGAAGGACATCCAGCCCGTCTCCCATAACCGCGTCATTTGTGGTTTGTCCGTGTGCACCTAGAGCTAGCTTTCCACCAGCCCTTTGACTGATCTCTAGCCCAGTTTGCACTTCAAAGTTTAAGAATACCGAGTTTGCAAATGTCCCCCAGTCCAAAAATTACAACTATTTCCACACGTCCGCCATTACCTCATACATATATATAGCTGTATGTTTCATTATGGCAGCGTTTCTCTTTCCTTTCGTTCTGAGTACTTGTTCATAATTTTCCATGTATATTTATCCAGCCTTTTTAATCCATATTCCGAGATATTTGTATTCCTCAACCCTCGGTATTTTGTTTCCCTGTATAGTGACCATCTGATCCCAAGCGTCATTAAACATCGTAAGGCTTGATTGAATTCCACTAAATCTAATTCTTTTAGAGTGTGGCCCTCCTCTCCGCAAATATTGCCAGAAGCTGCTGGCTATCTGAAAACAAACATTGTCATCCGCTTACATCAAACCTGGAAGGCGTCGCTCCCAACTTTACACCGCCTTGTTTATACGAGACGTATAACTTATAAAAAGAGGTGACCCAGTCCCAGACCCCCGTCTTTTACCCGCCGTACCAACTTGTTCCGGCGGGTAAAAGACGGGGGTCTGGGACTGGGTCACCTCTTTTTACGGCAGTTGGTCAAACATTTCTTGTTTTTTCGGGACGCAACAGACCCGTTTCTGCGTACTGTATGCCAAATGAAGCTAAGCCGACGGCTGCCCGAGTATGTTGTTTCAACCGAAGAGCTTTCGGGAGGGATTCGTGGTTTCTACAAATAAATCGTATCGAGTGTAAGATTTCTAACAGCGCGGTTTTCGAATGATTACCTATTCAGTGTGAAACGGAAAAAACTGTATTGTGCTTTGTGTGACATTGTTTTCCCAGTGCCCTTGTACAGGTCCGTGTACAGTGGAGGCCCAGGTAGTGATGTTTTAAAGAGTTAAAAAAAAATGGAGGTGCCACCAGGAACGAAAACTTTCTTTTTTAAATTACACACCGGAACATTACCAGTTAAAAAGTTTTTGGAGGGAAAGGAATTGTTTTTACCGTGGGGAACCCACGGTTTTATCTGCAAGCAGCTGGAGACAATCGATCATGTTTTTTTTTTTTTTTTTTTTTTTTTTTTTTTTTTTTTTTTTTTTTTTACACTGTTGGGAAGGCGTTTATTTTTGGGATGTCTTACAGAGAACAGTACGGAAAAAATTTCCACTTGACCCGTATGGCATTCGGTACTTAAGCGTAGATAACGAGGACGGGGTGCTTTTTGATTTAATTATGCTTATGGGCCTCCACTGTATTTGGCGGTCCAGAATGGCAGGATATTACTTTGATAAGGATGCACGGCCTGCACGAATTTATTTTCGTGAGAGCATGCACTGGTTTGTTGAAATTAATAAGGCATTAGCGGGACCCCCCCGAGTGGCTCTCAAGAGTAGAGCCGCTTGTAGATCTGCGCGAATTCTAATTTGACGCAGCCAGCAGGATGGTGGTTGAATACGCCTTCCCCTACTGTATATTGTAATTGTATATTTCACTGTACCTTGTGTGAAATTTTGTGTGTCAAAGCCAGGCATTAAACATAAAAAAATGTCAGGATGGCCGAGCGGTTTAAGGCGCTGCGTTCTGGTTCTAGTGCGGTCTTCTGGGCACGTGTTCGAATCCCACTTTTGACAACTTTTTTTTCAATTTTGAAACCTTTTTTTGCATTTTGTATCAAGACTTATTAGTCGTCCGGCCGCCGACGATGGGAGCGTCCGCTCTTGCGCAAGCAGATACTGCTCGCGTTTGGACCCCGGTGCCACAGCGGAAGCCGTGGTGCCGGGCACCGACGCGAAGCAGCGGTCGTTGGGGTGTTGCGGAGCGCAGCGTAGCAACACCCCAAATAAAAAAATACAGCTCCAGTCACGTAGACTGCTCCCTCCCTGATAGTGAGATTATATTTATATATTAGATTATATAAATGATTTATGTCTACAATCATAATCTAATGATTTATATTAGATCATATAAATGAGCGCTTAGAACTTGCCCTTTCAATAAAGAACGGGACCAGATCATATTGTCCCTTGAAATCGTAGTTTATCGGATAAATACGAATTGTCAAAAATTTTACCGGCGAATGTTTATTGGATTTTTTCGGATAAAACCGAAAACACGGAGCCCTAGTTATAACCTATCTTATACGACTCCAGCCTCCATTTCACGCCTATCATGTCATCATCATCACCATCATCAGCCTTTTTATGTCCACTGCAGGACGAAGGTCCCTCCCAGCAATCTCCAATTAATATTGTCTTTCGCCAGCCGATTCCGTCTTATGCCTGCAATATTCCTCATTTCACCACACAATCCTCTGCCGTCTTCGACTGCGCTTCCCTTCCCTTGGCACCCATTATGTAACTGTAATAGACCACCGGTTATCTGCCCTACGCATTACATGGCCTGGCCAGCTCGATTTTTTCTTCTGTTAGTACCGGTAGAACGCAATGATTGTACACTTCTTTTCAAGGATAGTGGTAAGCTGCCGGGCATGACTTGGTAATGCCTGCCGTATACGCTCCGTTAACAGATACATATTCTTCTGTAAATTTTATTCTCATGATCAGGGTCCATCGCAAGTAGTTGGCCGAGGTAAACGTACACTTGCACAGACTCTAGCGGCTGACTGCCAATCATGAATTCTCATTCTCTTACCTTCCGTCTTCCGCGTATTATTCTTTAGCCTTACTAGCTGTTACACTTTAGCGGCTAAGGTACTTAATCATTCGTTGCAAGTCATCACCACCCTTGCTGAACAGGATTAATATCATCTGCAAACCGTAGGTCACCGAGATATTCGCCGTTGATCCTCGCTGCTAATCCTTCCCAGTCAAAATAGCTTGAATACTTCTAAAAATGTCGTGAATTGCATTGTAAAGATTGTGTCTTCTTGCCTGACCCTTTATTTTTTTTTATCGGTATTTATCCACTTTTCTTGTCGAGTACCAAGGTAGCCTATCATATATTACATTATAAAGAGCAGACGAGATAACGGGCCAACCTGGCCCAAGCCTTTCTGAATGTCAATTGCCTCGCCACTAGTTAGCTCTTTCCATGCTATCTGTAATTTATTAATTTCATATATTTTCGTTAGTATAGCGCTGTCTGCTCTAGTCCTTCATGCCTAAGAATGTTCCACAAAAGCTCTGTGTTTACATTGTTGTATGCAGCACTAACATCCAGGAAAGCAAAGTATAAAAGTCAATTTTCTGATTTGGCTATTTCTAGACTCTGTGATAACAAACAAAAAAAAATGTGGGCAGCTTGCACTACTGCTGCAACGCTGGAGTAAACAGCGGAGCTGGTGATCAACCTAGCTTCTTCCAGGTTTTACTAGGCTTGGCTAACTTTTGCTAGGAAATTCTAGGCAATGCTAAGTGCTGCTAGGCACGGTATTCCGAATCGTCTCGCCGCCAACGCGCAGATTCTCGCTTGGCCGCGCGACGCGCTTCAACATGAGCGGCTTCTTCGGGTGCTCGGATCTTCTTTGGTCGTCCCATGTCAAGGCTACATGTACTCGCCACAGAGTCAACGAGAGTTCTGCCGCCATCGCGGCGGCTCCCAGCTTTATCTTCCCGGTGACGTCACGGCCAAGCTGCGCCTCCACACTTGTCGGGGCGTGGCTGGTCGAAACCAGCCGAGCCACCAGAGGCACCTGCTGCAGTCACGGACGCCGCGCGCGTTCAGCGCGAACGCGGGGAGCGGGGAAACGCGGACGGCGTCGGCAGCAGCTCTGCGCCTTGCCTCGTTAGTGCTGCTACAATCTCTCTCGTTCTCATTTTCTTTCTCTCTCCCGAGCATAGCGCACGCCACGCGCATGCTCTCCTTCCCTCTCCTTAACGTCCCATGTCAAGGCAACATGTGCACGGCACTAAAGCACACCGATCTGTTGATAGAGTTGTGAATTATTTTAACGGATTCTTTTATTTATTTAGTGGCTAAACCAGAGTTTCTCTGGTTTAGCCACTCATTATGTTTCACTGGGTATGGGCCCGTTCTTGGCCAATGCTCCAGAATAGGTATGTCCCACTGTGACACAAGAAGTACGGAATCCCTAAACGTTGCTTGATACGTGTCGTGCATATCTGTGTATGCACCTAGCTGTCATCACCATTCTTCCCTCGACAAGCATCATGCATCGCCTTCGTCCTTGTGACATCGCTGTGCATTTCCCTGATTTGGAGTTTCTATTTCAGCATAGCTTGTGATCGATGTACTAGTGCATAGACACAAAAATTACATGACATTAAAGTTGTGACCTTTGTGATGAATAAACATAAGATTACATGTTGCATAGCATTAAAGTAAACAACATTGCACGCATCGCCGTTAGTTGTCAAGCAATAAATGTATGGCGCTCGCTCCGCCTCAACGCCAGCAGAAACTCAGGCCATGCCGACTCAAATCATTTCAGTACGTCTCTCAGAACCGTTTCCCACTTAGAAGATGCGACGGCGCGGTCCGCCTGGATCGGCGCGGCCTGTGCGCGCCAATCCAGGCGGCAGTGCCCAAGCTAGTGTAGTAACATTGGACGGCCCTTAGACGGCGCCAATGTCTACGCAACATTGTATTTACAAGGCTTAGAGAAAAAATTAGAGAGGAGCGGACTTGGCTTCAACCTTTCCTTTTTCAAGCAAGGAGAATGGATTAAACAGTCATTACCAGCACTGATGTACCCGGATGACACTGTACTTATGGCTGACAGCAAGGAAGACTTGCAGAGATTAATGGACATCTGTGGTAAAGAGGGAGATAGCTTAGGTTTGAAGTTTAGTGAAGAAAAATCAGCAGTCATGATTTTTAATGATAATCAGGGCAGCGAGCATAGGATACAGGAGGTTACGCTGGAGGTGGTGGATAAGTACAAATATCTTGGAGTGTGGATAAACAATGGGGCTGAGTACCTAACGGAACATGAAAAATATGTAACGGCTAAAGGTAGCAGAAATGCGGCTGTGATGAAAAATAGGGCACTGTGAAATTACAATAGGTACGAAGTGGTGAGAGGGATTTGGAAAGGGGTGATGGTCCCTAGTTTGACTTTCGGCAATGCGGTCCTGTGCATGAGATCAGAGGTTCGAGCAAGGTTGGAAGTTAACCAGGGAGGGGTAGGTAGACTGGCTCTGGGAGCACACGGAAATACACCAAATCAGGGGGTACAGGTTGACATGGGATGGACGTCATTTGAGGGCAGGGAAGCCAGCAGCAAGATAGGATTTGAGGAGCGATTGAGAGAAATGGCAGAAAGCGGTGGGCAAGGAGAGCTTTCAGTTATTTGTACATGAGGAATGGTGACACAAAATGGAGGAAGCTGACCAGAAAATTGTCAATCAAATATTTGGACTGCAGGAGGGGTGCAAACCAGGAAACAGCGGTTAAGAAAAAGGTTAAGGAAACAGAGAGGGGTCTGTGGAAAACAGGGATGCAGACGAAATCAGCACTGGGAACATACAGAACTTTAAAGCACGAAATTGCGAAAGAAAATATCTATGATAATTCTAGGGGAAGCTCTTTGTTGTTTGAAGCCAGGACGGGAGTATTGCGGACTAAGATGTACCGAGTCAAGTACCAAGGTATAGACACGTTGTGCGGTGCATGTTGAGAAGAAGAGGAAACAGCTGAACAGCTCATACTTTTCTGTAAAGGGCTTAACCCTACAGTGCAAAGCAACGGGGCTGATTTTTTCAAAGCATTGGGGTTTAGGGACAGTGAAGGCAAAATAGACTTTAAGCGGGTAGAAATAACCAAACGGAGGTTATCTGATTGGTGGCTAAAATCAAGGCAGGGGTGAAATTTCACCCGCCACAAAGTACAAAATATGTTAATAGTCATGGCTAGGTGGCGTATGCCACCACCCGATTTAAAGGGTTCAGCCTCATCCATCCATGGCGGTGCCCGTGAAATAAAGATCACCCACTGAACCAAAGATTGGAAAGGCTCGGGGGCAAAGGGAAATAAGGCAGTAACTTCACGAGACTCATATACACTGTTCATGCAAGACAATGTGCAATACCAACACCAAATCAAATTATGAGGTTTAATGTCCCAAAGCATAACAAGCTACGAAAGGCACCGCAGAGCAGGTGGCGGTTCCACATTAATTTTGACCACCTGGTGTTCTAAACACACATCTAATTACAAGAGCATTATTGCATTTCACCCCCATCTGAATGCAGCTGCCACAGCCGCGAACAGAATCCGCGACTTTATACTCAGCAAGAGAACACAATATTCACCAAGAAATGCAATCTCTGTGCAAGATGTGAGCACTTACGAGCCAGTGAATGATGGATGTAATGTTACGATAAATGTTTTAGCCCCGATAGTAATTAGTAGAGACCTATACGGAGTAGAGAAAGTAGTTTTATCGGCAGCATAAACTTCGACACATTCGCTTACTATCTGAATTAACAAGCGTGGTGTCAGCGCGCACAAGCACACATGAATAGATCACACTCGATGACCACAGACAACCACTGTCAAAACGCTGGCGCGAACGAGCGCGGCCGCCGCAGCGTGCGAAGGTTCGTGCGGTCTATCGCTTCAACGGAAACTGAGCAGCGGAAGCACAGTGCATACAAAGGTCAGAGCCGTCTGGAGATCGCTTTCAAGATACGGTGCGCGCGACAGCCCACACCGGCGCAAAGTACGCAGTTGTTAGAAGAGTACCTCGAACGGTACGCCTATACCCACCCCCACATGCTAGTCTTTCCAAGTGGTCCGAGATCGCCTGGCGTCGCCTCCAGACCCATAGAGTTACTGTATATGCTCCCTACTGGAGCATGCTCTCGTAGGGAGCATATACAGTAACTCTACAGACCCGCACCTTTCCGTGCCCCCTAGTGTATTCGCACATCCACCCAGGTGTCATCGATCCACGCTGCTGCCTGTGCGGTGACGTTGCCTCGCTGAACCAGATCCTCTGGGGCTGCCCAGAGGATCCCCCGCTCGCCACCCCGCACCGAGGAACAATGGGAGGCCCTTCTCTCCAGCACCGACCCAGACATCCAGACACGGGTCCTGGCACGAGCTGAAGACGTCATCGTGAAGCACAGCGTAGCCTACGTAGCTTAGCCTCCCTTACCTCTCACCCCTTCGAATAATAGAGTTGTCACTCACTTAGAAGAGTAAAAGTCACGCTCCCCCGCCCCTCCCGCCCACGCTGCCTTCCCGCTTTCCTCCTTGCACCCGGTTGCTAGATACGCATTTGGCGCCGCAGCACAGCGTCACCCCCCTCCCTCCCATACCCCCATGGCTTTTAGCGCGACAGAGGAAGTCGCGTTTGCTCTCCGCCCGTGCGTCCCCCGCACGCTTTCACTCGCACATACGGCGCCGATTTTATCGCCCTTGGACTTTATACAGAACCTCACGGCGGCGACGGCAGAAATCCACTTGAAGTGTCCATATAACTGCTATCGCAATAAAACACTCGAGTCTGTAGCGGCCGCAAGCAAGAGCAAGCAGCGAGCGCATCTCCGAACCGGTTTCTCCACGCCGTCTCCACTCTCCACCGATGGTGGGGAGGGAAGGGCGGGCAACCCCGAACAGGGTTGAAGCAAAAGAAAAATAATCAGTTGACAGTGGGGATTCAAACCGTCGAGTCGTCCCTCTCCTCCGTGCGTACTCGCATCCCAACAAGCCTAACATATTTACATATCTACAATATCTGCATCTCACACTGAACAAGTGGTGTCTCATCCCTGATAACAAATATTCCGACACACACGACAGGTGAAGCACTCGCAGCTTGTAATACTTCCAGTGCAGTAAAGGATTTCTTTTGCTCCCATGTCAAAAACAAGCAATTTGAGTCAAAGGTCATTGTTTGAAGCTTTTATTGGGCATTAATTTCTTTGCACCAAAAATGAATGGCTACACTAACTTGATAAAAAAATGTGACTCTTCAAGTTGCATTCTGAAACTGGTTTCAAATAGTGGTCACACATGGCAATAAGAACATTAGTAAGTGAAATAATCCAAATATCTTCTGTGATACAGGATGGCTGACCAGGCATGTAAGAAAGGACAAGAATTTTCAAAACAGAACCCCAGTAAAACACCATTTTTTTGCAAGGCACATTTTTAAAAACATTGCTGTGCAGAAGTGCTGTCGACACACTTGGAAATAATGCACAGGTACTTATCTTTGGCACTTCACACACTGCAGAAAGAACATTTTCATGATGGATTTGGAGTCTGTGAGCAATACCACTAGTAAACAAGCTCGAAGATGCAAATGGCAGTTTCTTGCACTGGTGATCACAATATAAATGAAATTATGTTTACATGCTTGTATCACAGAAATGGAAACCTTCATTCTCGATTACTTCCATGGCAAGAACCACTAAGCACAAGTCAAGGCAAACAGCTCCAGTCAATTGGTTGCTTGTGATGCTTTGTAAGGTATTCATTGGCCTTAGAAAAGTGGCGGCAGCCAAAAAAGCCTCGTGAAGCTGACAGTGGTGAAGGATGAGCACACTGAAGAACCTGGTGTTTCTTCTGCAAATAAATGTAAAAAATTCTTTAAATGTTTACACGTCAACCCCACACACCAGGTAACAAAGAACTACGAAGATGTTGCTAAAGGGTCTTTACTAAGTCCTTAGATTGGCTCGTGTACAATGGGAAGGCTAGACGGTGCCACGAGTCTGCTCGTAATTAGGCACACCACACCACAGAGGAGAGCACATGGGAGCCTACATTCATATGGGATAAAATCTAGAATAAGATTAGCATAGCACGTCTGCAACCATATGACCTAGAAAAAACTTGCTCTTGTTTTGCACCTTCTCTGGCATCCAGAAGCAGCACCATTTGTCTGACAGCAAGAAATAAAAGTACTGTGTTTGCATAAATATACGGTGATCACAAATATATAATGCAGGGAATGTTGACCACCCAGAAAATATAATTCATAATATGATTAATAACACAAACCACAGCCAAGGGAACTTGCACATAAAATGGCAATAAGTTTCAGTATAAAACACAGGTCACTGAAATTAAATCTTTGTTGATAGTTAGCGCTGTCATCTTTCCTCATCTGTGTGTTTTTGCGCTACAATTTGTCATAGCCAACGGCTATGGTTCTACGTATGCACAGCATGATGCACTGATCAATCAACTACAGCGACATGTGCTCACACGAGACCACCCACGCAGACACATATACATAATAAAAAAGCATCATGTGAAGCATTTTACAGGCAGCTAGCTATCCAGCTTGGTTTGGGGTTCTGCAAAGCGTTACCAGATGGGCCAACATTATTGTGTAGGTCAAGCAATTGTGTGTGTGTGTGCATTCTGACAGCAGCAAGACAACAGGGGCAACGTAATTATGATGGTGATGGCATGACAACTGATTAATTTTTTTACTCTGGTGAAGAAGCGTGACAACCTATTCCGTTACCAGCTAGGCCAGTCCCAAAGACGGTGCAGTCTAACACAGTGTCTAAAAGTGCTAGCTACCCAGATGCAAGAATGGAAGAAACTCGCACACTAGTGCTCGTGATGCACGCAAAAGACGGTGCTAAGTCTTGCTGAATGGTAAGTGGTACGTACACGCACACATGCTATCGCTCGTGCTATGTGATGTGCACATGCCAGTCAAGAGAAACATGTTAACGACCGTGGCCTAACAGAGCACCAGGCTGCTCTGTTGGGAGTCAGAGGTTCGATCCCACCATCGCGCACTTTATATTCTTTTTATTGAAAAGACCCAAACCAAGGCAAGACAAGAACCTACCTACCTATCGCAAGGTGCCTTCCCAGGCACCTTGAGATATGCAGGTAGGAATACTAAGAAATACTGTAGTGTTTGTTTGCTCTTTTTCCGCCTACTGTAATGTATTGGAAGAGAAAGACATTCAGGATGTTTTGTGAGGCAAGCATGCAGTTACATACATGTTTAGTGGAAGAGAGCAGATATTTGTTTCCTTGCAAGAAAGCAATGTTGGTGGCAAAATACGTTTTTGCAGGCTATACTGTTGATTAATGCCATTATTGTCATGAATATATCAGAAAATGAAAATGCTAGCGATGTTATGATAAACATAGTGTGAGGCCTGCCGTTTTCCACAGGCTAATGACAACAGGAGCAACAAAGGACTCATGAAGGAAGAGGAAGAACGCATTTTTCTGGCTTGTATCAGTCTCCATAAAGAATATGCAAAGAAAGAATTCATATATAAAAGGAAGCGCTGTAAAGGTTCAGGCCTCGATATTTGTGCTACCAATTAGTCAATGAAGGATGCCATTATAAAACATTAAAGCAGCATTTACCAGACCAAACTGCTAGAAATACTATGCTCCATTTTTTACAGCAAGGTTTCAAGCTTTTTTCAAAGGCTCAGATATTTCTTGCAGGTTTTCTGTCATTCGAATGCCTTTCTGTATGGGCACAAAAAATACCCATAACTGCATTGTGTATCATATATGATACAAGACAACATTTGCTTATAAAATTATAACAATGCGTTTATTCAGAAAACTGAGGTTTGTTTGAACAAAGCTGGCCTGTAAACAAAGGCATCTAATTATTTTCACAAGAAAATAAAAATTCATGCTGCAAGGGGACACTAAAGAGTCAATAAATCAGTTCAGACAAGCAATGTTTCCTTTGAAACTCTATTTTCGTTAATTCCAAGGCAAGCTATTCCAAGTAAAGTGCCTAGAAGAGAAAAATAAGGCCAAACTACCATTTTTTAATTTTGTGCCAAGAACTTGACACGGGACAAATGTCACTAGGGTCATTC
Source organism: Dermacentor silvarum (assembly GCF_013339745.2). Classification (NCBI taxonomy): domain Eukaryota; kingdom Metazoa; phylum Arthropoda; class Arachnida; order Ixodida; family Ixodidae; genus Dermacentor; species Dermacentor silvarum. The sequence goes on from NC_051154.1 coordinate 25,819,047, forward strand.
CATGCGAAACGTCCCAGCCCAAAAAGCGACCATTTTAGAGCATGCGAATTGACCTTCGTGCCGCCAGAAGTAGAGGGCTCCTGCCTTCTACGTGGGGACTAAGGAGGGGTGGGGGGGACGTTCTACTCTGGGCGGCTTGTATCTTGAAAGCGATCTGCGTCGGGGACAGAGTCCGCCCTGCGCTGTGTTTTCGCAGCTTAGTTCGCGTTGATGGGAGTGCCAGCACGAAGGTCAATTCGCTCGCTGCTGTGCCGCGCTGCCTCAACCCAACGTTTTGACAGTGAGTTTCCGCGGTCATCGAGTGAGAAGTGTTCGTGTTTGCTTGTGCACGCATGTCACCATGCTTGTTAATTTACTTAGTAGGCTTATGTTTACAAGTTTATACGGCCGATAAAACTAGTATCCTTACGGCCTATCATCATCATCATTATTGCCAGCCTATATTTATGTCCACTGCAGGACGATGAGACTCCCTGCGATCTCCAATTACTCCTGTCTTGCGCTAGCCGATTCCAACTAGCACCTGCAAATTTCCTAACTTCCTATAACTGTCCACTAGTTTGCTATGGCAAGCGATGCTTCGAATTTCAGGCGAAACTTTGATTTATTTAAAGAAATGCGCATCTATGCATTGAAGCACAAAAGTAACCGGAACGCCCACCTATTTCGTCCCACACTTTAGGAAATAACATCTCAATATTGGTGTTATCGTAGAAATTAACTTCAAGTGAATGCGTCTTTCAAACTCGGCGGCTGCAATTCGTAAATTGCAATATGCGCTGTAAAGTAATTATTTAGGAAGTTAATTAGCAGTTGTTTGTTCATTAGTTCAATATGCGTTTCGATTCCTCGTGCAAGAATTGTCCGCCTCTGAACAATCCAGCTCAAGGACTAGAATTATATCTGCTACAGGCGATTTTTAAAAATTCCATAAATCTTAAAAATGATCACCCCATATACTAGCCACCGTCTGCTGGTCGGCAGACGGCGATGCGGAGCCGACGAGGCGAGCGGCGGCACGTACGTAGTGCATACTAGTGATATTGATTGTTGACTTCAAAAATTTTTTTCTCGCTTCAAACAAAATTTACTCGAATAAAAATTTCTAAATCACAAGGTAAGAGGTAGGTGCACATATTGAGCTATCTGACATTTTTATCTGGAGGGCCTTAAGGCTTAAATGTGGCCTGAATTTCGCAAAAAATCTATTTGTTGCCAACTTTGGAGGTGTTTTTCTAAAGAAACCTATGCCTTAGGAATCTCAAATTATTTTTAGCATACACTATGGCAACATGCAAAAAAGAACAAATATTGTATTTGAAAAATTTGTGCAGTTTATGTAAAAAAATTTCTGAAAACGTAACATTTCTTGTTTTTTTACTGAGCCAAATAAACGCGATAAATTCTAAAATGCCTTCAGTTATCACATTATATGAAAAAAGGATGCCTCTAGAATGCTCTAAAATAAAATTCTTAATTACACCTAGTTTCAGACTAGAATAAAAAAAAATTCCCTCCAACCAACTATTGCCTCTTCTAGGAAACTTCAAAGAGCACTCACGTGATCAAAAAATTTTTTTCGACCAAAATACTTTGGTGAAACCTTATTCACACAATAGCCATCTAGCCCAATTTTTTTCAAGAAAATCAACGATGGTTGCTTTTTGGGCTGGGACGTTTCGCGTGGAATGACCCACTGATTTCAAAGTCTTTTCTTATAATATCATGGCCAGTGTGGTGCAGTAAAAGTCTCAAAACAGCAATTGCTAATTTCTGTCTTTGGCTACTCTAGAATACAATGTCATCGTTGCATAGAAATAAATAAACTAAGCAGGAACAGATGCCATCAAAATTCATAATATCATCGCTGGCTATGAGGGAACTTGAAGGCAGCATTGCCACACCAGTCTTTTGTTTTTAATCTTTTCTGGCTTACCAAGCCTCATGTCATGGTAAGAGTGATATTTTGGTATTGTAGAAGGGTATTTCAATACAGTTCAAAACCCTTTTCTCTTTAGCGTTCTTTTAACTTTAGCCATTTCAATTTTTTTTAGCCAAAAGGTTGTTCCAAGCACTGGCAGATACACAACATATACTTGTAGTGCGGGAGAATGCCACTAAGCTATCTGCATCTCTTCTTCACAAAACCTGGAATGCCAAACATTTTCAGGAAAGCTTTAAAAAAAAATGTTATGGCATGACACAGCACTAGCCAGCAAGTGCTGCCCACCTTGCAGCAATAATTAATTAATATAGGGTGGTTGTACAAGAATAAAAGCACATTACGGTGTGTGGTAATCTGGGCCATCACTGCTGTAGCACTTGCACTCTGCTGGGCTTACAGAAGTGATAACATGTGAAACTTCCTATAAGCTGGTGCTATATTAACTACGACTACAGTGCCACCACATACACATAAGCCTGCAACATTTAAAGTGTTAACTAGTTCAATTAAGTGCAAGCTACTGCAACCTACAGATGTTAGGTCAACGATTCTCCTTTTATGTGTTGTCCATCACAATAGCATACACTGCAACGAAGTGCTCCTACAGCACTCCCATTCTTACAACACATTTTGAATGATGTAAATTAATTTGCATACAGGTTACCTCGCTATAACGAAGTCAGTAAAATTGGCAATTTGCTTCATTATATAGAAATATGGCCTTTTTGCAAATACATACAGTTGCCGATTGATTTTTCTTGCACGGAAAGGAGCCGCAATACTTTCCGAATTATCGGGCAATCAAAAAAAGCAAATATGAATGAGAAAACAATTCATTTGGTTGAATTTGGGAGTCTGAGACGAATGATAAGGTTTCATGCCACGTCGACGGTACGAATTAAGCGAAGCCAGTCATGCTTTCGCTTCCACTCCGCCCCTGCGGCTGATAGCCTCACCCGCAGTGGGACGACGCTATCATGAAAAGCACTGGCAGCAGGGAGCGAATGCTTCGTCCGCCTCTCACTTCAATGGGTTTCCGAAACTCGAGATTACGCTACCTCCAATAATAAGTGCGCTGGAAGACAGCTTACATGATGCCATGCCGTCTCGGCACTACCGCTTTGCACACGCGGCAGATTACCTCTAAAGGCAGGGTGCGCAGCTGTGTATGCGCTCAACATACGCAGCCGTGCAAGCTGAGCGCGTGGCCTAGTGGTAGAACGCCTGCCTCGGCTGCGGGAGGTTGTAGGTTCAATTCCCACCGCCACCGGGAACCCACTAGTTCAAATGGGCACAAACGTGCCCCAGCCTGGCGTTCAGCTTCCCTCAGGGATGATACGCTTGGGAAAGGAGTCTGCGCCCTAAATTCCCATCGAAACCCTCGTGAGCACAGAAAAAAGTGATGTTTGGGCCGCACCCATGGCGGCCATTTGCAAGTACCCGGACCTCATTGGATAACAATCTGAACCTGTGAAAGGTATGATCCTTCAAAATTTGTGCCCAAAGCGGTTCCAAGTACAGAGCGAGAGCAATAGAGGTGACAAGCGACAACCTTGCCTTATCGATGCCCTGAGGTAGATAGATTCAGATAGACAACCATTGACTATTAGCCTCGTTGTGCCATTAGCATAACACATGGAGATGCCTTTAAAAAGAAGAGATCCAATGTTTATGTGCTCTAAAACACTAAACAAGAAGCAGTGATTAACTTTATCAAATGCTTTTGCCAAATCAACCTGAACTATTGCAACCTGACCCGCACTTTCTGTCAAACACTCAAGCACAGACCGTGCAACGTGGATATTTGTCTGAATTGATCTTCCTCTAATGCCACATGTTTGATGGTCTCCCACCAATGATCAAATAACTTCTTGAACGCGACTAGCTAATATCTTAGCAAATATTTTATAATCCACGTTGCAAAGTGATATGGGGCGATATCCCTCAACTTTCTGCAATTTTGTTACATCACTGCTTTTTGGGATAAGTACTGTGTGCCCTTGATAGAGCGTGGCTGGTAGGTATCTAATCCTGTAAGCTTCTTGATACACTTTAAGCAGAAAGGGAGCCAATATAGAGCAGAAACACTGATAAAATTCCGCACTTAAGCCATCAGGCCCAGGAGTTTTGCCTTAAGTTAGCGAAGCAATGGTTGCTTCCACTTCCTTGATACTTGTGTCTCTATCAACGTCATCGCATTCTTCTTGACTGAGCTGTGACAGCAACGAAATAAAGTTTTCCGTTACAGCTTCACTCTTAATTACTTTATCAGACTGAAAGATATTCTCGTAATGATCCGTGAACGCTTTCATTATTGTATCCACCAACCGTATTTCATTATTGTAGCCACCGCTGCGGTGTTGAGCAGTGTTGTGTAGTGGGGAGTAAGTTGGCACTCATATCGGCATGTGCCAACTTACTCCCCACTACCCGCCCCCACACGCGCGCTTGATCGCGTAACCGCGAGCTTACTCCTCTCCCCCTGTTTCCCTTTGCTTGCGCGTGAAGGTGGCACTCATGAGGCCACCATTTTTCTTGTCTCACCCTCGCACGCTTTCACTCGTACCTAAAGCACACAGTGCGCAGGGCATGATTTGACATTATCGCACTTGAACTTTATACAGAACATGATGCTGCTCCAACGGTGGTCGCTCTTGTTGCACAGAGCGCGATTTGAGAGGTGCGTTCGCAAGCAGCCGCTTGTAATTCAATCATTTGACCATCTGCGCCCGCGGAAGTTTCCATTTATTGCCTCAGCATTCCTTTGCGGCGGCAGTGAAATTTCGTTATACTGAAACCGCGTATAAACATGCGTCGTTATATTAAGGTTATAAATACATTGTGTTCTCTGGACAAGAGATTATGAGAAGTGAAATACTTCGTTATACCGGGAATTTCGTTTATTGAAGTTCATTATATTGAGGTTCAACTGTACTAACTAGGCAATACTGCCACAAACATCGGAGCCAAATATTGGAGAGTTTTACAATAGGGGCCCCAAAGAAATAGCGTCGAAGCCACTGCGCATGCGCGAAATGCAAACTGCATTCGAGTTTTGCGTCGGGCACGCAAATTCACTAATTTAGCGAGAGCCCCAAAGGCTGCCCCAAAAGCTTTGCGTCAACAAACATGGCGGCGCCATCGAAGCGACGGCTCGAACTGAGCACCAAACTGGGCTCGATTCGTGGTAACGCGTGAAGTTCGTAAGCTAGGAGAAGTGACTGCGGTTATCGCTTTCTCTCAACTAACATGTGTAATAAAGATTGGTTCATTAGACGCCACTGATTCCGAATTCGATTGTCGATTTCATGGCTCGTAGGCCTAACGTGGATTAGCTTGGCTGGTGAAGGCCCGTAAAGTTGGTTACTAAAAATTAAGCGCAACAATCTCTTGCTGCTAATAGAATAACCTCAAAATTGTAATTAAACGTAAAAACACGAAAGTCAAAATTACTCTTCTTATTATAAAATGGTATAGTTTATTTTAATATTTATAATAGTTTTTATTTGAGACCATAGTGGCGCTGCATGCGCATGACGCTATCCGCAATCGCAAAGCCCTATTCCAAAACTCTTCACTCCTGCATGCCCCAACGCTAACACCCGCAAAGCTCTTTGGGGCCCCAAACTTTTGGGGCCCCTATTCTAAAACTCTATTACTGTACACACAGCTAGGAACCCCCAATTTTGCTTAAAAGGCTGCCTGCCTCCTTCCCTTTTCTTCAAATTATCAAAATCCCAGCAACATTCTTTCCTTACTTTAATGCAAGTGTAAATGGAATGGCTACTTGAAGGATATTTTCACAAATAATAACTAAGCAGTGGTTCCAGCAAAAGCAAAAAATCTTCGTCATACTGATGGTTTCTAATGGCATCCCCTTATGAATTAACATGTTACTATATTGTAATCTAACACTCCACCTATCTCTGCTTTATTTCATGAAGTTACCTATGCCTGTGATGACACTGCCATCTGTCCCCTGCATTTTGTTCACCAATACCAACAGATTCCATGCTTATATCGACCACCAGTTAGTGCTGTCATTAGCTTTGAATCCCAGCACTTCTAAAAGGTGGTAATTCCCTACGGTTCTGGTTGATGAAAATCCTGGCATTCCATTACAATAACCTAATCCATCTCTGGATTTTTTCCGCAAGCTTACATGGCAATTGTTTTCTACTACGTAGTGGACGAGCGTAAACAAGAGAAATACAGATGGTGAAGTCATCAGCGACTACATGTTATGCAATAGTAGGTATCTATGGCTATGTCATGAGGTGCATGTAAACTGACGAATACATGTGTGCTCCGGCAAAGAAATGTTATAGCACGATCAACTTCGGTGATCATGAAGTCAATGCGACATCCCACAATTTCTATGTAGCATGCTACGAGAAAAGTACTGAGGAAAGAGGGCCAGTCCCCAAAATAGTGTAGTTTAACACAGCACCTTGGAGCGCAAGCTGTCACAAGGTAAGAAGACCAGGAAGTGGCATGGGGCACACGTGCCAGGGCAATTTTAGGAGCTGGCTGGCTTTGGAACGAGAGAATTAAGTATGCATGTGACCGTGGCCTAATGGTTAGAGCGCCAGGCTGCTGTGTTTGATGGCAGAGGTTGGTCACCCATTATTTTCTTTTTATTAAAACGAGGCGAGACAGGAACCTACCTACTTACCTACCGCAAAGTGCCAAGAATGAGGCAAAGACTACTTCCCTTTAATAATTCTCGATTTCTCTGTGCTAAAATTAAGGCCTAGAAATGTTACTTCATTACAACACCAAGTCTCTAACTCCCTTGCATTGTTTTCTAGCAGCAATATGTCATCTACATATTCAGCCCAGGGACCCTCTGTCTACCAGTTACACCACCAGTTACATGTACAAGATAAATCGCAACCTAATTTACTATTTTCCAGTCTTTCTATTCCCTTAAAATACGGCATCAACAACAACAGAGAAAATGGAGACATCCTTGCTCCAGTTCTTGGTGGATTTCCACTAGTCTTGTACATTTCCAACCTTCACACGCAATCTGTATGCAGCTATCACCAATGTAGCTGTGATGCCCACCTGGTGAATAAATACCACAGTGCTGAAACTATGACCTCCAAGATGAGTGGCACGATGCCACACGATCTTGAAGTCATCCCAATACAAAAGCTTAACACAATGATGGGTGAAGCACAGTGGGAATTGTCCCACATGGGCATAGTGCACAGCTTTGAGTGTAGTAGGAACAACAAAAAGAGAAGATGGCTTAAGTGAAAAGAGGCTTAAGGAGCATTTGATTGCCGATAATGTCCCTGATACGAGGCATGTTTAACTCTTTCCGTACCGCGCCCATTGGGCATCGTTAGCGCTCTATCGATGATTTGAAACGCCGCTTTCGACACTTTCCGCGCCGCTCACAGACATACTGCGCTATCGGACGTGAAAGAGAACTATATTTTAGTTTTCTAAGCAGTTCGCTTTTTTCCCCACTAGGTGGTGAATTTTAAACACGCTCCGAAGTTTCGCTATAGTCAAAGCAGATCGCAAAAATGTCTGGCTCCAGAAATGGCGCGCGCACTTCGGGAGATCGCAGATATCGCGATGCCGCTGCCTCTGCGGCTGATCTTATAGATACATCGAATAGCAGCGAGTCAGAGAACGCTGACTTTTCGTCGGACTTTGAGTCTGAAAGTGACGACGACGCAAAACAGCTCGGAACATCAGCAGGCCACAGCCCGGCAACGCCCAACTGCAGTGCTTGCAGTTAAATTTTTGTAGCGGAATACCTGTTCGATGAAAATTTGATTTTTTTTTGCAGATAGTGCCTAATAGACGGCAATACATTTTGTATATCTCATAATTTTCGTAACTTTTTTTTCTTAGTAGACACAAGTGTGTCTTTACAAACTTTGTTCAATTTTATTGTACAATCTTGATTTTAACAATTTATATCTTTTTTTACGACACACATCACGTTAATAAAACATTTATGTGTGAAAAGTGCATTCATTTTGCTTTCTGTTTATGTATTACATTAAATATTGAGTGGCAACTTTCTAACTTTTTATTGGTAATGGTAACTTTCTTCTGAGCCCAATGCGGTTAATACCAGACACATTCCACGCCTATCATAAAGGTGTTGCAATGCCCCTGGCTTTAAGAAAACAATGGCTTTTAGGAAACCATACCCTATCAATGATGGAACCTTTCTTCTGAGCGTAGGCACCCCAGAGTAAGAAAACCAGGTTGCTGCACTGCTTGTTGAGGTGGCGAATAACAGCATCAGTGAGGTTTTCCCAGCCTTGATCCTTGTGTGCGTTTGGTGTGTTCATACGTACTGTCAGACAAGCATTGAGCAGCAGCACACCTAAGCCAGAGAGAGAGTGAAAGTAAGTAGACGAAAAAGTTGCAGTTTTGTCTAAAAGGTCAAGCACTAATAGCAATAGCAAAGTATTAAACTACATAAAGGAAAGCTTGTAGTTTTATTGCCCGTATTAATTGCAGTAAATATTTGCTTACTAATTAAATTAACAAGCGCACGCAGACAAACATGAACAGATCTCACTCGATCATCACGAACATTCGATGTAACACTGGCATGATGTCACAGCATCATGATGCCGACGTCACAGCGCTGGCCTCAGGGAGCAAATGATTCGGGCTGCCTCTCGCTTTAATGCATGTTCAACACTTGAGATTACACAACCTTTAAACACATTGGTGCGCAGGAAGAGAGTGCACATGAAGCGACCAGCTACCTCGGCTCGCCCCATTTTTACATACGCCGCACAGTACCTCCAAGATACAGCATGCATGGCTCGTATATGTGCTCAGCCGTGCGGACAGCCGTACTAAGCCACCTGCGCCCGTCTGCGACACACCTACAACACATCTGCTGTAGGCTTTGGAAAGAGCAAATATCACGAGTAAAAAGTACTTTACACCCAACAACAAAACATGCATCTTTGGTTCAGTTCTTGGTATACCAGCAAGTGGTCTGATATTTGCAGACCTGTGCCACTTTACGCTTAAGCATGTGGAGAAAGTAGTCTACAAGGTATAGGTCAAACACAGGGACAATCTTCCACCCAGGACATGTTCCAAGATCGTGGTCAGAAAGACAGACCAGACAGAAAGATAGAAAAAAGCAGGCTTTTATTCCATTTATTCCAAGAAAAAAGTGGTAGGAGAAGGTGGAACAATTGGTTTGATAAAAGATGAAGAGGATATCGTACTCGAAAAGCTTGCAACCCTTTAACTGCAATACCTCCCGACTTCAAGTACACCAGACATAAAAGAATGCAAACATCCTATTAATGTGTAGGAAGAGAGACATTAAATCATTGAAAAATGATAGGCCCATTAGCTTGCTTTTAGTATAATTCACCAAGGTAAATTAAAAAACAATTCGGGCAACATTTCATTTCAGTCAAGCCAGAGAATGCGTTGGCTCAATCAGGTAATTGAGAAATATGTAGATTACAACCAACCTTGCTATATGGCTTTCATAGATTACGAAAAGGCATTCAATTCAGTAGATACCAGCAGTCATGGTGACACAACATTGTCAGGGAGTACAGGAAGCATATGTGAATATCTTAGCAGATTATTTGGGCAAGCGATCAGAGCCTGCGGATTGCTGCGTTCCCAGCATCTGATCCGTCTGCCCTTCCAACACAGGCCCCATCACTGAATCTGCTGGCTGTTTGCATACCGCCGTCCTGGTGTATCTGCAACTCGGAAACTTGGACACAATTCTACAAACTATTGGGTCTTATCAACTTCTGCTATCTGCTGTCTCCGCCACTGGTGCCACTGCTGTGCCTGCACCCCGGATACTTAAGCTGTCCCGCAAACCGTCTGGCGGGATTATTTTGAGCGAGCAATCAGAGCCTGCGGATTGCTGCGTTCCTAGCATCTAATCCGCCTGCCCTTCCTACACAGGTGATTCGAATACTTTTTTCCCTTTCCTTTTTTTTTTCTTACCTGACCGCTGTGCTCTGATCGCGCTTGTTGGTATGGCTCCCACCTGCATCACTTTCAAAGGATTTTGAAAATTTTAAGGTGTCTATTGAAAAAGTAGCAGCTGCCCTTTATAACGCATTGGAATCTGTGAGGGTTGCAGTGACCAGATGCAATCCTGCAAGTGTAAATAAGCTGAAAGCTGAGGTTGACAACATAAAGAAAGCCATGGATTTCATGAGCAATAAATTTGAAGCAGAAAAATCGGAAAAGAGCATCCTTGCAGCTGAAAACAAGCACCTGAAAGAACATAACCAAATGCTGCTGCAAAAGATTGGTCAGTTGGAACAGCACTCCCGGCTCAACAATCTAGAAATATGGGGTGTTCCAACGACGCAAAGTGAAAGCTGCAGAAGCATTGTCAAGCTTCTCGGCTATAAAGTTGGTTGCCCTGTTAAGCTTGCGGACATTGCCATTGTGCACCGAGTTCCAACATGTGACGCAAATAACAAGAGCATTATTGTTCGCTTCTGTTCGCGCGACAAGTGCACCCGAGTTTCTAAAGAAAGCTCGCAAGGCACGCCCAAAAACTGATTGCCTCAGTTTCTCTGGAGCACAAGAAAAGCCTATTTAGTTAACGAGCACCTGACATCTGACAATAAGTGGCTCTTTTCTAAGGCGCTTGCCCTCAAAAAACAAATGAAATGGGCTTTTTCTGTGGACTGATAACTACCTTATCAAGGCAAGACAAACCCTGGATGGAGCTGTCCATCGAATCGCCTGTGACGTTGATCTGGATGTATTCAACGCTTAAGCATGCATGTCACGATAGAATAGGAATAAAAAGAAATGGCTTATTTTCTTCTAAGTGACTTTAATCATATTTCTTCACATATTAGCGGTTTTTCTTTCATACATTTTAATTCTCGTAGCCTTCCTAAGAACCAGGACAGTATTACTGCTCTATTACTTCGCTTAATCACCAGTTCTCTGTTATTTGCTGCTCTGAAACTTCACTATTACCCAGTCACGATGACTTGTATGGTTTCCCTGGTTATTCTAGTGAATATTGTCATCAAACCGGTGATCCTCATGGTGGTTCAGCCATTTTTGTATCGAGCAATATTCTGTGTAAGAGACGAAATGGTTTACATTTGAATGTCGCAAAATGCGAATCTGTTTGGCTGAAAATTGATACGCCAGCACTTTGTCAGAATCAATGAAAAACTACTCTTGCTGCTGTCTATCGCTCGCCTTCTTGTGACCCCTCCGTTTTTTTGTAAAGCTCTTACTCACTTACTTGGCAAACTAACTGCTGAGCGCAAATAATGGGTGACGTGAATTTTAATTTACTTGATTCCTCTAGCTATACTAACCTTGAGTATACGACTTGTATTTATAGCTATGGGTTTCAGTCGCTATTATCTGTACCAACACGCTGTGCTGATTATGGATCACAGTCATTTTTTGATCATATCCTCACAAACTTCGATGACACCACTCACGCAGGCGTGATCGACAGCGATATTACCGATCACTTTTCCGTGTTCTTATATTTTTAAAGGCCCATCATTCATAGTGTTTTAGCATACACTTTTAAAGCGCTGTATTATGCATTCATCCACAGTCATCTACGTTACTGTATTACATGGGGCAATTCATATTCAGTTCACATTTGGCCTCTGAAGATACTGCAAAGGCAAGCCGTGCGACTTATTACTTCCGCTGCTCGACTCACGCAGTCACATCCCATTTTTGTCCAGCTTAACATACTACTTATCTCTGAACTATATATTTACAGCATGTGTGTTTTATTGTTTAAGGTTTTTCATTGTATGCTCATAATTAACATTTGTTCTCCTGCCATGTTAACTTATCTAATCCCAACAGAACTAGAATAGCGGTTCAAAACCTTCTGCTGCCTAAAATACACACAAACTATGGAAAAAAGAGCATTTCACTCACACCTGAACTGAAAGAAATAATGCCTATTCATGTATTTAGGCGAAATCTAAAAATTTTTCAATTCAATGTGTAACTGTTGCGTTCCGCTAACTTTGTTAACTCTGCTTCACGATTTGTAGGAAATCCCTAAAATATTTCACGCTGTTTTTTGTTACGAGTAACATTTTGAACCTGTTTTTTATTATATGTTCGCTTTATCAGTTTTTCAGTGTATTAACAGAGGAGGTCCCGCCTGCGGTTTGTCTGGCGCAGACAATCTGTCTTGCAAACGAAGCAAAGCACATTGCAAACGAAGCAAAGTGCGGCTAGACTGTTTCGCTAATCTGGTGATCACGAGAGCCAGCGCATGCATGGGTGACGCGTGGGTGCAATTCACAGCAGCCGCCACAGACAGACCTCCCAGACGAAGCGCGCTACTCTGGCACCATCTCGTAGCCATCGTCGCCGCACTATGTTTTTCTTCTCATGCTTTCGCCATACCTTCCCCCTCCTCCACTTTCCACTTCATGGCTTCACTGTACCTCCTTCCTCTGCTTTCCTCCTCGCGTCTTTCATCGCCCGCTGCGCTCCGCGTTGGCTTCCATCCTTCACTGCGTTCGTTTGCTCGGTTACAAGTGACAACGCTGACGTTTGCTGCAGGAACGGCCACCTAAGAGCTGCGCTCTAAAAATAATAATGTTAATAGGAGAAAGAAAAAGTGAGAGTCTGCGTATTTAGTTGTAAGTTTTGCACAACCATGTCACAATTTGCAGACATTTTTAAAGCGAAGCTTTCTTTGCCTCTTCTCCAGACTTTCCAGGCACCGCCGCTGCTGTTGTGGTATAGCTCGCACGCACTGCTGGGTTTCTTGCAACAACCCCAAATGGCGTTCGCCTCCGCGCATCCAGGTTGGCGCCGCCGCGACAGCATTTCAGTTTGTGCTTATTGCACGTGCTGTGCTTGCTTTCCTATGCCACAAGAATGCAGGTGCTGGGCTGCGGAGACCGCGTGCTGAGCTGTGATGGCGCAAACATTACAATCGTCCATAGCCTGAAGAGAGCGCTTGGAGCTGGCATTTCAAGTGTGCTGGTCACGTATGCAGAAGGAGCACGTAAACACCTGCCAGCAAAATGGCTACAAAGCGTGCACTCAGCGTTGAGGACAGCCAGGTCCGAAAGAAGCGTCGCGTGGAACGGGAGCATCTTCGCTATGCAGCAAAACATGGTGCAGACCACGAATGTATGCACACAATGTCTACATACAATTACAATAATTAATTGAATTATGTACAGCCCCTTAATTCAACTAAAGTTTAACACTTCTGCCACGATGCGATGTGCCATGTGAGGCAATGATAATGTTCAACCCTGTCAGAGATTATGAACAAGGACGCACAACAACGCCTCAAGTAAAACGTCTCCCTGTGTGTTCTGTGGATCACGCAGACAAACAGCAGTGGTGCACGCGAGGTGACGTTTAACATCAACTCACCACTCTTGTATTGGACTAAGCGCTGAAGAAATTGCACATTCGCCGCCAACGTCGCTGCTAATAATCGTCAATCAAAGCAAACAGCATACAAAGATTCGCTTGCATCGATTCCCACAGTGCATGGGATCCACCAATTTTTTCTTATGTTTTATCACATGGTTAAAAAATGTCCAGTCTTTTCGACCAAGCTTCGGTGGTTTCAAGTTTTTAAAGTTTTGCGGCATGCTATTGCCCTCAATTATCAGTGTTGCCGATGTCTGGGGATGTAATTGAGCAAAATCGCAAGCCTAAACCTTCATTTCTTACACGTTTTCCAAAGAAAGTGCTTCAGGTACAGATACTTTCAATGACAAGGTTCTAATGCATCCAAAAAAGTGAGGGATCCATAAAAATCAGCAGACAGTCACTTTAACCCTTTTAGTGACTTACTCCCATGTTTTCATTTTTTAATTTTCTTTCTCAGATATTATAAAGCGAACATGACGGTTTACTTTCAGTTATGCAGAAGGGACAAAATTACACGAAAAATGGCAAATGCACTCTTAGCATGGTCCTCACATTCCTATTTTAATTTTGTATTTCCTACCTAGTTTTGTTCTGACATGCACGCTTCTGCGATAGCGTCGCCATGTCAGGTTCAAATGCTTTTAGAAACGTACGACAGAAGGCAGAAACACACAAGAGTGGTGGCCTTGTGCAACAACGCGCGTTGTATATTTGAACAGAGAATCGCCGCAGTAGCAGTGCACAATGTCCGGGAGCTACCATTGTAAATACGCGCTCCGCATTGCACTAACAAAAACGCATATCGCACTAACAAAAACCCAGACTGAACAAACCCAGAGAAGAGAAAATATGCCCTTAGAAATATACAACAGATGGCGGAACTACCTCAAAGCTCGCAACGTGTTGCTCTGCACATCCGACTGGAGAGAATGGAGAACGTACGAGTACATCAGTAACACTGAAAGGGTTAATGATACTTTGCCATGGCAGCTTCCACCAACAGCTTACAAACTCGGAAGCTCAGAGTATTACAGCTAACAGCAATGACTGTTGTAGCAGTTTTGCAAGCAAAATTTGGCACAAGTAATGTAATACTATTACATTTATTTTGACATAAGATTTGTTAATACTGCACTGTTCCAACACATATTTCTGGTTTTCGAACTATATTTTTTCCCCTAACACACAAACTGCTCCAAAGAGCATCTATTTTGCCACAATTCCACTTGGTGCAACATATTCTAAGTTCAGAAATATTGATGGCAGCAAGTGATAATCACAATGTTTCCATGGTTAGGACTAAGTTAAAGCCTAGCCTATTTCAAGAAGCTTTTGAAATGGACAAGAACATCTTGATAACTAATGCTACTGATTTTTGTGCATGTCTCAAGCTACGTACAATTTCACACGCAATAAAAAGCAAATGTCAACTGAATGACAAAGCAACAGCTAAAGTAAGACAACCATTGTGAGCACTCTGCGAGAGTCTCCTTCCCAGATCAGTCAAGTTTGTCGTTTCTCACCTTGCTGCGCCCATCCAGTCAAGTTGCCATGTGAAGGCTGCTGAAAGCCAGGAATATCATTCGCTAGCTCCTTGTACATGTTCAGAAGGCTGGGTGGAGAATATGTACTGTGTTTTACACAAGAATACGACCATTCTCTAGGCAAGAAGTGGAAGTGAAAGAGTGAAACAGATCACACATCCTAGAACCAGAGAGAAAGAGACAGGAAAATGGAAACAAGGCAATAATGTCAACATTAAGGAACAAGTTCTCATGCATAGGTGATGAAAAGTCCACCACTTTACCTCATAGGAATGGCAACACCTTTCGGTACACTGAATGCTAGGCCTATGAAAAAATAAAGAAAACATGTACCATGTCAAATGTAGCAAAAATGGTTTTTTTACAGCCTTTGCATGTTTAGCCAACAAAATAGGTCTAGAATGCACAAATGATGCAGGAAGTATTAGTTTTGAACTTCCAGTGGCTCCTGCCTCGCTTATACCTGCCAACAAACACTGTGGATAACTGAGAAGAGAGACGAAAACATTTATTGCCCAATGGCTCCATGTTCTGGCAGCGCCGGAGCTATTCCCTGTCAGCTCTGGCCACTTTCTAAAGTAGTCTTAACGTTAATGTGCAGCGTGGTGCACAAATAATTGTTGGTTAGTGAATCGAAATAGAAACAAAAAAAAATGTAACAGAGTTTGCACATACACAACCAGTCCATTCAAACTACACCTGCAGAGCTTACAAAAAGGGAAGACATATTTAATGATACAGCTTGCTGTAGTAAATACGGACAGTCTGTGCTTGGAAGAAACTATCCTTGATGTTAAAGAGTCAACAGAGCATGACCAGCAATGCCACAAGGACGTTATTTAGAATGCAATGCCTAGGCTGCACTCATGAGTAGTAGCAACCATCGATTTCACAAGCTGCTAATGGCGTTAGCAAACAGGGAGTGCATTGTGCTTCACAACAATGGCTCTCAAAGAGCTATAGTGTAACTTACCCCTAGCCTGCAATACTGATGGCCAATTTCAATCCATTAATCAATTCCTTCATATTGTATATACAGGATCGTTGAGATAAATCCGGAGCTTTTTCACATTCAGCCAAGCAACAATGCAGTGAAGATAACTGGCTGCGTTCACCCTGTCCCGCAACATATTCAATGATGGACCAGGGAACGTTAAGCAAATTGTGACTCTCAATGATGAGCCACGAATATTAAAGGAGGGCAGTGATACAGGAACCGCTTCATGCTGGAAAGACAGCCCAGCAAGTCATTGTGTGGTTTGGTTACACAAAAGTAAGTGTTCCACATTATCAAGACTTTTAGGGAATGCAGCATGCAGAGAGATGTTAGTGCGGGCTGAGCCAAAGTGAATAGATCATGAAAAAATAGCAGAATTCTTCAGGCAACTGAGGACAAAAATCAACCAAGACCCTGGGTTCAGTATGAACAACCTCACAAAAGCAATGAGCATGGTAAGGTCACACAATGTACTGCAGGTCCACAAGACCTGCAGAAAACTTTTTTTGTACTGAGAAACTGCAAACTGTTAAATTAGAACAAGCTTGACACCTAAATCGATGGGAAGCCAGCGCTGGTGCGCTGGCTTCCCGGAGGTTCTCGGGACGAGACGAACTTCGTTAAAGACAGGACAGTGACCCGCCAAAATGACCGCTGGATTTGCCAGGATGTGACTGACGTACTCATAGTCATACACACTCAATTTCCTGCCTCTGTGATGCTGCTGACTAGGGTGAGTGGTGAGAGTGACGTCATGGTGCCCCACTCTTTTGAGGATGGTCGGAGGGGGCAACTTCTGACAGCTATGTCAACGCGTAGGAAACGGTTGTGATGATGTGTATGGTTTAGTGGCACAAAGGCCAGGTCTGGCCAAATAGCACCGCTGGAGACTGTTGTGAGGCCCTGAATGGACAAGGTGGTCACTGGAAGGAAGTATGTGTTCCAGCAAGGCTCAAATCCGGTGCACAAGGTAAAAAAGACACAATTGTGGCTTTGTGCCAAGTTGCCCTACCACTGGTCAGCACCACCTGCAACCTCTTGACTACTGTGAGTGAGGTGTCATTGATGGAAATGTCAACGCGAAAAACCACAACACCAGGAATACCCAGAAGGTATCTATAAAGTAGCAGGCAATTATGAACCTGGATATAGAGAAGGTGAAGCAGGCCTGCAGCTGTTTCAGGTCTAGGCTTGAGAAGGTCATGTCAGCTGATGGAGGTTATATTGAATAGTTTCATTTCAAGATGTTTTTTCACTAACTTTGTACAACATTTTGTACGAATACATAGATTTCTTTGCTTTTATTATGGATAGTAATTTTCTTGACTGACCTCGACAACCCCCTGTAATGCAACCACTGACACCAAAACCATCCTAGTACATTAAATGTGCTGCATGTTGCACACAGCTATGAACCACGCATAATTAAACCTACAAAATGCATAATGTTCTCCAAGTTGCATTCACATTTCAGAACCACTCACTGGCCAAGATTAGAGATACAGCCATACATTGAGACATGCATGTCTGGGAGAGACAAGGCACGCAGAAGACAAATGTGATGTTCAATAGCCTGGCAAGGGAACAAGAATTCATGATCGCCAGTCAGCCTCTAGATTCTGCGCAGGCAGAATCTAGAGGCTGACTGGTGGTTTATCTAGGTCAATTACTCACAGGGAACCCTGATCATGATAAGGAAAAGCAATGTTAAAAAAAAGGAACATGTTAGAATTCAAAACCACTTTCACATAATCCCAATTTAAGGAGTGCACCATTAAATAGAAAAACAAATGGCAAGCTCAGTTAAACACATGCAAATACTGTATTTAATTTTATTTTAATTCCTTGAAAGCCTCACACGAGGGTGTTACATGTACCAAATGAAATGCTCTAAACCACTTCTTATTTGCGTGCTTGATACTTCACATTTTTCACTATCTGTTGACAATCTGAACTTTCGAATAATTCTCGCACTTAATTTTGGGAAACAGGAGGAGGCAGTGCTGAAAGTGGAATGGGATGCACAGTGTGATATGGAAACAATTATTTCCCGACTTTTAGGAGATTCACAAAATACTGAAGTGCGTCCGATCTACTTAAAATCACACAACCTGTCAAGTTTAAGTGAAAGAAAGCCAAAGTATGGGAAGAAACGCAATGGTGCCAAAAGTGAGTGGCCTGCATGCAGAATAATTGGCCATGCAGATACATAGGCCAGATAGTGATCTCGGCCTCTGCTTCATTCCCCCCCCCCCCCCCTCCCCCTCAAATCCACTTTCCACAAAGCACTTTCAACAGCATTTAAATGTGTACATTTTTAGTTTGTATACCTTCCTATTTGCTGCAGTCAGAGGAGGTTTTACTGCCCTATGAAGTTTACGCATTTATGGAGTGTCCACGAGTTCAGGAGCTTACCATGAGCTTGGCCTGGGTTGTGGTAAGGGTCTTGTCCAAGGATGACAACTTTTACCTAGAGAAAATCAGTAAAAAATCAATCAATTGCCAGTCTAACTGCTGAAGCACACAGCACAGTAGAATAAGCACGTGAAGCAACAAAGGAAAATGCACTCTGGTTGTCATTCATCTTTCACAACTGAAAGTGCAAACCATGCAGCAAATCTGATGCTCTAACGCATTTTCTTTTTCTCCAAATCTTACTCTGCGTTCCAAACATTATCCCACATAACCTTCAAACAAGGCTTAAAGTATAACTCACCCCTATGCTAAATGAACTAATAAAAAGCTTATATGTTTGCTTACAGCAGTCTGCTATAGAAAACCTCAGACTTATACTGGCGTCACACAGTCACTTTCAATCACATCGGCACCTTGATCGCGATCGCGGGCTGACGACCATATAGTTATGAGAATTGCAGACGACCAACAGATTATAATAGCCTTACCCACAATGACAAACTAAATAATATTTTCGTGAAAAAAAAAATTATATTATAATTTTTTACAAATTTGATAAGTGCTTTTTGGATCCATTAACTGGTACACTTCAGCTCACCTGAACTCCATTGGGATCGTTGGACCGTCTAGCAGTTATCACTGTCGATCCTGATCAAGGAATCCTGATCTGGATCAGACCCGATCACAATCAAAAGTGACCGCGTGAACCACTATATCAGATACAAGTTAACCAAAGCAAGAAATTTTAAGTGTGCTGGAAAACCTGGACAAGACAGATGACAGCAAAGGAAGGCCTGTGCTATCTTGTCTGCCTGTGTGTGTATTTGTTTACTTGCTTAATTTCTCAAGCAAAAAGCTGATTCACCAATAGCTATTATGAAAATGCATGGGATCCAAAATTTACAAGTGCGATGCATAGTTGAGCGACTCAAGTTTTTTGTTTTTTTGTACAAAAAGATATTACATTAGCCACAAATGCTGCCATTTAGCTGGAACTATTGGAAATGTGAATCACGAGGAATTGCGATGCACTTTCTCTTACCCTTACCTAGCATGTTTAATTTTTTTTTAAATTTCCTCCAACAATAACAGAATGGAACAAACTTTTCCTTGAATTCTTAACTACCACTGAATCCATAGAATGCATCTATTCTTTATGGGCCTGTTGCATGCGTGATGTTCTAGTCTGATTTCCACTTGTTACATTATGCTTACATAGTTGTATATTGCACTTTTTCTTTCCCCCTCCTGCCTGAGCCAATAAGGCATGCAGTATCGTATGAAGAAATATATTTCTTTTATGTAACCAACTCGCCCAACAACCGAAGGCAGGTATGAAATTGCTAAAACAGTTCACTGCTGTTTTGTGAACAGTTCAGACAAGGAATGAACAGCTATGACGTACATGTAGCATCTATAAAAGAGAGAGAAGGAAATAAATTGTTACATGTAGAAAACAATAATAATAATAAAAAAAGCACAAGACTTGAGTGTTCAAAGTGATAGCTCTCACTCTGAACGTAATGTGGATTGCTCAGAGCCAGTAGGGGTACTACTAGCATTGGAGAATGCATAACAAAGCAAGCGGCGGCTGTAAATGGACCTCTTCTACTTATACAACCCCTCTTCGAAGCAAGACTGCTCTGCAGAAATCCACCATTGTTGGGGAATGCAACCAGTTACTATGTGAGCACAATGCACAGTAAGTATATTTGCATAATCCCAATTAAGGATACATCATCTTCAGACTGCCCGCAGATTTACCCTGATATATGCAAAGTTTATTTATGCTTTTTTTTTTTAGCAACTTTCCATGTTTTCAAAAATAATGTGCTAGGCAACAGAAATACATTTGGTCACTCTTGTAAATACAATTAAAAGTTATATTCCATCTGGCATTAGTCTACAATGATCCGAGCTTTCAATGTGCATCTAGTATTTTCTTTGTTATTAATAAACATGTTCTTAATTGCCAAACTGCCTAACTGGTTGAACTTGCAAACAGCATTACATGAATGAAAGGGCAAAAGTCAGCTTTTCCTTGTAGCCCACTTTGCCTTTCATTTTTAGACAGCTTAATATTTGGTACTCAAGATATTTGGAGACAGTCGTTGCTCAGGTAATTGTAGGTAATTTTAAAACTTTTCTTAGTTCAGACACTTGCATAATATAGTGGCAAGACAAGCCCAGTCTCTCTGGCTCACCTTGTTAACCTCACAAGACTTCGTCCAGCTGAAGACATTTTCATGTGAAGGGTACACAGTATATTTCCTTCGCTCTTCTTGCACAAAACTGTTGAGCTGAAAATTTGTCATATTTTGTGCCATGTATCAATGAACAACCATACACTGCAATGCTATACACACTATTTTACGTACATTTTGCACTTGCATACAACATGGAACAAACTTCTCTAAGGACTCTGAAAGCCTTCTTTTATAAAATGATGCTGAGTCCTTAGAAAAATTAACATGGTACTTCTGACGGTCAATTGATCCAATGAGCTTTTCTGTTGCTCATTAGAAAAATGTTATTGACATTTTCACCGCTGTGTTGAAGTAAATCATGCAAAGTCAAATTTCATTTATGTACCCCAATTACAAATGCAATATAAAATGCTGCTTAACAGCAATGCAAACAAGTTCATGCTCGTCCTACTAGGTCCTGCTATGTGTCATGAAATTGGCCAAAATATACTTATGCTAATAATATGAAAGCCCAGCTCTGCGATTACAGGGCAACTGATAGCAAAGCCATTAAACCGAAACATAAAAACCCTGGCCAGTACGAAAAAGAAAAGCCATAGCATCTGTACCACTCCCTTGACAACAGTTTCAGTGATCCATAACTGTTCTGACATTTCAGAACTTGCGCGCAACAAACCCAAGCAGCTACTGATTGTTTTTCGCCGGCCGGCGTACGGCTTGTTTTGCTAACGTTTGCTGAAGTCGCATTCGTATGAACACGGCAAAACAAACCTCAAGTGAGACCTATGCATTGATTTTAGTACCCGAAAACACCGCGAGATTGGTGCAGCCCAGTTTCATCGAAATCGGCCGGCAATGCTGATAAATGTTCATAGCGAGGCGTGCTCACCTTAACAAAATATTCTTTCGAGAACTCTTGTTCAAGGGCGCCAAACCAAGATAAACCTATGTCAGTCGGAACAATAGGCGTCGCACGAGACTGGAGCTTGACTTTGGCCATAAGACGCTTCTTTTCAATGTCAATGGCAGGGGAAACTGCCTTGTTCTCAGGACTGCCTCCGGATCTGAGTTTTTTTATTGGTTGCTCCTGGAAAAAGAAGCGGTAAAGATATCTGTAACACTGCAAACACCCAGCTTGCGGTCAAAGAGTAGCATGTGTGACGTACCGCATCTTCAGAGGAAAGCCGACGGTTGGGTTGTTTGGGTGATGCTGCTAGAGGCTTAAAAAACGCTGATATTTGTTTTTGCCCAGGCATGATGCCAGCTGCAGTTCGTATACAAACGCACCAACTGAAGCACAAAGTAGAACGCACAGGAGTTTCTAAGAAAATCAGGTATACCGTGACCGCAAAGCTTCTGCTGTGTCCGCGTAGTTTTGGGCAAAGTCAGAACTAATGCGCAAATAAAGGTCACTTACTGGCAGTTAGCTACCCCTGTCATAGTCATCAAACGCGCAACCATAGAATAAATGCGCGCAAGGCAAGCACGTGCGCTCTGAACCCACGCGGCCCCACCACACCACAGAACATGCTACAGAACCAGACAGAACTAACAGAACTTACGCGCGCTTCGACGATCATGATGATGATGATACGAGACCATTTTCATTTTATCATGCGTGAGTTTTCCGACACTTTTTTTGCTAAAATTGACAGATGTTTTGAAAGTTTAACAAGAACCTTCAGCAGTTTAATGCAAACCTGACATGAGACAGGAGCCCTCTAAACCAACACATCAAATGGTTCTGGTCATAGTGTACTAGTTCTAGGTGTTGACTTCGCGCCATGCTTCGCGCCCTTGGGGTGGGGGGAAGTTACAAAGGAAGACATGTCCCCTTGTCAAAACCGTGGCAGGCTAACCGTGGTCGAAACGTTGGTTCCAGCCTTGCCGTCCTTTGGTCTCCTGCTGTTGGTGTATACATGTACTTTTTTTTTTTTTTTTTTTTTTTTTTTTTAGTTTCATGTTATGGGTACTCCGAGTTAATTTCGACCAGCTGGGCTTCCGTAACCTGCACCTAAATACACATACACGAGCGTTTCTGCAATTCGCCCCACCAACATGCGGCCGCCGCGGCCGGGATCGAACCCACGACTTTGAGCTCAGCATGCGTAGCGCCATAGCCGCTAAGCTTTTAAAATTGTGCTGGAAACATTCTACATTTCTGCTGCACAATTAGTCCACACATTTAGTCCACTGCTCTTGATACCAACTCTTCTCAAACAACTACCTTGCACAGCACTGGTCGTGCTTGCTACTTTCTCTACATAATAAGTGCTGTAGAATGTGACGACCTTCAGAGGGGCTTTTAATTTGTGCGTTACAATATAGATTTCTTTTATGTATTATTTTAAAGCAAAGCTTTCTTTGTGAATCATCCCACTGAGCTGCTGCCTTGCCAAATAGCTTACACAGAAAATAAAAAAATTGTGTCTGATGGTGGCATTGATTGAACCTTGGTCTCCCAGCACAACAGGCCGATATGCTATAACCATTAGACCACAATTACATGCACACTTCTCCCTTGCCGATGCAAAGTATCTCTTCAAGACGATTGGAACACATGAGAGCACGTATGCGTGCATGCCAGAAATTTCCATTATAGGCCGCAGATGCAGGAATGAAACACAATAGCCACTTTACCAGTGTCTTTGGTGTCATCTTTCTGCATACACGATACTCACCATTCTTCCCTCAAGAAACATCGCCTTTGTCCTCGTGACATCACTGCATCGATGTCTCAAAGTGTGAATTTGCATGTACTGTTTGTATTTCAGCTTAGCTAGTGAACAGTGCAGCACATGAACATAAACATTGCGTGAGATCACATACCAGAAACATCACATTGCAGAGGATGACAATAAATATAATTATACGCATCGCATTTAGCTTTATAGCATGTAAGTGCTTCACGAAAGTTTCACTTCGAGTCATTATAGATTACACGTGCAGTGGATATGTTTGCTTTATTATGAAAAATTAAAAAGGAGTAGCCGTCACCACCATATTTTGACACTGTTATGGTTAATTTTACCTAAAAAAACATTCACTGTCCACTATGCATATGCAGGCTACCCATAAAATTGTTCTTCTTATTCCCCCAACTTATATCCTAGGTGGAATGCACTGGCCTGGCAACAATGATTTAGTGATAGCATATGAATTCTTTCAATGATTGCATCAACTTTTATCCAGATGATTCCAATTATGCAATTGCCCTATAAGTTCTCCATCATGCATTGCAAATGCAACCCATCTGCATAGTGTATTTGCAGATACATTTCCTTCCTATCAGCATCTCACATGATAGACACACAGCTGGCATTGTGTCATTTCACAACACATTCCTTTCCAACAATGCACACATTCCAGGCAGTGGCGCACCGATGGGGGGGGGTTCAGGTGTTGTAAACTCCCCCCCCCCCCCCCCACTGAGGCCGAGTTAACTCCCCCCCACGCGTCCAGCCCCACCAGTCCAACGTGTACCTTCAGTGCTCTGTTGACATTGTCATTACAATTCAGAAGGTGGCTTGAGGTCGAATTTTCCCGATTAACAAAAACACTCTATCACTGTCTTGTATTTATTCATTCACTCTTAAATTACTTTGAGTAAAACGCTGTAGAAATAAACACCATCATCATCCTTGGTGTCATATTATAATTATTAGGCATTTTATTTGCTGTTGGATTTCTCTGGAAATATGCAATGCAAGGAATATATGCAATGCAAAGAATATATGCAAGGAAACTGCATATATATTATGCAATGTGCTTGCTCCCCCCACCCTGGCAGAGATCCTGGGTGCGCTACTGATTCCGGGGCATAATAAGTGCATTCTTGACGGCTGCTGGTGAATCGGCATACATTAAAGCACTACATCCTCCAGCATTACAATCTTCAGCACAGCACACATTGCGCATTTCAGCACCTAACCAGTTGTGCACTATATGGTTGATTCTATACGATTGATTTTAAAGTCAATCTACATACATGTACACCCGTGAGCAAAAGTATACGGACTACAGGGTCGCCGAAAAAACAGAATTTCTTAGTAATTACCACGCATAAACAGAAACAGACGAGTGCACCAGAAAATTCGTAATGCCAAGTTTCGACTGCAGTCTTTAATTTCAAGTTGCATTCACAGACAGAGGAGAAAATTAGTTTTATCGCGCAATCCCTGGTACGTATACTTTTGCTCACGTGTGTACTGTATACCACACAACCAGTTTAATAGTGCAATTTGCCCTCCTCACATTGGTGTTCCAGTAAGTACTCTCCCCAACAAGCCTCTCATGCAATGTGGAGCAAAACCATAATGCAACATGACTGACTGTACACTAAGTCAAGATTCAATTATTCTGTGAATAATTATGAGGACTCACTAGAAAATATAAAAGGGATCATTCTACCACCTCGACTTTCTTTCAATGCAGTATGCACACCTCGAGATAAAATCGTTAACTTGGACACATTCCTTGACAGTCCATCCTAATCGTGACAGAAGGGAATATCTTGTAGCACAATTTGGTGACAGAAAGCATGTCAAAACTGGCAACAATCTCTTGATTTGTGCCAAATGGATAAGACTTCTCTATTTCTTGGATTCAACTCCACACCTTCAATCTGTGCTCTAGAGTGAATCATAAGAATGTTATTACTGCAACATTGTAAGCCAATTGAACACTGATTTTTCGTTAAGTATTGTCTGCCTCTTCCAAGTAATGCACTTCAAAAATAAGCTATAAGGGTCACCGTAGTGCAGGGCGCTTATTTCTGAGCACTTGGGGTTCTTTATTATGCACCTAGCTAGATTTCAGTACAGAGCAGTCCACTCTTAAAGGGAACACGATTGCAGAGCATGTCTGGATTTTTTATTCCCCACACAATTCAACGCCCAATGTAAACTCTGCAATCAGCCAGGCACTCTCAGACACATTATATGGGAGTGTGTCAACAACCCAGACGTACCACTCCCTTCCCCTGAGCAGTGGGAGATGCTGCTGTCCAGCTCCCCACCTCAAGATCAACTCCTGCTGGTCAAGAGGGCCAGTCGAGCCAAGACAGCACATAGCTATCTGAAATAAGGATCCATCCCATATACTAAACTGCTTAATAAATATGTTTCATTATCTCTCTCCTCTCTCGCAAAAGTAAAATTACCTAGATTTGCAGCAGGTAACTTGTGGTTGGTAGCTCAGACTACTTTGGACACACTTGTGCAGAGCATTGACATTGATTCCACAGCCACTTGCAGCTAGGGCACCAGCAAAGAGCTACGCATATGGGTGCTCCCTTTAGCAGTGGACCGCACTGTACATGCACATTTTTTAATTCCACTACCATCAAAATACGCCTGAAATGGCCGAACAACAAACTTGCGATTTTGTGCTCAGCAGCAAAATGCCATATCCACCGAGTCACTGCAGCGGGTTGTAATGCACTTGAAAATTCAGAATTGCACCATCTTCCACATGACTTTTTATAGACCAGCTTGAGATTTTATTAATTGGGTTTTATGTCCCAAAGCAACACTGAGGCTATGAGATATGCCGCAGTGAAGGGCTATGCATTAATATTTGACCACCCGGGGTTCTGTAACGTACACCTAGCTAAGTCCTAGTGCACAGGTGTTTTTTGCATTTCACTTCGAACTAAATATGGCTGCCACGGCCAGGGGTTGAACCGGTGACCTCACACTTGGCAGCGGAACACCATAGCCACTGCAGTGGGTGACTACCACGTTGACAACAATAATAAGCCACCACAATGCTTGCTTGCTTCTGGGGTTTTATGCGCCAAAACCACAATCTGATTATGCGGCACACCATAGTGGGGGACTCCGGATTAATGTTGACCATCTGGGGTTCATCATCATCATCAGCCTATTTTTTATGTCCACTGCAGGACAAAGGCCTCTCCGTGCGATCTCCAATTACCCCCCGTCTTGCGCTAGCTGAATCCAACTTGCGCCTGCAGATTTTCTAACTTCACCCCACCCAGTTTTCTGCCGTCCTCGACTGCGCTTCCCTTCTCTTGGTGCCCATTCTGCAACTCTAATGGTCCACCAGTTATCCGTCCTATGCATTACATGGCCTGCCCAGCTCCATTTTTTACTGTTAATGTCAATTGGAATATCGGCTATCCCCGTCTTCTCTCCGATCC
Organism: Dermacentor silvarum; assembly: GCF_013339745.2. Classification (NCBI taxonomy): domain Eukaryota; kingdom Metazoa; phylum Arthropoda; class Arachnida; order Ixodida; family Ixodidae; genus Dermacentor; species Dermacentor silvarum. The sequence goes on from NC_051154.1 coordinate 25,845,712, forward strand.
ACACCGCTCTCTTCCCGTCTCATAATGTTAGGCCTAATATTTTTCGTTCCATCGCTCTTTGTGCGGTCCTTAACTTGGTCTTGAGCTTCTTTGTTAACCTCCAAGTTTCTGCCCCATATGTTAGCACCGGGGTTCTTTAATGGGCACCTAAATCTAAATACAAGAGCGTTTTCACATTTCACTCCCATCAAAATGCGGCTGCTGCTGCCGAGATAAATCCTACGACCTCAAGCTCAGCAGCGCAACGCCATAGCCACTGAGCTACCGTGGCGGGTTTGGGATTTATCGGAAAAAAAATGGTATACAGCGTATTGGCTGTAATATGTGCTAACTAGTTGGTGGCGGCTAGGCTATAAGTGGAGTTACACATTATCACAAAGCACATTACTAGTGGCAATGAGGGACACAGACACACGCAATTAGTAAACAGACGTTCATATAGATATCTATTTCCTGGCTCTGCTAATTATGAGCATCTGCACCTGTCACTGCCACTAGTAATGCACTTTGCCACAGTTGTACAGCAACCACACAAGTGCTTCTTGGTGAACAAACCTATTAGACATACTTTCATCAGAAATTTAAAATATGTCTCAAACTACTTGTGCACTCAACTTACAAAAAGCTATAAGCACCTGATTGTTCGCTGAAAAGGCGTTGGCGAGGGAGTAGGAAAAAGGAGTCAATAAAAAACAAGAGTATAAAAGGTATGAAAAACTGGGGACAGTGCAAAATGATGGTGCCACAATGAACAAATAATTGCCGTATTATTTATTTTGACTGGAAATATCTATGTCTAACTCAGTCCTTATACTGTACAGATGACATGCGAAGATTGTTAATGCTTTATATTTCATAAACACTGCCAAAAAGAAATCTCATCTCATACATACCCATGTGAAAACTCTGGGATCATGCACACTTCATAGTTCTCGTTTAAAAATAAGTTTACATGCATAAAATAACTTCAGTAATGAGCCAACCATTATTAGCTTGTATCGTTCAATCAACTGCATAGTTCACTGTAAAGTCCAAGACCAAATTGCAATTTTTTAACATGTGTACATATTAGTGAACAATACACTTGACTTTGCATATTGTAACTCCATGAGGTACACTACTTCCATGGCCTATCCCACTTCTACAATTTAATTTCTTGCTTCCCAGGAAAGCAAGAAACACATTCTTTGTCAGTATAGCTACAGTTAAAGCAACCTAGTTTCCAATGTGGCAGCAGAAATACCTTAGTTAACATGCTGCCCTTTCTGGCGAAAAAAATCATGCAGTCACACAAAACAACATTACAAAGGACGAAATACAGAATCGCACTACAGAATCGCACTTCATGACAGCAACCCAATGGGCTTGGTAACAAGTAGCATTCATGTCAGCTGTCATGTTAGCTAGGCAAGGCATTACTTGCAAAACTATGCAGCTGATGTGACCAGGCTCTCATGCCGTCTTCTGTACACAGATTTTTGTCTCATTATGATTGAAATGTTCAAGCTACCTATTTTAAGCAAACCCGATTGCAATAAAAAGCTCATCACTTCATAGGACAGTCTTAGCTCAAATTTATGCTTGTGACACCAATTTCTACATTGTACCTGAAAAGGATGCTACAGTGGACATGCTGTCTCTAAATTATACTCTAGATAAGCACTTGCTTTTTTTTGTATTTTCCGGCCAATGTATATTTCTAATATGCTCAAAGAAAATTGAAATGCCAACTAACATTCTGCATGACAAGTACTGCAATGCATAGCAAATTGCTTTTCTTATAGTTCTTTCTTGGCACTGCTAAAAATGTGGGCTACCAAAAATGCACTGCACCTAAATGATCGCCAGTGCACTGACCACGACAGGCTTAAAAAACTAAATTGACGATGAATCAATACCTCTGCAAACAAAACTAACACAACAGATGTTATTAGCAGCACAACAGTATAAAACGAGAAAATATGGGCAAAAACTGCAAGCAGTCACAAATCTTAAGGCACATGAGTGGCTATTGTCCCATTATCTTCTGAACAGCAAGATTAATTCACAATACTGTGATTACAATCAGACGCTCACAACACACAGCATCTTGTGACCTCAGTTTTCAACAAAACTGAAAAAAGTACACAAAAAAATACAATCACATATTAAATAACATATTTATTCTAGAATCAACAAAAGAACTGCTACAGAGAAAGATGGGTCAGTTAAGGTTCAATATACAGCGTAAAAAAGTGCAAAGCCTCTCAGTTACTAGGGGCCACTTACATGGAGCATTTTATCACTGGGCAAATTTACCCACGGTTAGAAAGTTTGCTTAAATGACAGTAAACTGCTGCACAGGAAGTTGTCAGGTGACAATGGAAAAAGTTTCATGCAAGTGCCGCTGCTTTGTCAGTCGACAACATACTGCATGGCAGCTCACTGACACATGCACAAAAGCTTTTTATCCAGTGGGGTAAAAAGCTTCATACAAGAGGCCCCAGGTGCATAAATACAGGCACAAGCTAACAATGGCACGCATTTCTTGCAAGTGCATACATAATCTTGTCCCCCTGTACACACACACACACACTCCAGCACCATACGCAGAAGCAACTGGGATGACACATGGCTCTCATCCAGTTCAAACACACTGCTGCAAGTGTTCTCACTGGGCGACTTATGCCATGGTTGTGCTGACTTATGCCATGGTCGTTCACATTACATGATGAACATGGATGGAAGGAAAGAGACAGTGAATGTAGGTCAGTCAGAGACGTTTCCAGCAGACACGTGGCAGAGTGTCACTACACCTGAGAAACAAAGTCCTCAGAAGCATGATCTTTCCTGTTTCTGTGCTTGCATCACCAGTCATATGACCCACACATTAACCATCGGTTGCAACCAAGCCTTTCACATTTTGGGGCTAAATGGCAACGGCTACTTCATTGAGGATGTCTCTAAGCCGAGAAAGCAAAGCATCCAGACTGTCTGGGTCCCGGTCACTGCTAGGAAGACTTCGATGAAGCAGCAGTAAGACGTTCTTGTATTCCATCTCTTGAAACTGGGCACCGTGCTCCACTATTAGATTTAATATGTCCTGCAAAAGAACATTAGGATACATATGAACTGAAGAGGATTGAATGTTTTTTTTAAGGCTATGGTTAAGAAACTCCAGCAAATAAATTTATTGGCAAACCTGCCCTGAACAGCAAATAACATACAGTGCCAAGAAAAATGTGGGAACAGAACAACTTTCTTGAAGTATGAAAGGGTTTTGAGCAGGTCAGAGTTGCAATGACCCCAATCAATGCCTCTGTGCACAAGAGCGCAAAGCAGGGGTATCTTCAATGCACCCTAAAATTAAAGAAAATTTGCTTGCTTTTGAAAGCCACTTGGAGTTCTAGATAAGTTCACGATATCAATTCATGCACTAATAGCTTCGAAAAATTTCACTTAATATTGATGCCATTGCATCATTTGTGTCTCCTGTCTCCTTCTCACGCGAACCCCAGCCCAGCCCAGCCAATCAGAACTTCAGCAGCAGATGAAATGGACGTGTCCACTAGGTGGACACTTGCAGAATACTCCTCAGTATAGTAATCTCAAGTTACTTCTGCTTTGAAATTTTGTGTCAGTACTCCTTTATTGCTATTTTTGATAAAACTACATAAAAAACTCAGATATGTAAGAAGCTGGCCTTTTTTTGCTCCAGTGTGTTCCTTATGCCAAACGAGACCATCCCTTTCATTAGTACTGGGCAATGGTGTGGCAACTGTGAGCAGTACCTTACAGACACTGTGTAGAAGTACCATGACCAGTACGCACAACAATCATGACTAGTTGAAGGACTCTGGCATCCCGAACAAGCCCAGCCTACATTTCATCTAGCCTACACAAATCAATGTCTGCCTGCTTCCTTCACACACATTACCTTGGCAACACAAGTCATGCAAAAAATCAAGGAAATGAATGGCTTGTTAAGGAAAGCAAGCTACCAAAGCAAACAACCTTGGTAGCTTATTTGGCAACAAAAGTCGTTCATGTGCTTAAGGGGACACTAAAGATCAACACTCAGTTAGCTTAGTCTGGTGAAGTACACATATACTATTTCAAAACTTGAATTGCATTTATTTGCCAGAAAATGATTACTAATTATTGGCAAAGAAAGTGAAAGACAGTTTTCCTTTTTGAACTTTGTGCCCAAAGAACACAAACAGTACATTACAGTAATGTCATCGATTTCAAAGTATACTACGTCTGGGCCATTTCTGTTCAAAAACTTGTTCTCAAAACTCAATACTTTTAGTATTTGGCTTCTATAGAATGAAATCTAATCCTTATTTATCAATGCTGTCTAAATCTCATTATACCACTAGAAGCTAGTGCAGGAGTTTCAAGCCTGTCTTTCATTTCCGTGTCTTTTTTGGCTTACGAAAACTGTATTTACAGCAAGATGGATGTTTCTGGTACAGTAAAACCTTGTTAATTCGAACCTCGTTAAATTGGAAAATCGGATAATTCGGACTTGTCCTCTGGCCCCGGCAGGTGTATGCATTTAATTGCATCAAACTCCAGTTAATTTGGACATATTTAGCCTCGCAGTGGTTAATTCAGAAAACTCTCAGAGTGCCGTAAATGTACAATGCAAATGAGCAAAAGCAGAGCTAGCATTCAACTGAACCGAATCAGCGGAGTCTGCATCGCCATAGTCATCAGCGGAAACCGTATGGGAATGACAGGAATGCCGCAACACTTCATGCCTATTTGTGGCTTTATAGTGTTTATTCTTGCATTTACCGCCGCCCATAACACTGCGTTGTACATGTGACCTTTAGAATTACGTAGTCGCCATCCATCATTATCGCGTTGAGTGTCTGCAGTGGTTGCAGCAAACAGTAGTTTCGCTCAAACTCGGCGCGTGCGTTGGTTGCGTGCCTTCAGAAATGCGTGCTCGCTGTCCATTATTGCGTTGATCGTGACCACGGTTTCCGCAGCGGTTGCAGCGAACAGTAGTTTCGTTTTGACTTGGTGCTATGTATGCGCAATACACAGTGGAAGCTGTCGGGCATTAAGAGCGATTCTACTGTGGCCCGCACAATGGCATCAAACCCGCCCACTACATTGCGATGGTCAGACGGTCTGTTGCCGGCCAGCTGACTGGTGAAAAAGTCTTCAAGTTATGCGCGCGGTACTGAAAAGCATGTCTTGCCGCAGCCATCCAGCAACGAAAGCGCGACACCTTCGCCGCTGCGAGCGCTAATCCATCACGAAATGACGAGAACTTCAGCTTCCACACTGCTTTTGTGCTAAATATAAACAGGATTTGTTGATTCATTCAGTGCCGATTTAGTGTGTGCTGATTTAGTAAGCATTTGTTTATTGTTTTTTTTTACACCCTCGATAATTCGACATTCGGTTAATTTGGACATTTTTCCCGGTCCCGTGAAATACGAATAAACAAGCTTTTACTGCATTCGAAAAGAGTAATTTACCAGTCCAGTGTAACTTAATATTCCTCTTTAGTGTCCCTTCAAGACTTGTGAAAAATAAGAAATCCTTTCAACTGACCTCAGGAGTATAGTAAAATAGCTCAAAGTATTGCCTTGCATAATCCAGGGCCACTTCACGGTTCATTGTGATACTTGTCAAGGTTTGCTGCATTGCAAAGATGTTCCTGCAACTGGAGACAATATAGACATATCATGAGAACCTTCGACATGATTAATCTCTGTAGAATACATGCTAGTACAAAAACAAAACATACACTAAGCCATTGCACGCAGGCACACACACACCAGTTACCACAGGCAAAAGCGCGACAGGTGAAATAACCAATAAATGTCTTTGAACAAGCAATAAATAATTACTATAGCGTAATGTGCTATGGAAGCTATAGCAATAAAGGACGTGAAATTAACGAATTAAGGTGTTGTCCTGTACAAGAAAGAACAAGAAATATGATCCAGTGTAATTCACTAAAACATGCACACAAATAATTGTTAACTCTGACACGAGAAAAAAGCTCCACAAAAGCAATGCCATAAGACATGGCCTCCCTTATATAGTACTTCTATTGCAAATATAACCATTTTCAGAATGTCATGGGTCCAGTGCATAAAAACACATATTCAACAACTAACTAACAACTAACGACCCATATTCAACATAATGAAGTGAAAACCTCATGGGCCTTACACTTTTTTGATGCCATTCTCGTTGACCTTCTGTATGCTGGATGTGCTGTTGATCAAAATAGAGGCAATGAGGTGCCCTAGCCCTTCAAATATGTACCTGCGGTGGACACAAAACGGTCAGTTCGGCACATGCTAAAACCTACCACGTAAGCTTGCACTTTAGCTCATTCCTAACTCCCCAACATTCTGAAGTGTGACCGGCTGTACTTCATTGGAGCAAGACACACAGCATGCAGATCATTGGTACACAGGTACAGAAATAGTGGTAACTCTGCTGCTCATAGGGTGGTTTTTCCAGTGTCTGTGGTACTGTCGGTCGGTCATTTTTAAGGACATTTTCAGTCTTGCATGACGTCATATGCAGCATGATGCCTCATTGGAGCGATGAGCATCCTGTCTACTGGCTTATCCAATGAATGCACATTGAAAACTAGAACTCGAAAGTTACCAACAGAGAATATTGCCCAAGTTTTAACAAGTCACCAAGAAGATCAATGTTAAGTGCAGCTACATGAACAAAAGACTGCGATATATATAGGGCACACTCGTTAGTTAAAAGACACTAATGGTTGAAAACAAGCTTTCTGGCAGAAAACATTGTGCTGTGGCATTCACCCTGGAACACAGAGCTACAGATAAAATGAAATTAGTTGTTTTGCTGCAGGCACAGACCCAGCTTTTTCTGAAGGACAAGGCAGCTTATAATAATAATAACAACAACAACAACAACAACAATAATAATAATAATAATAATAATAATAATAATAATAATAATAATAATAATAATAATAATAATAATAATAATGGTGCTGGTGGTGGCAGTGGTAATGATGATTTCTAAATTTATACAAATGGTGCTGTGTTAGCAGAGTATGTACCCAGGCCTTGTACTATCAGCGTCAAATGAAAGCCGAACAGCGGAGCGCGTGCCACAAGCATTAGAAACAGCATAGTGCGCGCCGTCCAGTCATCAGCGCAGACAGGCCCACACATCCGGTTTGGTAGTACAGCGCCACCCCACTGAAGTGCGATTTTTTTTGCCTGTGTTCCCACTAGTGATTTTGAAAGGAAGAAAAAAATAAATAAAACAGAAGCGAAAATTCTGCAACATTCATGCATTCGATCGGCAAACCTGCGCATCGCGGCATATCGCTCGCAGCTGCTACGGTATCCGGCATGGGCGTGCCGATCGCTTGTGGTTGAACAAGGTTGTGCTGAACAAGAAAAAAAAAACGATAGCTTGAAATCAACCACAAAGCGATTAGATGTATCTTTTCTTTTTATCGTGCCCCGACGCTGACTGCAATGCAGCGCTGGAGTTAAAGCGAAGAACTGCGAGCCATACGAAGAAAAGCGCTTGGCACGCTCACGCCAGCCACCGCTATCACCATACGAAAACTGGAACAGAAGTGAAGATAACGCACTATAGGGGGATCGCGCAGTGCTGCCACACCGGATGTGCTCGCCTGTCAGTGGTGATGACAGGACGGCACGCACTATAATGTTACGAGTGCTTGTGGCACGCGCTCCACTGTTCGGCTTTCATTTGACGCTGATAGTACAACACATGCAGCATTTTTAGAGCACTCTTTGATCTTTTTCATAATCTTTTGCATAAGGATTGTTTACTAAACGATTAAAGCGTAAACACATTTCCAGTGATGGGAATGACCAGTGGCTACAGTTCGAATAACTGCAGTGGCGGGAATGACGAGCAGTGGGAATAAGCATTCTGGAGCAATTTTAGTACTATGCAAAATTCCAATTTGCAACACTTTCCTCCTGTTATGTTTGGTGCATTGGCAAAAGACCAAACACAAGGGTAACGTTTAAAGACTTCAGCATTCCTACCAGAAGGTGCATCACCATTGTGAAGCTCTCCTTTCAAGGCTTGTGCGTCTTTCAGTGACGGCAAATTGGTAGAATTTGGTGTGAGAGTGAGACGACGGAGGGTTTCCCAGAACTTCAGCGAAAGATGCCAGCAGCTGGAGTGGCTTTACCCTCTGGCGAGCTTGCGTCATTGACCTCTCCCCGGTCCTCAGCGAAACACTGTGTCTGGTGTGCTTGCTTCTCTCTTTACAGGATCAGCTTGGGGGCGGCGCATGTGCTTTGTGTCAACCTTCTCCTCCTCGGAGGTGGTGTGTTGCACCGATACGAACCATCGGACTGGTTGATTGATACATTACCCATTTCCCAAGTGAGTGATCTAGAGAAGACTGAGGGTTTTTAAGAAACATCCTCTGTGTGTGGTGAGTGCTATCCGAGAATGATTTAGCATGCTTCTCCAGAATCATGTAGCAAGATGTAGCTGTGAGCTACAATGTAATACGTATTGCGCTCCGTGCTCCTGCCAGTACAAGTATGACTTTTCCTGTTTGCCCTACCCATGTGAATAAACCCCCCTGTTCTATTCCTCTAACCTCCCGACCTTGTAGTCATCAACAAGTTAGCAACTCTCGTCGGAAAGTTCAGAGGACGGTGTGGGCCAGCTTAGCCTCCGTGTGACGCCCCCGTAGCGTAGGCCAGCTACCCCTTTTGAGACGCACCGGCAACACAGGCTTGAGTGTGACCCTCAGTGTGACGCAAGACTTCTGAAACAATGACTCCCAAATTTTACACTCCTTCTTTTTAGCAGGTGGCTGAATAAAAAAATTATGTTAAAGCCCAATATACTATTCTAATTAAAAATATGTACTTTTCGATTTGCTACAGAAAGAGAACTCGTACTGAAAATTGAATGCATACTACATAGAATGACATACCGGCCTAATAATATTAGAGATGCATAAAAATACCAAAATATGTTCAAATAATCACATGGATTGGAAAAATCAGGCAATCAAAGGATCAGTCGGCAAATGTGATAAAACAAGTTATTTGGCAGCCACAATAAACAACAAGACCAACCCTTAGCAGTGAAACAAAAGAAAAACAACATGATATGATTCAGTATGTACAGAAGTGCATTCATGAACACATCAGTTGCAGCCCTTCAACTTATGAATAGCGAGAAGAGATGCAATGACAACATCCTTTGCATATCCTCTCACCACCAGCATTGACTGCAACTGCTCTCGGCGCAGTTTCTCTCATTTGTAGCATAGATATAGCAGCTATAACAAAGTGGCAATGATTAGCAGAATTGCCGCAGCATTCCCACCACTGCGCGTGTGCACGTCTTTTTGTACACATCTTTTCTGTGCATAGCAATGATATTCAACTATATCACTAAACTTGGAGACAAAATATTTCATACAGATGGCAAAATTAGAATATACAGTGGAACCTCGATGATACGAATCTCACGGGGTCACGAAAAATATTCGTATTAGCCGAAATTTGTATCATCAAAACACAATTAAAACTAGATAAATTAAAGAGTCAGAGGTGAACTCACTCAGGCACATGCACGTAAAAAGCATTTACAGTATAGTACTTAATACACCTTTCATAAAAAAACTATACAAGATATGTGGTATATAAGTTATATATAAATGGGGATAAAGTGCCTCGGAAAGGCTGGCGAACGTTTTGATAGGTGGACCTATCTTTTTCAAAGCCAGCCTTGTCATTCTCGACGGGTTAGTTCTAAGGTTTAGTAGGATGATGTCACGTGCGTCATTGTCGGCGACGGCTGGCTGTAAAGGAAGAGTCTGAAAGTGAAGTGAGTGCTGTCATTTGGGGTTTTTAGGCATCGTTACGGGATGGACGGTGTTGGAAGACAAGGGGAAGAGAGCAGGGAAGGGGGAAAGTGGCAGGAGAAAGAAAAAAGGAGGGGGAGGGGGGGTCAGAGAGAACGGTGGTTGTTGGGGGAGAGAGAGAGAAAACATTCATTAAAGGAGGATGGGAAGCCTTCAGAAAACTGCATAGAACCTGTAGGTGTTGCAAATGGCATGTGTTTGCAGTTTTAGAGGAATGGTCGGGTTGGCCGGTCAGCGTGGGAGCAACCCAAGGGATTTGAGTTGAAAGAATGACCCAAGTGGCCTAGTAACAGTGCAGTGGGAAAATTTTGAAGGTATTAACATATCATCATGGAGTCTGTGGAAAAGAACGGGAGTGGTGGGAAGGAGACGCGGTGAACGGGAGCGGTTTGGTCTTTAAAGGTAAGTTAACCTCAGTAGATCGGCGTAGGTGTTGTCACGGCGTTACACAGAAGTGGCATGACTTTGTGTGGTGGAGATGCCGAAAAAGGTATGCTGACGCTTGGGACCTTATCTGAATGCTTCCCATCTTTTCCCTCCCCCAAATACAAACCCCGCTCTCTCTGTGCTTTTTTTTTTATGCCTAGAAACTCCAAATGACAGTGCTCATTTTCTTTTCAGTCTCTTCCTTTACAGCCAGCTGCCGACACCCATAAACACACGTGATGTCACCCTACTAACCCTTTAAAACTAACCCGCTGAGGATGGCAAGGCCACCTTTGACAAAGATAGGCCCACCTATCGAAACATTGGCCAGCCTTTTTGAGGCACTTTATTTCTGTTTATAAAACTTCTATACCACAGTGCACAACTCCATTGTCAGCCCCCTTCTTGATTTTGGATATACAACATATTTCACGTGAAAGCAGATCGGGCATGTCCAGATATCCTGGATCCCTGTATCCAAACCTGATCTGGCAAATGTGAAAGCATCAGCACTGAATTGATTTCGCAGTACTAATGTTGACAAAGTCACCAAGCATTTCTAATTTAAGCCTGAAGTGCAAATGTGAGTTGAGCACAGACAATACATTTTAGACAATCGTGGTCATTTATGTGAAACACTGTATATCTAGATTGCAGTGAAGTGCAACTCTTTAAAGCTGAAATATCAGCATGAAATGCACCTGTGTTTTCGCTGTTGTAGGCAAGCAGTCATGGCTTCATCGATGCTTGAGAGGTCTTTGTTCAGCTTCATAACTTCAGGGTCAGGCTCTTGGCTGTCCACACCGCCCGCAAAGTTGCCCTGTTGGCCAAACATGCACTCACTTCAAAGCTCACGAACTAAGCACAGTCTTCCAAAATGTTTATGGGCACTTTACTGCCCAACAACTCAAGCCAGCAAATTGTGAGATGCACAACTGACCCACAAACACTTATAAACCCACTGCAGTTGCAGACTAGCAGGTAAACCAGTCTTGCTGACCGGATAAATGAAAAAAATTTTCATTCCTAATAAGAAACAGTCTATCCAAAACATTTAGACAGGCAATACTTCAGTACAAGCATAAGCAGAAGTAGGTAGTATCAAGAATTACAAAAAATGGTTGCCATAGGTTCAGTTAGCAACAGGATGATGAATACAGTGCAAATTTACAACATTTACAGACAGGAGTATGTAAAACAAGCCAGCTTTCTCCCCCTGATTATTCTGGTCTGTCATGAACTTGCTCTTAGTGCTGTATGACTTTTGGGCCACAACTAACTAGTTTGTATTGCCCTGATTCTCAAGGCTTTTGAGGCATTATGAATGAATAAGAAGTATCAGTCTAACAGCACTCACTTGTATAGTCACAGGTAGGAGGTAAAAGAAACAGTGCACTCTCACTTCCAGGTGCAACACCAAAAGGCAAGTATCAGCTATTTCTTGAAAGTCCTTTGCCAGCTCCTCCAATGTCCTGAAGAGAATAATGAAGGTGAATGAAACTTCCCATAAAGAAAATTTTCTGTTTCAAGCATAAAAAGATGGTGAATGCTTACTGGACAGTTGCATCAGGCACTGGTGGCAGATCCTGAACCTGCAAAAACAGACTTATTTAAACAGGGTTTCTACAAGCATGCCCATAAGCATGCCCACACAAATTCAACCTGAACATGTTATGTCACCATCAACCTGAACATGTTATCTCACCACAGTGCTGGCAATTACCTGAATAGTATCTGCATAAGTGCTGCCTGGGATTCATCATCATACAGAACGTGACAGAAAGGGCAGGATCAGTGTTCCTTTGTTATTTTAATTTTGCTTATCAATCATAAAATTCACATCAGGGCTTTCAGCAGCATGTGGACTACAAGTAGCCTGTCACAAAACTATCAAATAATGTGTCTGCAGGTTCTCGTCAACAGAGGCAGCACCAAAAACAATGCAGAACACATTAAACACAATACAAGAGCAAAACATAATTACATAAGTAAAAGAAATTACTAACATGTTTAGCATAAAGAATGTCATGGATTGACACAGGAAACACCACACAAAGATGGTAACAATTGATTACAACAATTGATTACTGTAGCTAACAGTATCTAGTCAAGAGTTCAAAGCAATGTTCTGTAGGAATGTGCTCAACTATGTGCCCAGCACTGTTGCTTAATAATGTGTTGTGTATTCAGCACACCTTTGTGCTTGCTTGACACTTCTGACAGGCCTATATACGAAACTGTGCAGCACCAAAATAAACAAAGCAGCTCCAAAACAAACAAGTGATCTAGACAATAACGACAAAAGAGCTCTTATAGTTTGTCCTCAGCGTGAGATGAGACTAAGCGATGGCCGTTTTCACCATTTATTTCTTGCTATTGCAACGAAGAGCAAGTATCACGGGCAAATTAGGATCAAAGCAGGCAGCTTGGGCTGTCATGTTGTTGCACAAACACTGTATATGGCGGAGCGTTTCGGTAAACTTACAACGGAGTCCGCTGAACTCCGAGCATGCACAGTCGTGGCAGCTGGTATACGGTAACACTCGTGGTATACAGTAACACTATGCTAAAACTTTCTAATGTTACAATTGCTCTAAAAGTATTCCAAAAATCTTAATAAAAATAATGGGGGCAATTCAATCCTCCCTGGATTCAGTGAGAGTGGAAGAATGCTAAGGATGAGCACTACTGTAAGACAACAAAAGTCACCAATTAGTGAACAACACAAAAATGTTTTCTCACCAGTCCATGATGCTTAATAGAATATAGAACATCCAAGTGTCTAAGTATAGCATTGGCAGTACATTCCTAATCTTAGGGAACGACTGCTGCAGTGGCAGACATACTAGGCACCTCAGAGTTGCTTTCTGTCCCACACAAACTATATTTCTCCCCCTTGTACTTTAGTTGTATATGCAAGCTCAAGGCACCAGGAGAGGACCTGCTTGGTCTTTTAATGGTCACCATTCCTCATTGTGAACACCTTCACCCCAAGCACAGCTAAGCTATTTCTTGTTAAAAAATGCTCGATGAACCAGCTACAACTCGTACATTGCAAGCTTCACCCCTACAACTTCTAGTGATCAATGAACCACTACCTGGCCGGTCCAGCTTGCTTGACACAAATAGTTGATGGCCTAGCAAAAACATTGCTGCAAGAGAATGCTGTAATGCATAACAACTGAAGAGTAAGAAAGCCTTTTCCTATTCGCAACTCCAAGTAAATGCTCGCTACCTAGTGGCCACACCGAGAAACAGCCGATTCAGGTTCAGGTTTGAAGGAAAAGAGGGTGTCCTATCATGGCATGCGCTGAATGCCTCGTAGTTCTCAAATCGTCGTGATGCCGCCGTCCACAAGCCCGAAAATGAAAAAAGACGGATGGTGACAGACTTTTGTTGTGTACAGTGGAATCTCGTTGATACGATCTTCATGGAAATCCGAAAATCGTATTATCCGAACATACCGTATTTATTCGAATCTAGGCGGATAGCTTTTTTTCAAATAATCATATACGAAACTCTAGGGTCGGTTTAGATTTAAGGATTTTAAAAACGCGCCAGTTTTTAACTGAAACTGAAAAATATGGTGCATAGTTGCATAATGCCATCAAGAAAAGTCAGCATCGCAGCCGCTACTAGCCGCGCAAGTAGCCAAGTGAAGTACACGAGCGACGTCGACATTTTGACCTGTGTCGTATCGGTAGTATCGGTATGATGTAGTATTGGTGCACGGCACGGAGTTTTCGTAATGGCACCAAACAGGCGATGCTACTATAGTGCCGCTTTTTAACGAATAGTTGTGCTAGCTGTAGAGGCATCGTCAAACGTTCAAGTCGGGCGGGACTTCGACATCGATAGAGGGGGCCACGGGAGATTCTTTTTGCATGCGCCGCAACGAGGATGGCATTTACCCAGGAACATTGATTGTGCACTCCTTCAAAAAGTGCAGCATCTCTAATGCACTTGATGTTACTAAGTATAGTACACTGTTTGAAGATGACAGCAATAAGGAAGATGGTGACAAGGCTAGCAGCGACGGTGACGTAGAATGAGCTCGGCATGTTCATATTTAATAAATGCCGTTTCATTTTGCAAATGCTGTCCTCACTTTTTTGTTCGGCCTACATTCGAGGCAAGTTTTTTTTTTTTCTGGCTTCGGACTTTTGGGGGGTCGGCTTAGAATCGGAGTCGGCCTAGATTCGAGTAAATTAGGTAATCGCATGTAAGAAAAAAAAATGGTATATAAGAAAAAAAAATGTATTATACCGAAAAACATAATATGCAGAATCATATCAACGAAATTCCACTGTACATAATATTATGCATGTCATCGCGGTGGAAATACAGCAATGTATGATTTAATTGTTTCTAGAAAGAAGCAAACGACGCATAGGAGAGTAACTAGGATAAGAAACATCCGCATTGGGAAAAGGTGACTGATACTACCATAAAATTACGACCATGTGCCCCCCCCTCAAGCAAGTCGAAATTACCGGCGAAGTTAGGGGGGGTGCTATCCCGGAACGGCACCAAAATTCAAGATGGCAACGACAAAATTTTCCCACCAAAAAAAAAAAAAGAAGCGCAGTGGGAATGGCATTAAAATTTTATTGAACATGAACTTTATTAAGCCAAAGATTTGTTAGTGGTATTTATCACTCTCAAAACCACCGAAAGAACTACAGAAAGAGCGCATCGATGCTGCACCGATGCGTCGCCGCGACCGGCGACACGAACATTGGTTATGCAGCTTCTATTCCAAGCAAAATTATCTCCACTAAAGTAAAGTGACGCGTAATGTTCACTTTATTAAAAACCATGTCTACAGTGAAACGTTTAGCACTAAAGAGAGTTCCGATACAAGTCAAGCTCAGCTGCAGTGCATGGCTACCGACGGCGGACAGCAAACCACGGCTCGGCCATGCTTGCATCGCAGCTGGTGGCGCCGCAAATATCAGCATGTTTTCTTCATCGTGTGAAATTATTGCGAGGAGAGGGTAAAGCGGCCACGACGGTAACAAAATATTGCTGCTTGGGAGCGTCAGCGGTTCGTTCTGAAGCACCGTCTGCTACAGATTCGAAGTGAACTGGAAAAGGCCTAGCAACGATATCGGTGGCGAGTGATTAGCAGTGGTGAAGCTGCCGGCGACGCCAGAGCGTAGCCGCGACCACTCCTCTGTCGCCGAGTGGTCACGTCGTTGTGCCACAGGGATATCCTCTGTGCCGTGTGAGAGGCAGATCTCGCCGTCGGCCGGCGGTCCGTGAACTACAGACCGGCAGCAGCAGTTCACCCCGATGCGCACGTGTGGCCACTGGGGCGCCCGGGATGCGACCATGATTCGATGAAATGGCACACCAGTGCGATTTGCCGAATCTGCCATTATTTTCGCGGACTGGATGTGGCAGGCCAATGTTGGTGCAGAGCGGGAAGGGGGGGGGGGGGGCACTTTCCCGGAACGGCGCGGAAATTTGAAATTAGCAGTGAAGTTAGGGGGGGGGGGGGGGGGGAGCTCTTGCACGCGTGGGGGCACTTGCTCGGAATTTTACGGTATACTGGTTTGTTCAAAACATTTCACTTGGGTCGACTTCTTTATTCCCGGTGAGTAGACTATGCTTTCTTTTTGTTTATATTAATCTTGCTGGTGTTACAAATCGTGAAGTGTACTTTTTTCAGGGAGGCGCTTTGATAAATTATAGAGATATACGCTTAAGCTTCATTTGGTTTTTGTTCGTTTATAGCTTTCTGCCCTAGCATTAGTGTTACTAATACTCCTTCAAGCAGCAGGAATGATAATTGCCTAGGGAGGTCTGAAATGGACCATGACACATGTTTTGTCACGAAGCGACATATCTTTTTCATACATGTTTTAGTTTAGCGGTACAAATAGAAGATGCTCTTTTCTCATTCAAGGTGGTGAGTTGTCAGTTTATTTGCTTCCAAGCAATTTAGAAGCAACAGCAAATGGCACTCCTTCCTGCTTTGGAGCGTTCCGGCCTGCGCACAGCGCCGCTAGATTGTTTTCCGACACTGTGCACACAGCTAAATTCCATTACAACAGGTGCAATTCGTTTCCAAGTTATTCATTTACACTAATAAAACTGACTTTGCCAAAAGAAAGAAAACCCTTGCTATATTTTGGAAACCTACAGGAAGAAACTCAACTTGGTCCAATTGGTTGTTAACTTTTCACTTTTCACCGGGTTTGAGAATTTCTACAGGCAGCAGGTGTCTGCTGCATTCCCAAGCCCAGGCCCTACTCTGAACACTGCATACTATGAGCACGAACAAGAAGTAATCATCGGATGCAGACGACCTTATCACACATATCAGGTAACTATAAAAAGAAGGTGTACCCCGACTCACAAACGGAACTCTCATTTGTTTTTATACCAAGACACATTAACTTTACAGTTTTTAGCCTCATTCCATCAGTGCAGAATATCCGTACATAGCTTCTAAAAGCACGATAGACGTTACTGCCTACATATTATGAGATGCTATATGTGAAATACTGCAACACGAGTTGCAGTGAACGTTGCCTATGAAGGTCTAAAACAGTGAAGTATCGTACCTGTAGCAGTGGAGCAACCCCGCGAACAAGTTCTTGCACCATTCAGAGGCCCACTATGCACAAACACTTCCTGTTTTTAACCTCCGGCTCACCTGAAAGGCCCTTTGTCTTAAAAAAATCTGATGCAGCTCGCTGGGCAGGCCGGACGTTTGCACGCATAGCACGACTATTTCTGCGATTTCGTCACTCAAATCCCCGAGACTGATCAAAATGTGATCGGCAGCAAGGACCCTTTTGGCTGCCATGAAACACCTCGATTCGACGCCACAAAAAAGTGCCCACAGCCCCAAATGAAAGAGCCGCCGTGAATCTGGATGTCGTAGCCACCTTGGTTTATTTGGACAGTGTTCACAGCTCAAGTAGCAAATCCTGGAGTTGCCAATGCCCAGCAGGATTTCCCAGTCAGATAGCAAACTCTGCTCAGTCTCCCTTAAAAACAGCAGCACATGCATGCCTGCTGATGCATGATATTTAATAACCATTGCCAGCTGGATGTGAGGCATGCTAAACTATCCCTACAAGTGTCATCAACAGTGTTGATGACGTCCAGTTGACAATGGTTATTAAAAGATCATCATGAGTCAGTAGGCATCCATGTACTGCAGTTTGCAAGGGACCCTGAGCAGTTTACCAACTTACCAGCAAACCCTGCTGGGAATAGGAACAGGCTTATTAACTCTCAAGTTGTTATCTAAGCATTTCATGCTTCACCCTACTTCAATGTTAAAATGTCAAATTTTTATGAAGTTGGAATTAGCTGGGTTGGAATTAGTTAGGAGCACAACATGAGCAAGAAAGGGACAAATTCTACAACAGTGCTATTCAGGAAACTACTGAAAATAACAGGTGTACACACCGATTCCTTCGGAGAAGCAAGAACGTAAGTAGATCCACGTTGTTTTTGTATATGCACTACACAGCTAGCCATGCTCTGTATTCGTGAGCTCAGCCATTCCTAGGTGGAGGAAAAAAAGAAAATCACGTTTCATTCACACTTAATAGCAAAATCTGAGACAGCCTTGCTCCATTTAACCCGCCACTCTCTTTTCTGTATTATTTTTTATTTCATTTTTTATTTTTTCAACACAAAGCTATTGAAACCAAGACACCATTATTCAATGCCTGGCAGTTTGACCAGTCGAATTCTGGTGAACAAGCAGATCCCATTTGATGTGATGTCTGTTTTTGCATACTTAGTATTTTGAAGCCAAAGCGTCTTGGCTTGTTCAAAAATAGCCCACAATAAGTGTTCTACACTTTCAAAAGATGGTTGAAATTGATTAAAACATTGAGGGAAAAAATGCAAAAAATCCTTCATCAGCTTTAGCCCCAATACTAGCATTGACAAATTAAAGTAATGACTTGTGGGTTGCACTTCTCATTTTCTACAAGAGATGTGTATATATATGAGCACTCCAGTCCAGGCCACATATAAATTTCACCAGGCAAAATTACTCATTACTGCAAGATTATGCATCCAAATTACTGTTTTATGGATCAAAATCGAGCACCATCCATCCAGCCCAACAACACTGCAACACACAACTGGAGATTTTGATGAAAAATTCACTAAAATTGAGAAGCTCAAACTTATTTAGAAGTGGAACTGATCACTAATGCCTAGGCACAATTTAATGCACAGTGCATGTGTCAGCAGCAAGTTCTGTGGTCTAGGCGCAAGTGATAGCACTTCCCATTACAGGAGATGTCAGTGCAAGGTCTACAAAAAAATCAGTGCAACACCAAAAACTTGGCAAACAGTTGTCATACAATTTCTCTCTACAATCATATTTGCCAAGAGCACCCTTCACAGCAGCCCCCACTACTTCAAACACCAAGTTCTAGGTGTGTGCGAATATGAAATAGTAGATTTCGAATCGAATATAGAACTGAATAAAAAAAAATCGAATATTGAATCGAATATCGAATATCAAAATTTTTCACAAAATTTAATGCTTACAAATTTTGGGCAAGAAAATACAGTGCTGCACATGCTTGGAAGTCTCCTAGCATTGCATAACAAGACTCTAGCAAGCTATCAGTAACATAGGTACATAGAAATCAAGACATACCGTACGATCTTCTCTTATTGAATTGAATACCAGGACGTGCCAAACCTACGATATGATTAAGAGGCACGCTGTAGCGGGGGACTCCGGATTAATTTTGACCACCAGGTGATCTTTAACGCGCCCCCAATGCACGGGTCATGGGCGTTTTTGCTTTTCACCGCCATTGAAATGCAGCTGCCGCGGCCGGGATTTGATCCTGCGACCTCGTGCTTAGCAGCGCAACACCATAGCCGCTAAGCCACCGCGACGGGTGGTCTACTCTTATTAAAGGGAACACCAAATTAGTACGCTAATACTGATTACTGCTCAGTTCTAATATATGAGGGTCTGGAATATATATATTTTTTTTATCAGTAGAATTTTTGTTGAGTAGAATCGAAGTGCTTTTTTTCTTTTCTTTGAAACTAATGAATTAGTGATGCTCTGTTGTACTGAACACCAATGAGGTTCTCAGTTTAATAGTGGACCTGTGTTTTGCAGCAATATTTTATTTATTGCATAAAAAATTTTGTTTTCTAGTTTTTCTCCAAAATGCAGATGGGCTATCCAAACTTTACAGCAGGTGGGTTATCGCAAGGTCAATCTGCGTGACAAACGAAAGGACCACGCATCACGCGACTCGTGTTGGCGGCACCAAGAGCAGGTGCCATCCGCTCCGTTTCAGTGTCAGGTTCGGCATTATGTGCCACCTGTCAAAGATTCTACAATCTGCAGGGTGACGGCAACTTCGCGTGACGCCCCGCAAACAACAGAAATTTTATATCCCAAAGCTGCCATAGCAGAGGGCTCCGGCTTAAATTTTGCTACATAAAGTTTCTTAAGTATTTGCCTACATCTAAGTACAAAGATAGCTTTTCTTGAGTTGCACCATGCACTTTGACCTTGGAACAGTGCTGCTAGCACGTCACATGCAACAAACATGCTCTTAGACGTCCCCTAGGGCACTGGCCTCAACCAGGAATTCTAGCTACTTGTTATGGCGTTTGCTTCTCCGTGTTGCCTATGTGATTGCTATCCATGAATGGGTCATTTCAAGCACCACCTTTGTCATATGGAGTTACCAGGCTAGGCATATGGCCAGGGAAAGATCTCCAGCACCCATCTGAAATGTCTCTCTTTCTCTAAAGGCGTCTGCACTCTGTCCCTACTGTAATTTGGTCGTCAAGGCTGGGAAACTGGAACGTGCGCTACTGGGTGGTAGGAAGTAGAACGTCATAGCCACTAAGTAGCACACATTGTCAATGCAGTGGGAAGGCCATGCTTTCTGAGTATGTGGTCATGTGCATGCAGAAAAAACTTAGATTTGATCTTGAAAAGGGGGCTGGTTTGATTCACCGATGTCTCACAAAGCCCACGCAAATGCATTTTGTTGGCCTTTCTAAATTTCAACACGATGAACAGCCAGTGACAAAAGTAAAGGTTTTGCAGTAACATCCGTACAAGGCTTTCCTGTAGCTGAGCCAGCACCCGCAGCTGGGCCACATCTGAGAGGATTTCATGTGGAGGGATGAGCGTGCCGCTTGCCAAGTTCCCAATAAGGATCTCAGACTCCTTCTTGTTGCGCAGTCGCACTTCCTCAGGTGACTCCTCAACATCCACAGCAGCCCGATTCTCCTTCATCAGCTGCAAGTTGGCCCAGTTGGGAAGGGACCTACATACCATGAAGATACCAGCACGTTAAGGTCTAGGTCTTGGAGGGCCAATTGACACATTTCAAAAAACAGCTGACAGCCACAACTTCACTGCATGCTCAATAGTGCTCACAAAATATGTGCCATTTTGAAGAAATGAATTCCATGAATGTGTTGCATATTTCTTGCTCCCACGACCAATCAACCCTTTGATAGGCACTGTCACAAAGGTATGGTAGCATGGGCAAATCCTACACAGATCGCGCACTCTTGGATATCTAAAACGTAACCTTCGCAGTGCTCCTTCCCTCACCAGAAAGATAGCCTACCAAACATTAGTGCAACCCCAGCTCGAATTCGCAGCTTCTATATGGTCACCTCATCAGGCATTCTCTAATCCACCTTCTCGAGTCAATTCAAAACCACGCTGTACGTTTCATTACCAGAGATTATAGCCCATTTTCGAGCAACTAACATCAAGTTGTCGTCACTTTCATCTTTGGAATCACGCAGGAATATAGCGCTGCTTTGTCTTCTGCACAAAATCATGCACAATGTACATCCGTCTACTTTACCGCTTGTTCGTCCCTCTCGCACATCTAGACGTCCGCATAATCATCTCAGCTTCCAACGCATCTTTGGTCACACCAATGCGTTCAACTGCTCAGCTTTGCCATGTGTCATTGCACTGTGGAATGGTCTTCCTGATAACATCGCTGACATTAACGACCCAGTAACCTTCAGACAAAAAATCAGTGCAATATTTGGCTAGTACTTCGCGAAAAATCAGTGTGTTTTAGTTTTCTTGTTCTTAACTTCATTGTGTATTTATGTAAGCATTTGTGCTAAGATTGTTTGCTTTACTGCAAACTGGAAAGCTAACGACTGTTAGTTTACCTTCCTTTCTTTTTTGTTTTTATTTTGCATTCTTTGTTATTTGATTCTCGTTGTGTTCTTATTTATGTAACCGTATAACATGTTCTTGCTCCACAATTGTTATCTGTACCGCCCCCCTCACGCAATACTCCTTCTGGAGCCTGTGAGGTATATGAAATAAATAAATAAATAAATAAATAAATAAATAAATAAATAAATAAATAAATAAATGAAAACGTGCTGCTGTACATGTACACCAGTTCACAAAAATTTTGTGAACTGGAGTGGGGCACGCTGCTGTGCGCCCAGTTTGGCCACACTTCAGTGCTTTGACACTTTGCATGTGCCCTCTTTCATTACGATATCAATTACATGGGACACTCCAGGCGCATTTCTGCCATCGCCGTGAGGTTCTGTAGCAAGTCCAAGGGCGATGGAATCATTGACGTGCGCCGTATGCTGCATGAGTGAGTGAAAGCGCACGAGGGTCAGCCGGCGATCGTGGCTCAATCTCGCACAAGCGAGGGAGGGAAGTGGGAAGGAAGTGCGCCGTCTTCCGTAGCGCACAACACTCCTGGGGGGAGGGTAGGGAAGGGGGCGCCACACACGCCCAACTGGGCCGGAATGCTCCGGAGGGAGAGTCGGGATGGGGTGAGTGGAGGAGGGTTCTACTCCGGGCGGCCCCGGCTGCTGCGCGCTGTATCTTGAAAGCCATCTGCGTCACGGACAAAGTCCGCCCTGCGCTGTGTTTCGCCGCTTTGTTCGCGTTGATGCGAGTGCCAACACGAAGGTCAATTTGCTTGCTGCTGCCACGCTGCCTCACCCCAGCGTTCTGACAGTGAGTTTCCACACTCATAGAGTGAGATGTGTTCATGTTTGCTTGTATGCGCATTACACCATGCTTATTAATTTACTTAGTATGCCTATCAGCCGATAAAACTACTATTCTTACTCGTATAGCTGTCCACTAATTTGCTATCAGAATTGATGCTTCGCCTGCAACTAAAACTGCAACTTTTTGACTATGACCGGGTTCGAAGTGTTCGTTGTAGCAGGACGGCGATTTAAAAAACGTTCATTATATCTGGAAGCAGTTTCCATAGGGAGAGTCGCAAAATCGTAAATGCACAGCAATTTGGTCGTTATAACCGATAAGATCATTATATCTAGGATCATTATAAGTGGGTTCAACTAAATTGGGCTTTTTCCTTCCTCTAAAAATGTGGCCACCTGTTAGTATACTTTCAAATGCAGCTGAACTGACTACTAAAATGAATTACTCTTTTCAAATTAATGAAAGTCAACTGCACATGAAGTTAAAGAAAGTAAACAATCCTCTTCCACTCAGCCACAGACTTGAATAGTTTCTTTATGTACTGCATGGCGTGTTGGCATTTACACTCACACATACTATCACATCCACATACTACTGTCATATCACGTCATTTTGTAGCAATACCTTGTGCTACAAAGCGAAGCACAACTCCACACACTGCCCTATACAATTTAAGGAATCCCAAAACACTTAGCTACATTACATATTCCCCCGAAGTTTTCAGCGTTTATTAATCTTTCTAGATATCACCAACATTTTGGTGCTTCCTCATCTGCTGTCTGAATGTTTCAGACCTATTAAAATTTCTGGAAAGCAGCTGCAAGTTCTTCGAATTTCATAGGCCAGTAGACAACCTGCTAGCATTTCTTTAGGCGGACGCATGCCTGCGAGAATCAAGTGGGGAAAAAATAAAAAAGTGGCAGAACCCATTTCACAATGACTGTTGACAGTAATGCATTTAGTATTTAATCAATATAATGACACAACGTATTGCCACCGTCGAAACGAGTTATTGTATAAGGTGCGTACTGCAGCGGGACGCCTCTTTCATGCTTCCCTGGGAACACTCGGTGCGATGTAGCGGTGCCGCCGTGAAGCCTGCACATGGCCTCCGAAATGCATGGCGTACCAGTGCATGTGAATACTGAGAAACGAGTCATGCCGCAGCCGGGCTCCTCTCTAGCACTTCTTTCTAAACACACTGCACCATTTAGTGGCACTCCTGAGAAGTCTGCGCGTGGCCTCCGAGACAAGCAGCATGGCACGTGGATGCATGCGAACTCTGAGACTTGTTCCCTCACTTGCCACACAGCCAGTGTCACATACACAGTGACTCAAGGTGGCGAGAGGTTCAGTGAAGAGCAGCACATACCCAGTGCATTCATGGCATAGCTCGCTAAAGCGTTCGCATGAAATAAGTTCAGTGAAAAGTGGCACATACCCAGTGCATTTGCTGCATTTGCGGCGCAGCTTGCTAAAGCGTTGGGTTGCTGTCATTGAGGAACCCGTGTGACGTGGGTTCGATTCCGCCCAGCATTGAAGAAATTTAAAGTATATTTTTTTTGTCACTGTAGAGTGGCGCACGCCTCAGTGACCCCAGTTGGCATCAAAGAGGTTCATTGAAGACCCGCACAAACCGATAGGCTCCAAATTGGTGTCAGAGTTTCACTGAAGAGCAGTACATACCAAGTTTTGCATCTACAGTGGCCCATGTCGGCAGGAAAGATGTTCGTTGAAGAGTAACACATATGTACACATTGAAACATACTCAGTGATTCAAGTTGGCCCGATAGTTGGTTTCGAACCCTGTTCCCTTAGCACAGCAGCCCAATGCTCTAACCAGGTTGGCGGGAAAATGGTTAGATACAAACATACATAGATACATATACAGTAAAACCTCGATAATTCGAACTCGGTTAATTCAAAATTTCGGTTAATTCGAAGAATTTGAGCGGTCCCGTCATTCTCAATGCAAATTCTACCGGATAATTTGAATGGCCCGCGCGGCTCTATTCGGATAATTCGAAGTTTCCGGCTAGTAGCAACGTGCAGTGGTTAGGTTAGGGCACTCCGTACAGTCGCCGACCGATTTTCCGAGCTCGTGGGGTCTGAAAAATAGTCCGGAAAACTCGTTCGGCCGAAAAAAAAAGTTATTAGTGCGGCTTAAAAAAAACCTCTAATATTGCCCTGCCTCATACTACGCTTGGAGGGGATCGACTTAATTGGATTTGCACAGCAATGACGTCGTCTCCGTGTACAGTCGACACGAACGTCACCGCGTTGGCGATCTCCACCAACGGAGTTCACCATGGAGATCCAAGAAACGAGCTTCGCACCGCTTAGCTCTCCCGAAGGGACAGGAGGTAGCGCCGATCACTGAGACATGGGTCTCCAAGACACCTGCTCAGTGTACGCGCCACGTTCAAAATAGCAACCGAAACTTGAGAGAGAAAAAAAAAAAAAAACCTCACTGAATTACCAAGCATGGTGTCAGCGCTCACGAGCGAGCGCGGCCGCCACAGTGAGCGAAGGTTCATGCGGTCTATCGCTTCAACGAAAACTGAGCGGCGTAAGCACAGCGCATACAAAAGGTCAGAGCCGTCTGGAGATCGCTTTCAAGATACGGTGCGCACGAGCAGAGCGCAAGAAACCGCTCCGGCGCTAAGTAACGCAGTTGTTAGAAGAGTAGAAGTAGCCCCCTTCCCTCCCATACCCCACGGCCTTTCGCACGAGGGAGGAAGTCGCGTTTACGCTCCGCCGTGCGTTCGCTCTCCATGAAAGTGCGCGTCCCCGACGCGCTGTACAGCGGGCGCGCGGCGATGATTTTATCGCCCTTGGACTTTGTATGGAACCTCAGGGCGGCGACGCCGACGGCGAAAATTCGAAGAATTTTTGCGGTCCGGCGACCTTCGAATTATCAAGGGTTTACTGTAGATAGTAAGCCCCAGTAGCGCACCCAGGATCTCTGCCAGGGGGGGGTTGACAGTTTGCCAATACCAACTAAACAGCACTAATTTCAATTTGTTCACGGGAAATTGTCAAAAAATCCACTTTTTGCGAGTGCGCAGACGATTGCGCGTGTTACATCTTAGTTGCAGTACTCAAATGCACAAGGAAAGAAAAGGGGTTAAACAAAAGGGGGGGGTTAAGTCGGCCTCGGGGGGGGGGGGGTTACAACCCCCGAAACACCCCCCCCCCCGTCGGTGCGCCACTGGTAAGCCCCCAGAATTCCATGAAGTACCTTAAGAATGCTAACGCATTAAACAAAAGAGGGGGCATTGCTCACATCAAAAAGCGGCTGATGTCTTCATCTTTGGCCCATGTTGCACTGATGATCCGCTTGTCTTCAGATTCTGGCTGAACAATGCCTGTGGTATGACACATTGCTGTATGTAGAATCGGTATGCCATGCAGGCAGCACAGTGACAATTTCATAAGACCAATGGTGTGCAAGTCACTACGCAAGTTTTGACAGAGGTTGTCATATAAAATTAGTATGTCACATTTATAAAATATAATAGACAGTGGCCGACTCCTTTTCGGAGTTCACCACAAAAATTTCTATTTGGCCACATACTCAGTCCTGTAAGAGGGCAGCATTTATTTTCACCCACACAGCAATCAGATTTGGAGTGCTATAGAGATGCGTGAAGGGCATTTCTGATGAAAGCAGGTCAAACAAATGTCAAACCCTTCAACATTTGCAATAAGCAATCTGGGACCCCACTCTTCCTGAGCAGAAATTTGTTAGTGGTCATAACTAATTAGTAAAAAGTCAAACTTGACTACAAAATAAGGAAATCAGTGCAAGTCCAGCAGAACTGCATTGACTGAGAAAAACATTGCACTTGCAGCAAAAATGGTGAACAAAAATAATCTAGGGAAACTCGGAGGCAAGCAGAAGGAAAGAAGACAACGAAGGAAAAAAAAACAACAGTGGTAGTTCACTGTGTTTTCATTGCAGAATCAGGACATGAACAAAGACCCCTTAGTACCATGTCAATAGAAGAGGCTGCATTAAGGCCTCCAAAGATTCAAGGCACAATGTGAAGGCATATCTCTTACAAAACTTGAGCCCCACCTATAACCTTGAACCCCACCAGGCTCGTAGGCTAGGAGGGTAATGTGCAGTTTTGGCAGGCTCGAGTTGGGCCAGGCTTTGAAGTTGCAAGGCCCAGGTCAGGTTCGAGACTGATTTAGGCGCATGCAGTGCACTATCATATACTCTGTTTGCTAGTTGCAAGGCCACAACCAAGTCTACAAATTACACACTTGAACCTTGTTATAACGAAATGGGATATAATGAAGTAAATACAATTCCCTTGAAATGCCCATAGAGATCCATGTATTTAAAAGAGATCCATGCATTGAAAAGATTGTTTTAACAATACTAAAATTGTCCTGCCAATGGATATAATAAACTATATTCATATCCGGAAAAAAAAAAAAAATACTGGACTGGTTGTGCACCAAGCATATCGCTTTCTGCCGGGTTCGGCACTCGTTCGGCGCAGCAGTTCAAAATATCCTGTGTCGAATGTGCTGTGGAGCAACACCACTCTTTCTCACTACCTTGCGTAGCCACATACGGTAGCCATGCACAAGTTGCAGCTCACTATCATCATCCATCCCACTTCTCTCTCTGCAAATTTTTGACCCAATTCAGCATTCCCCGTCGATCTTCCACTTGAAAGAGATGTGGATGCAGGCATCACTATCAGCAGTAGCAGCACGCCATGTAAGCTGGCGGAGCTAGGCATGCCCTCCAAGATCACAATCTCAGAGGGCGCAACTAGCTTCGGCAGCCTACGTGGAGTGCCTACATGTACCCGCCTACCGGAGCTGAGAAAAAGAAGTGCGATAGTGGGTCTCTTCGATTTTCCACTTCTGGCTACCCGCGGGCTGCCAGAGACAGCCAGCGCGCCTTCATTTTTCTTGGGGTTGCTCCGTCCACCGCGCGACACACTCCCGACGCGCGTTCGTTTAGCTTGGGCTGGACAGTTCTGGCTACCCGCGGGCTGCCAGAACCAGCCAGGCCAATTTTGGTCTGGCTGCTCTCTGGAAGTTCTCTGGCTAGCAGACGACAAAAAGGCGTAGTTTCGATACGTACTTTCGTTTTGACTCAGTGCGTGTGTCGGCCGCGCGCCTTCAGAACCACAAGGTCGCCGTGCATGATCGCGTTGACAGCAGCCACGGCAAACAATAGTTTCGTTTTTACTCAGTGCAAAGCTGTCAAGGATGAAAAGCACCGTCGACATTGCGATGGGCAGCGACCCGGCGACATTGGCGAAAAAATAATTGGGATGTGCGCGCGCTAGCAAAAAGCGCGTCTCAGATGAAGACGCACCGCGGCCACGCTGTGAAGGAAGTCGCAAGACCCTCGCAGGTGCGAACTCTAATCAGCCACGAGATGATGAGAATTGCAGCTTCCGCATTGCGTTTGTGCAAAATAGAAAAAGAATTTGCTGATGCATACTGTAAATAAGAGCGTGTTGACGTAGTAAGCATTTGTTTATTGTTTTCTTGATACCCTCAATAATTCGACATTCGGTTAATTCGGACATTTTTTTCGGTCCCATGAAATCCGAATTAACAAGCTTTTACTGCATATATTTTCAAGCTGGCAACGCATAAATGGACCGACTACGCCGAGCGTGCGCCGGCCACACCGGCCGCTGCCATGCTGGTAGCATGTTTATGTTTATCCCGCTGTGCGGGTGTTCGATTTTGCAAACTTCGGGCAGCTTCAGGTTGTCTCTGGATCCCAGCCCACGTGACTTCCTGTAAGGACCGGAACTACAGCTGGCTGCCGTCTGGCAGCCAGAACTCCAAAAATAAAGCCCAGTGCTGCTTCTCTCTCACTGTGGTGCGCTGCGCAGGCTGGCGGCTAGGCATGGCCTCCAAGATTGCGCCGTGCGATCTCGGAGGCCACGAACCAGTCAAGCCAAGCCGGTGCGCTCGCATGATGGGGCAGCAGGGCGACGTGAGAGCAGCAGGTCAGCTGCATAGTCGGCGCACCGTGTTATGTGCCATGCACTGCTCAAATGTTTAACCATGTCACCGTTTCGCCAATTTCACGTCAATATCGACTAGCTAAGCGGCAAGCGGAAGCAATACATTGGAACAGAAGCAAGCTATTGTAAAGGCTGTCGCATCAAGTGGTAAGATGCCACGTGCTGCACAAGCCAGAGATTCTTTTGCTGTTTTATTAAAATTTAATTACGTACATGGCCACATAGCGGTTCTATGGGCGGCGAAGCTGTTATTTTTTGCATGTTTAAAGTTGTAAACAGCATTTGGTGTACTGTATTTTGGCTTGCAAGTCCACACCAAAAATTCAAAACATTTAACAGTAAAGTCGGGGTGCGAGTTTTCTGCACATTTCGCCTTTAGGTGTGGCTTCACGGCAAGGTTCTCCGCCATTAAATCTTTCACTGTCTCTTAGGGAACCCCACCCTCTCCCAACCCCTGCGTGTTAAAGCTCCCTTTCCACCTCCTTCATGGTCGCCCATTATACTCCTTTCTGCAAGTCACTATTTTGCATTTAGTAGTTAGCGAACAGTGCATGCAGTGCCGGCAAACTAGAACTTCGATCACAATGAGCTGTGCTCAACGGCCATCATTTACAGCGCAGCAGAAACTGAAGAGTATCTGCATCGCCAAAGAGTGGGGGGGACAAAGCCACTGGCTGAAGATACGACAAGGACGAGCCGTGCATCCGCGAATGGAGACTGTTTTTGCATAGATGTGAGTGTTGTATGCAATTGGTTCCGTGGGTTATACGTAATTTTTTCTTTTTCCGGGCTGTTCTAATTGTCTGTGAGTTATACGTGGTGGTGGGTTATGGGTGGAAAAATACAGTATATAGTACTGCAGTAAAAGGAAAATAATGGATTTAACGAAGTAATATCAGCTCCCCCTTAAACTTCATTATAATGAGGTTTGAGTGTATGTGGGCAGCTGGGTGATGGCCACTCTTACTACAGTCGAATCTCGATAATTCAAACTTGAAGCGGCCCGAAAATTTGTTTGAATTAAAATAAGTTTGAATTAAAAGGACTTATTCTTGAAGTATTCGTGCACCATAGCACAATGCATGAGCGGTGCGAGTCGTGAAATATCACGGCACGAAAGCACACAGCGAGCGAGCGAGCGAGAACCATGAAACTGCTTAGGCCTGCCAACGCTCGCTTCCCCATAACGGTTGAAAATTAAACTTCAGGGAGCGGGCTAAGCGGACACGCTCGGAGGCCATCAAAGGTGAGGGAGGAGGGCTGGAGGGAAGCGGATTTGGCCTTGGCAACTCCGCCGGTTCAGTGGCTCCCCTCATCCTCCATCTCAACTCCCTCGTAACTCCCTCACCTTCGACTGTCTCTGTGCGCGCCCGCCGTTGTGCTGGCTTAGCTCACTCCCTGAAGTTTTGTTTTTGGCTGTTATCGGGAAGCGAGCGTTGGCCGGCGTAGGCAGTTACATTGGCCGAAATGGGCCTCCGCCGCTGCTCCCTCTACACCGCAGCCGCAGTGTTCAATATCAACGCATCACCAGAAAATAAAGGACGCAAAAAGGTGAAGGGTTCACTGCCATTTCCTGTGCGACGTAGAAATGGCGACCTTGCCATTTGAGAAAGGCTCAAATTTCAGCCACATTTTTTTTCCCTCTCTCCCTCTCTTTGAGGGGTCCCTCCTAAGCTTTTGCTCTATGGTGGGGTAAGAGCAATGCTGGTCGGAGGCACCGCAGCGTGATTTGGCACACTGTTGAGAGCGTTGTCGGAGCACCGTATGTTTGAATTAACCGTCACAAATGCTTGTGCGTTCGAATCACCAGGCGTTTTCGCCCATTAGAATACACATAACTTTGACGGGACCACAGCGTCAGTTTGAATAAACCGGAAGTTCAAATTAAGCGTGTTCAAATTAATGAGATTCAACTGTATTTGATATTTGCTTCACAAGGCCATCAGAAAAGTATCTAGAAACTGATGTGAATTCCATCCAAGGTTACAATCATGATAATGCATTAACCAAATACAAAGTCTTTTCAAGCATGTATCAACCATGAATATATATAATGTTAGAACTGATAACTGCAACCGACCTCTATAAGCGACCTGGCTGGTCTGCTTGTAGTTCTGGAGGATGGTACAAGCCAAGCTGAGGAAATGCTCAACATACATAGGCAGTGCCTGCATCAACTCTTGCAAGCCTTGAAGACTCTGGTCCACACACAATGTGCTCTGTGAGAAAGAGGAAGAAAACAGGGACACACATCAAAAGACATTATAAAGAGGTCAAGCACACGATAATCTTTTTTTGATGGCTTGTCAGCATTCAGATATTGTTTCAAATTTGCATTTTAGTCTCTTTTGTACTGTAACGTGTTCGGAATCAGTGCTTACCTGATTAAACTGGTACAGCTAAAAAATTCCCATCCCTTGTAAACCCAGGCCACAGAAAAACAAGTTTGGATATTGAAGTGGACTGGTTTTGTATTTGCCCCTTTCTCGTAGAGGTGCCCTATCATTGTTCTCTACATAGCATCTTTCTAAAGAGATGAAGGTAGCACCACATAAATACAGTATAGACCATTTATAATGTAACCGCTTATAGCGCAGGACCGGATATAGTGCGGTCTTTTCAGACTCCCGTTAATTTTCCCATAGCATTCCATGTATACACGTATCGCTTATAGTGCCGTTGCGAGAAACGAAATACCGGTTACAGTGCGGCTGCCTGGGAGTACGGAAGTCAGCGGAGACAGCGAACGCTCCCCTCAAACGGGCGCCCCAAGGAGTGCTCGAGGAAGAAAGAGACGAAGTGGAGGAGAAGGGCATGTGGTGTGAACGAACAGCCAGTGAGGCTGAAACCAGAATCTTGAGTGCGAGTCGTGAAATATCACGGCGTGCATAGCGATCGAGGGCCA
Source organism: Dermacentor silvarum (assembly GCF_013339745.2). Lineage (NCBI taxonomy): Eukaryota > Metazoa > Arthropoda > Arachnida > Ixodida > Ixodidae > Dermacentor > Dermacentor silvarum. The sequence continues at coordinate 25,876,923 of NC_051154.1, forward strand.
CGAAACTGCCAACGCCAGCCAATGCTCGCTTCATGATAACGGCAGTAAACGAAACTTCAGGGAGCGGGCGGCGTTGGCACGGCACGGCGAAGGGCGCACGCGGAGACCATGGAATGTGAGGGAGGAGGGTGGCAGGGATGCGGATTTTGCCTCGGCAACTCCGCCGCTTCGGTGGTGCCCCTCGCCCTCCCTCGTAGCTCCCTCACTTTCAAATGTCACCGTGCACGCGCGCCGCCGTGCAGGCGCCGCCACTCCAACCGGCCCGGCGCCAGCTCCACGAAGTTTCGTTTTCTGCCGTTATCGGGAAGCGGGCATTTGCCGGCGTGGGCAGTTTCGTTGGCCGGCCTGGGACAGCGCCGCTGCTTCCCTTTGGGCCGTAGCCACAGCGTGCAAGGCCAACACATGACTAGAAAGTAGAGGAAGCATAAAGGAGAAAGAAGGGTTCACTGCCATTTTCTACGCATGGCTACGGTAGCGTGGCTGAGACTTCGACACGTACACGCATTTTCCGGCGCAACGCAGAATCGGCGACCTTGCCATTTGATAGAGGGTGAAATTTCCGCCGCATTTTTTTTTTCTTTTTTTCTTTCGTTTTGTGTGCGCGCGACATTGAGGGGTCTCTCCTAAGCTTTTACTCTATGGCGGTGCCGGAGCAATGTCGGTCGGAGGCGCCGCCGCGTGAATTATTTCGAATTAACGAGATTCGACTGTAAATTGAATGCAAACGTTCTAGCCGCATTCCTCGACTGTCGCATACGCGTGGCGGCTCGGTGCACATGTTTTGCATATGTGCGGGCCTTGAAAATTGTTGCTTTGGTTATAGTGCGGTACCGCTTATAGCGCGGATATTCACGACTCCGGCAACTTACGTTATAAGCGGTCTACACTGTATGCTCATTGAACTTAACCCATCTGAGCACCAAGTTTGTGGGTGAGAGTGGTTTCCCACAAATGTGATAGCGACCAAGCAAGCCCTGATGCCAGGTACAGTATAGTATTTCTTTGTGCGATTTCACTGCAACCTAGCAGTAACAGCAAAATGTTGCTTAAAGTAACTGCCTCAGAAGTCAGTTGCTACATCTGCCACTTTTGTCGACCACAAAAAGATGCAGTCGAGCCATCTGCCAACAGCAGGAGCAACATCAACACTTGCATTTGCCCCCACAATTAAACTGTCAAAATAGAGCCAGAAACAGAAGGTTATAGCCAAAAACCAATAACAGTCTAGCACAAAGTACTCAGAATTTTAATTAGCCACTACCACTTACCCCACTCACTAATATTAGGATTCTTTCTACTATATCTGTTATAATATAACCACCAGAAATGTTTCTAGAATACTTTTGGTCATGAAAGTAAATGCAGCAAGTGCGGCCACACTTCGGGATGAGCACACCAAAAAGCACACCAAAATAAATATCTTATTTCAAAACATAAATAGCAGAAAAGACAACTAGTCAGAAGAAATACCCTGATTATGAATGAAAAAGGTTCTCTTTAGGATAGCTTGAGACTATTACCTGTAATAATGGTCTCACAACTCCATGAGATTTTAATATTTCTGCGTCGGAGGTCACTTTCCAGGTCTCCAAACCTACATGCAAAAGAAAACAAAATTAGCTCAATTTAAGCACTCAAAATTAGCGGAGAATGAGAACAATGAAAACATTGTATCACACACATTGGTTCTGCCAATGTGTAGTATTTAAGATATGCCTAGGTCCTCTTAAGTTAACCCCTTAGGCATGTTGGACAAGTTCAGCTCACAGCAGTAATCCCGTTTTCAAAGCGATTTGACGAACGTCCACTTAGTTTTTAGTCTATGTAGCACGTCCACTTAATTTTTGTTGTACAACATATATGCAATATTGCAGTGCCAGCTTTAGAAATCTACTGTTATAGCCAATAATTTCGTATTGTGAGCAATGTATTTCAGCCGGGGAATGTTATGAATTCGTATCACACCGAAATTCGTACCAGCCATGATCGTATCATCAGGGTTTTACTGTACTTCAGTCTCATCTGTTTGTCCCCATGCTATGCAGTCGCGCGCAGAGAACGAAATTCTCATTTTCTAGCATGTGCCAGCGCTGCGATCATGCTCTTTCATCCTCTCATACCTGCCTCATCGCTCGTGATTGCAGCACTGATCAGGTGTTCTCGTGCAAAGCGCGCAAAATCATCCGCTGCGCGAAACAAGACAAACGCAACAGCTCGCGCGAGAGACCATCATTGTAAGAGCACTACTCAGCAAAAATGCGAGAGAGAAAAAAAAGAAGGCGGGGCCCGTGACAAATTCGTTACACGATCTTCCAGCTCTGGTATGGGAGAATGCAGGGAAGGAATTTCACTTGCGGAGACTAGGCGGGGCAAGTGGAGAGGGTGTCTATGTTGGCGGTGACGTTCGCCTCCTGAAATCATGGGTTAGCGCCACTTTAACTATTTCTATCCCTGCTATTAATGAACTAATTTTAAAAATTGTTGTGGTAGGACACTCCTTAGAGGGCACATAACAACTTCCAGCGTATAACCAAAATTTGCATATGCAGCCTGGTGAGGGGCCCTTTAAGGGGTTAAATAAGAAGCACTTACTTTTTGTAGCATTGTCAATAGTGTTGTCCAGATCATTGTTCACGTGTCCCAAGAATATTTTTACACATTCAACCAGGTATTCATACAAGTGGCAGTGATTTCTGAAATTAAAAAGTGCAGAAGTGCATCTCTTTCAAACAACAAATAAAGCAAGTCCAATTTCACATATGCATTCTGAAGTTTTGAACGCATGTTTTGAATTCCCATGCATAACACACTATCCTTGCTCAAAACTTTCACAAAGCTTTCATTTGAAATGCAATATGTATGCCACACATAGAAATCTACGTTGCTGTACCAGCATTTGACAAGAAAACTTACCCATCCTCTAGTTTCAGTGCTGCTTCTATGTCCGTAATAAAGTTCATTAGTGGCTTGAAAATATCTGGAAGAAGTAAACACAGGCTAAAACTTAATAGCAGAAACACCTAGAAACATTTGATGAAGCAGGAAGAACACAAGGAATGTCACAAGGATGACATTTTGCACAACCTACATGTGATATTCTTGGAAGTAGGCACACAAACCAACTGCTGGTGCGAATCTGCCACTTCGACGTAATCACACTAAAGGGGGAAGAAAAAGAACATGGAATATATACTGTTTCAGAAAAGAATCTACCACAAAGAAGTTTGTGAAAATAAGCATCAACATAATTATGAATTCAGAATATTTACTGTTAATTGCTTTGTTTTGCCTCGTAATACCTGCTTTCATCTGAGAGATAAGAAAAGTACCAGTGACCAAGAAACAACATTTTGCAAAAGATACACAACAGAGTTCAGACTATTATGTGTTTTTGTCAAAATCAAAATCAATGACAGCTGCTACAGATGAACGAGAAGAATCAGGGAAATCCAGGGGCTCGGTTCTCTTTAGGGACAACCATGTGAAGCCAATAGACAATAAAGCTAAGGAAAGCCTAGGGGAAAATTAACTGTGGTTTTCAATAGAAACATATAAATAATAAGAAAAAAAAAAGAAATGAAGGAAGAAGAAAAGGCAACTTGCCACTGATGAGGGCTGAGCCCATAACTTCCGCATGGCACATGTGGTGCTTTCAATTGATCTACAGTAGCAGCTGTCCCCCTGTTCACTTCCTTGAGTATTTGAGTATGTGTACCAGACTTGTATTTGAGTACGTGTACCAGAACTGTATTTGAGTACGTGTACCAGAACTGTATTTGAGTACGTGTACCAGACCTGTATTTGAGTACGTGTACCAGACCTGTATTTGAGTACGTGTACCAGACCTGTATTTGAGTACGTGTACCAGACCTGTATTTGAGTACGTGTACCAGACTTAGCCCTTGAAGTGATTGCCAAGTGCCACTTGTGGCCATGCTCGTTAGCCTCGGAAAAGATTCAGTGCACTCCCAAGGCTAAGTTTAGTACACACATACACAAATACCCAATAAAGTGGATGGGAGACAGTTGCCACCAGAGCTCAACTGGTTGAGCATCACATTTTCCATGTGGAGGTTGTAAGTTCAACTCCTGCCGGAAGCGATTTGTATTTTCTTCTGCTTTCATTTCCCCTTCCTTTGATTTCTACATTCAAATTAAAAATACTGTTAATTTCCCTCTCACTTTCCTTGGCTTCACTGTCTGTTACTTTCATGTGGTAGCTGCTATAGATGTGCGACACAATTTCAATAAATTAAGCAATCTTAAAACAAGAAATTATTGTCTAAGTTATAGGTTATACCTATAACCTATAACAAACTTAAGCATTAAAAATGCTTATCAATACTTATGAAGTATTAAGGTGGTGACAAGTTTGACAACCTGTAACTCTGCTTCAAAATGCCTAAAACAACTTATAGTTTACAACACACTATGAACATTCAGAAATGATTCCGTGTGCTGTGCTTCACAGTCAAGTTGCTGTTAATTAGTTAATGAGGCCCTAAACAAAGAAGATAGTGTTATGGATATCATAAAAAATATTAATCATGAAAAAAAAATGCATTTTTGAAATCAGCTAATAAAAATACATTAACTGTGCTAATTTCATTCAAAGTGTTTAAGAAAATAAAAAAGTAATTTTAAGTTCCTCAACTCCCCCTTAACAAAGAGAATGCTTACCTTGTCCTTCATTTCTTCCTTCTTTTCTTTTAAGTATGTATTCATGCTGATGGCATGTGAAGAGCAATCAAACCTAAAGAGGGCAAACTGGAAAATAACAAATTAAACATACCAATTTTAGGGACGCTGAAATTGTAAAACACATACAGCTCTTTGATGCAATTCTGCGTAACACGTTTTTCGGGGATGATACATTTTTTTTTTTTTCTCTTTTCCTGATAATACGATTTGGTTGGATAATACGTTGGACGATACGATTTTTGGATGATACACTTTATTTTCCGGTTCCAATGAAGATCGTATCAACGAGATTCCACTGTACTCCACACAGTGTAGGTTCTTCAAAAAAATTCTTCATGACACCTTATTAGGATGTAAATAAGTGGCAACACAAAACCAACTCTTAAAGGTCCCCCCCGCCAGGTTTGGGTATTGCAGAGACAAATATCATGCAGTGACTCATGTCTGAAAAGTATTAAACCAAGGTCTCCTGCAAGAACAGCTGAAAAACAGCAGGTGTTAGCTCCAAACACACCATATGCATGGAATGGTAAAGAAAGCTTTGGCAAAAACTAAAAATTAATTTCTGGGGTGTTACGCGCCAAACCACGATAAAAATATGAGGCACGCCGTAGTTGGAGACTCCCAGTTAATTTAGACCACCTGGGGTTCTTTAATGTACTCCAAATGCAGAGTACACAAGTGTTTTTGCATTTCGCCCCCATCGAAATGTGGCCGTGGAGGCCTGGAATCCACGCGGAGGCCTGGATTCACGACTATGCAGAGTTTTTATAGCACCAGGCAAGAGCTTGGCACAGTCAAATGTGAATCGACATTAGAGTCAAAGTGATGCCTTTTAGGGTGCTTATGTATTTTTACATATTGTGTAGTAAATCAGTGATGGCCTTACAATTACTTTGTGCCAACGTACAGTCGCGCTCATAAGTTTGGAGACCATGCGAGCGCATCTCCGTTTCTGCCACGGCTGTCTGGCTGATACCACGGTGTAAAATATATACAGTGAAATCTCGATATAACAAACTTCAGGGGACCCCGTAAAATGGTTCGTTATTCTGAAAAGTCGTTAGAGTGAAAGCCCCAAAATTAAACATTCTGCCTATTAACCGATCATAAGTAGTCATCATATGAACTATCCACGAAGACGTCACTGTTGGCTCTCGGCCCGCGCTCTTGCTATTTGCCATAGATTCTGGCGCCACGTACCACCGAAGCACTGTGTAATAAGAGTGACACGCTCAAAACAGACGCTGACGCCGAGAAAACTACCGACAAAAAAGGAAGCTCCATGTCGCCTCCAAAGTGCAATGTTTCTTGTTTGTTTGTTTGTTTAATTTCACAATCCTTGCCATGGACACCGCAACTGTCTCGCTCGAGGCAGACACCTGAATTAAGCGAGCTCAAGCGCGCGTAAATGACACCGCCCGGGAAGTACAAAGTGTGACCGTGTGGGGAGTACGGAGGTTACATTTCACACGCGTGTAGCTACTACGGCTGCAGAAAGCGCAAAAGAGGTGCGCGGAAAGAAGGGCGAAAGAAGGAAGAGACGCAGCTCTATTGCTAGAAGACACTTGTCTGGGCAAAGCATGCACTCGCAAAACGTGACAATCGCCACTTCGGGACCTTCTCAGAAAGAACAGCTCGCTTGTCTGTTCAGCTGATACACTGTTACCTTGCATCGGAACGAAAAAGCGCGAGTCGAGAGCGAAAGTATTTTGCGGTGATGCCCCACCCGATGCGCGCCTTCTAGCCCCGCTGCTCTACCAAGTTGCACTGTTGGAATATCCTTCCACGCGGGGCCTTCGGGCACACTGGGCCACTGTACAGCGCAAGGGCGCCGTCCTAAACCAGAGATGGATCCATTGCAGCGCGCGCCAGCGTGTCATCTGAGGGTTGGGTAGTACGGAAAAAGTGTGCGCGAAAGAACCTGTATGCGCGTGCGGGCGACAGCCGTTTACCTTGTGTCATGTCGCTGCCACCGATTCGCGTGATCGTTGCGCTGCTTTCGAGTCTTTTTCGTAACTCGTAGAGTGAATATCATGAGCGATTGGCTTTTCGAAAGGCGGCCGCCACGCTTACCGACGCGCCGATGCTGCGTGCCGGCGTTGATTTTTTTTTTTTTTCCCACGCAAGCGCCTTCACAGGTTTTCCGGGCCCGTGCGCCACAGCGTCCGCCTTCTTGTCGTCTGCTGGCCTCCTGTTTCGGCTTCCGTGACTAGATACACAGAAATCTAAAAATCCCAGATTTTGGAATATGAGTTCATACTACTGAGGCGTTATCATGACACGGAAACCGAATAACGATCGTTATTCTGAAAAGTTTGGTATTCTAAAGTTCGTAGTACTGCAATATTTTTACATTGAAACTAGAAGTCAGCAGGGGATTTCTGAAAAGTTTGCTAATCTGAAAAGCTCGTTAACCCTTTCCCTACCATAGACGAGCTGGGGCTTGTCCACGCCGAAACAAACGCTTGCGCACTAGTGCCTTCAAACTACCCTGATAAATTTTGCTTCGTTCTCTTTGGATTCAACAGATGGCACAGTAAAAAAATAAAAACGCGCTCAAAGCTTGCAACTTGGCCAAAAAACATTTCGATGCTGGCAACTGGGATTTAAAAATGGCGTCCTCCTCTGTGCATGCGCATGCCTGCAATGGCTCTGCTCGGAAAAAAAAAGGGGTGAAAAAACTTTGTTTGCGGACGTTTTGTCAGACTTGGACAGTGAAGAAGTTTGGTTCTTGTCCAAGAGTGGCAGCGACGATACTGAGCAGCATATCTTCCCGGGATCATCGGATTCTGACGACGACACCGTCTCCACATGTAGGCAGTGGACGCCGATAGATGTAAAGAACCCCCCATCGCCGCCTCCTAGGTTTGTTTTCACGGCCGCGCCTGGCATAAAGATACCCGTGACAGAGGATGGAAACTGTGCGCGGTATTGCTAAGGTAAGTCAGATAATCTCCACTGTGCAGTGCAGTGAAGCCAACCCTCTCTCCATATTTTCAAAAAAAAAGTTTGTGTGTATCTTACAAATAAAGTGCCTTTAGGGATATATTTTCGTTATTTCAAGATACATAGAATTAGGCAAATAAAAAAATTTGTATTTTTGTATTATTTTTGGCCAGAAATCTAGGTAGGGAAAGGGTTAATGTGGGGTCCCTAGTAACGAGATTTTACTGTACTCTTTAGGTGAGGACACTCGCAAGACACGATCGACCAGATAAAGTAGCAATGGGGCACATCGATGGCAGTGAATAACTATCGACGGTACGACGCAGACAGAGAATGTTTTAATGGTTTTATCTCCTGCTGGTATGGCAACGGCGCTACGCAGGACATCCGAAATGATTGAGCGACGTGTGAAAGTAGGTCATCGTGGTGAGAGGAGATGGTGGGGGAGAGCGCATTGCCATGACAGGGCGGATGAGCAGATACGGCGACGCAACGCCACGTGCAGACGCCGTTCTCTGGTTGGTTGTGTTAGGCGCACGTTTCTTCTCCGCACAAGCTCCCACTTGTGTTCTAACTTAAGTTGCGTCGTCCCGCCAATAGGTATCCATCCGCTGCTATCGATGCGCACTGTTGCTACTTTATCTGGTCGATCGCGTCTCGCAAGTGTCCTCACCTGAAGAGTATATATCTTACACCATGGTATTGTCCAGGCAGCTGTGGCAGAAGCGGGGAAAGCAGGCGCTTCCGTAGTTGAAAAACAGCGCCGAGATCGGACTGATCGAAGATGCCGCGCCGCTGCTTCGCAAACAACACTCGAGTCAAACCGCGTTAATACGTACCCGCTTAATGAGTAATTGCGGTTTAAACGTAGTCACGAAGATTACCCCACCCAGCCCCCATTGAGCCCCACATATTGGCTGACAGCTTAAGCTGTAGTCGCTCATTGCCCACCAAACGGTTAGTGTGTACTATTTTTGTTTCTTATCTACATGCACAGGCACAAAATCGGCAAGATCACATGTGCGCAGACGTTCGATTCTCGAGTTGCGACGCCCGGACGACAGTCGCCAGCGATAGTGAACTTAAAACATGGCCACCAGGACGTATTCCCTGCTCATACAAGCTGTTGCCGATTGTCACGCACAAAAGCATGGCCTTCGAGATTAGCTCCCGGTAACGCGATGAAGCCGCCTGTAGGAGGTGCAAATTCGCCCTCACCGTCGAATTCAAGTAGTAACCGCGCAGAAGCACATTTTATTGTTAAGCGCATTTCTGCCGTCACCTTGGACGTCGCTTTGAGTTCTGTATAAGTCCAAACACGTCAACATCGTCGCCGCGCGCCGTACGCTGTATGTGCGAGTGAAAGCTTGCAAGGGTCAGCCGACTATCTCGCGCGCGTGAGGGAGAAAGGTGGGACGACGAAAGCGCACTTCTGTTGCGCGCGAGGCACAGCGGGGGAGGCGAGAAAGTGAGGGGTTTACTTCGGCGGTGGCCGCCGTATTTTGAAAGCGATCTGCGGCGTGGAAAAAGCACGCGACCCCACGGGCCTCATCTTCAAAGCGATCTGCAGACAAAGTGCAACTTAGTGCCGGTAGCTTCGTATGTGCTGTACTTCCGATGTCTAATTCGCGCTGAAGCGAATTCTCGCTGCTGCGCCTTCTCACTCCAGCGTTTTGAGAGTGAATTTCCGCGATCATCGAGCGAGACGTGTTCATGTTTACCTGTGCGCACATATCACCGTGCTTGTTAATTTAGTAAGCGGGGCCTCATGGACAAACTGACTCGCAGCCTTATCGACTTCGAAGATGCCGTCGTCGCGTCAAGGCCACCACAGAGGCACGTCAAGATTACCGATTTTTTGCTGCCTACCCGCAAATAAAGCCTGTTAAGTGCGTGTCTTTGAAAGCATCTTGACGTAGTTCTTTTCCGGCCAGTAAGTAGCCACTAAACTGGCATTGATGGTTAATTCGTACATCGTTTAGTGCATACCTAAACATCTTTCCCGGCCGACTACGTATTAACGAGGTTTGACTGTATTGGTGGCAGCGGCCGCAAATTCCGGTGAACGGCTCGCTCGCAGGTGTGCAGTGAGCGAGTGCGCGCAGGCCAGTGAGACAGGATAGACGCGCATGCGCACTGCAACACTCTTAACCCAGGCACCGAGCTGTCAGACGGCGCGCACATGCACACGACCACGTGCTCGCATGGTCTCCAAACTTATGAGCGCAACTGTACACAGTATACACCTTGTGAATGCTAGGTGATCCCTGTAACACTGCTGCACCTGCGCACCAACCTATGCCGCTACACTACACCATCCCAAGGAAGAAGCCTATAAAATCTATTAATGTGAAAAGAGTACGGTATGGAAGAACTTGGGAGGACAAAACCAAGCACGGAAGGGTTGAGAGGGAGGCAGTTTGAGGACAGCATGATGCATGGGGAACTAGAACAGTACGCAAGGTTCCAACCACATGTACACCAGTGAATGTATGGTTTTGCATGTGAGCTTCTTTGGCAGCCAGTGTATTGTAACACCCTTCCTGCCATAAACAGCATCAATACGATCCTAATAGACCAAGCTGGACTTGGCAGTGAAGTGGAAGTTTGACTTAAAATTTAGAAATGAAGCGGAAGCTGGACATAGACCAATCTTTGCAATGGAGTCAAATGCAGAACACATTTTAAAGTCTTACCAGCATTTCATGTTTGATTGTACAGTGCCTTTTTCCAAGTGCAAGTACAGACCACAGTCAATCATTTCAATAAAAGTGCATTTCAATGCAAATTTTGCACTGAACATAGCTTGAACTCATTTTGCATGTTCCAATGAGGTCAAATGGAAATAGACTGTATTTGGAAACTTGCCAAGAATATAATGCAACTTTTTCTTTATTGCACTTTACAATGTGGCAAGCTCAATTAGCAAACAACTGAGCTCTATGAGAAAGAGCCCACCTTCAATGTAAAGAATACAGATGCTTTCTTATAGGATCTGTGAAGAAGTTGGTGTGACGAGACAGAAAGGGGGGCAGGCGATGGTGAAAGTGGTCAGTTAGCCCCAGTCCACTACAGTCATCATCATCAGCCTATATTTATGTCCACTGCAGGACGAAGGCCTCTCCCTGCGATCTCCAATTACCCCTGTCTTGCGCTAGCGTATTCCAACTTGCGCCTGCGAATTTCCTAACCTCATCATCCCACCTGACTTTCTGCCGTCCTCGACTGCGCTTCCCTTCTCTTGGTATCCATTCTGTAACCCTAATGGTCCACCGGTTATCCATCCTACGTATTACATGGCCTGCCCAGCTCCATTTCTTCCGCTTAATGTCAACTAGAATATCGTCTACCCCCGTTTGTTCTCTGATCCACACCGCTCTCTTCCTGTCTCTTAACGTTACTCCTAAGATTTTTCGTTCCATTGCTCTTTGTGCGGTCCTTAACTTGTTCTCGAGCTTCTTTGTTAACCTCCAAGTTTCTGCCCCGTATGTTAGCACCGGTAGAATGCAATGATTGTACACGTTTCTTTTCAACGACAGTGGTAAGCTCCCAGTCAGGATTTGGCAATGCCTGCCGTATGCACTCCAACCCAATTTTATTCTTCTGTAAATTTCTTTCTCATGATCAGGGTCCCCTGTGAGTAATTGACCTAGATAAACATATTCCTTTACAGATTCTAGAGGCTGACGGGCGATCCTGAATTCTTGTTCCCTTGCCAGGCTATTGAACATTATCTTTGTCTTCTGCATATTCATCTTCAACCCAATTCTTGCACTTTCTCGATGAAGGTCCACTACAGTAAAACCCCTTTAATTCGGATTTCACTGGACCAAAAGAACTGTACGAATTAACTGAATGTCGAGTTACCAAGGGCAACGAGAAAACAATAAACAAATGCTTACTACGTCAACACGCTTTCATTTACTGAATAAATCGGCAAATCCTGTTTCCATTTTGCACAAAAGCAGTGCAGAAGCTGCAATTCTCGTCATTTTGTCACTGATTAGCACTCACAGCAGCGAACATATCGCAACTTCCTTCAAAGCCCAGCCGTGGCATACGCCTTCATCCAAGATACGCTTATCACTACCACGTGCACATTAAGATTCTTTTTTAGATGCGAAGCAGCTTATGGTCGGGGCTATGTCATTCTCTCCCTCCCTCCATCCATCTGCCCTGCGGCGTCCACACCCGCACTGCGCATGCGCATCCTCCTCCCCCTCCTCTCCTTGTCTCATCTCTCCTCTCGGCATTCCTCCGCTCCTCTCCGATGCTCCTCTCCTCTCTGGATTGCGCAACGAATGGCAACACCTGCGGCTCCGCGCGCTATAATGCGAAGCAGCTTAGGTTAGAGGTGCGACGGTAGGCGCTGCATACTTCGCTGAGGGGCGCCACTGTAGCTCGCAGTATAATGACGCGCACACGCGCTCCGCTCCTCTCATTCTCCTCCTGCAACGCCACGATGAGTGCCACGGACAGCGCCAGCATCAACGCCAGTGTCAGCGCCGTGGACAGTGCCGCGGAGAAGAGGGCTCGAGCCGCTGCCACGAAATGGCAGCGGTGACAGGCCGATCCCGAACTTCGGGCTCGCGAAGCTGGTAGCTACGTACCTCAACCTAACGGAAACGACGAACTGAAAACTAATGGGAACTTGAGTCGACTCCATGGCTGCTTCACATACTACTCAGAGTTCCCCTACGGGAAGATGGCGTAATTTTTTTTACCACTGAGCTGGTCCCCAATGGATCATCCATCTAATTCGATGTAGCCGGTGCTCTTCATCCTCGAAAACTTCCGCCACGTTTATGACATTGTACGCACAGGCACTGCACTGAGTCAAAATGAAACGACTGTTTGCCGCAACCGCTGCGGGCGAAACCATGGTCACTATCAACGCTATCATGGATTACGACTACGCAGTTATGAAGGCACACTGCATTATGCGCAGTGGTAAACACAGGAATAAAGGCTATAAAGGTACACATAGGCACGAATAGTTCCAGCGTTCCAGTTGTTCACGTACAAATTCTGCTGATGACTATGGCAATGCGGACTACACCACTTCGTTTCAGTTGGACGCTAGCACCACTTTTGCTCTTTTGCATCGCACATTTGCAGCGCTCCGCAATCGCTGAGCTTCAAACGATGTCCAAATTAACCAGTGTGTGGGCAAATACAGTCAACGACCGATTTTTCGGATATGCCCGATAATTCGGACGCCGTTGCGGCACCGCCACATTCCCCATATAGTCGATGTATAAGAACGTCGGAAATTTCGGACGCATAAACCCTTCGCCGTCCGATTTTCCAGACTTTTTGCCATGACGGCAGGTCCAAAACGGCGTAATTGGAGCCACCACCAGCGCCATTTTGATTATCTCGCTGCCTCGAACAAGTGCTCTCGCATGTAGATCCGCTGGCAGCCGTAGCCACCACCACGGCAAGACTAGGCCTAACTGTTCGTTACCAAGCTTACTGCTGTTCGGTGGCGTGTTTTTCAAAGAAACAATTTGCCGCTGTCAGCAATGGCGCTGACCCTGCCTTTTTAATCCTCACCAATGGCTTCGAAGCTCAGAAAGCTCGACGCATTGCATAATGCCGGTTCCCAAAAGTCAGTTTTGCCTCAATACAGCTATGTTACGCGGTGAAGCATACCATGAGTGAAAAGGGGCAATTGTCACAGGACACGGTATGTATTCCTTAATTATACACGCATGCACCCGCTGTCTCCCATGACAGTACGAGCACCGATACATCTGCCAGTACACTCGGTGTACTGGCAGGACTTCAGATCTATTTTGGACGTGCCTGTGGCAATTTGAGCCCTTGGGGGCAGTAAAAGGCATGCATTTATTTTTTCGGACTGCCTGATTTTTCGGATGTTTTCCCGGCCCCCTAGGGAGTCCAAGAAATTGGACTGTACGTCCACTTATCTGATTTTTCGAATTAGCGAGTCGAATCAAAGCAGTTTTATTGTACTGTGGAAACCACTTGCACATCCCGATTATGCACAAATGCACTGCTACAGTACGTATGCATCCAGCTTCTCCAACTCAGCATTATGCAATGTGCCATTACCAGCACAAAAATACAGTTCTTGAGACTTCACAGCACACTCAAAAGATACTTGCCTGAGCCGTAAGAGCACTACACAGAGGAAAGACTCTGATGCACAAGGCACACAAGGGCAGGCATCAGTCTTATGAAAGACATCCTAGCAAAGCAGTAAGCATGCGTTCAAAAAATCAGCCCAAAAACTCATGCTAATAACGATGACGGAAATAACACAGATGCTGCTGCAGCAACAGCCATAAAGAGTACAAAGTACCATATTGGAAAAACCAAAAATCCACAAATGCTGCTAGAGTACCTTGGGCATAAATGTATGAAAAAAAAAGAAAAGAAAAAAAAACCATGTGCTCCCTAGACAAAGAACATACAAATTCACCCAAGTACAATCTTAGCAAAGTCCTCCACTTTCATGGCACTCCACTATGGAAGCCAACATGAACAGTCAATTGTTGCAGTGCCCACTTTAACCCATTTCTCATAAACCTGCAAAACTTTTTTGTTTTTCATATAAAGTTGTAACTTCTTTTCTGTAAATCTAAACTGCAATGAATAAATTTTTTCTTGCAATAATTAACATTGTGTTACAAATGTTAAACTGCATTGCACCATGTTTGCATGCACAAAAAAGCATGAAAAATGTTTACCTTCTTTTGCTTGACATTTCTCCTTCGAGTGAAATAGGAAGCGATGTCATTTGTTGCTGTCATATCAGTGAACACAGGTGGTGGGACTTGTTGTGCAGAACCAGTATTGTGAATGTCCAGGTACTTCCCCACAACGTATTCCATCTGAAAAAATGACAAGCACATGATAATTGTGTAACTTTTAAAGGAAGATTTATCTAGCTCAGCATTGCACAACTTGCAAATATAAGCAATCACTCAGAGCACGGCCGCCTGGATCAGCGCGCGCGTCCTGCATGGGGTACCAATGTGTTACGTCGTGGATTCTCTGAATAACATACTTTTACCCGACCACTTTTATATCACATTACCATTCATGCACATCTCAATTTTTTTAACAGCCTTTTGTTTCCCCTGCCCAACAATTTGCGGCATTATGGCTATATCTTAATAAATTTTCTATACAAAAATTTACAAGTAAACATATTAACTCTGACATTACTTTGTCTGCATAAATATAACTCAGTTTTGCATATAGCTTCCAGTCAGAAGCTATACCTCACACTATGTCGGGACGAGTGCTACAAATAAATTGCAATATACTGCAAACGTTGCAAGTAGCTTAAGTCGGCAAGGCAAAATTATCTATTATGTAACACCACTCACAAACAGTAAGGAATAATTAGGCACTGAAAATGAAATATGAACATCTTGGAGAAACCCATTTATAAGCATTTGTATAAAGCTCATTTGTAGCATTTGTATATAGCAAGCACCACAGTACCTCTCAATATCTCTGGGTTTGATTGATTGATTGATTGATTGATTGATTGATTGAATAACTTTTATTCTCTCGGGGTTTAAGCAATAAAATTTCTACAGGGTATCTGAATACTATTAAGTTGACGAAGGACAGGTCCAATCATGCAACAATAGCTTTGAAACTTTTGACAAAGACAAAATCAAGTGAATCTATGATGCCTTGAAGAACAGCAGTATAAGCTTGCAATTGCATCAATAGAAAAACTCTCAAATAAGTGAATTTGTTTACACTTTAAGCATTGATATCTCAAATATATGTCAAATGGCACCCTGAATCAGGCAAGTCACAGCTACATTCATCAAAGCATGGCTCATGTTCAAGACAAGATTTAACATAAGCTACTCTTCTCTCACTTGCGTTAATGTGTCATGTGCCACTACAAATAATACAGCTAGAAGCAATATCAGCAAAGCATATGGAACCAAAACAGCCATAAATCCTTGCAGATGAACAGACTTAAATCTGACTTACAGAAGTCAATGGACGGATCATAAAACGGCAATGTGAAAAGCTCTGCGAGTAGGCTTGTCCACAACACCCTGAGTACTGCCATTAAAATGGCAGTGCCCATGCTCAAGGTGAGTTTGCACATGGGCAATCGGTGAACTATAAATGAGCTTGAGAGAGTATATAAATTCAAAAAATTTGTAAATTAACGTACTTGCAAAAATAATGCTTACAAGTGAATAAAATGGCACATCGCTGCGTGGGAGTACGAGCCCTGCTAAATTTTGAAATTAAATGAAATACTTCTTGCCAATGAGTAGTCAACACATGAAAGCACTAATTTACAATAGGCTTATACTTCAAAGATAATGCTGAAGTTCAGTAATGCATTAGTGATCTTGTATTAGATGTAGGTGTCTCTAAAAGCAAGAAGTAACAATGACGATAATAATTTAGGATACCTATGTAATCAAGATATATTAGTGTGGAATGCATCCCACTTACCACAGCCTGTATTCTGGCCCACACATCAGCCAAGCTGTACATCGGTATACCATTCTCAGGTCCTTGGGTATTCTAAGATTTCAAATGTACAATAATTACTCTTTTTTCACAACTAACACAAATACATGGCAAAATAACACCACTTGCAAACTACTAAACACCAGATATAGTGCTGGCAATCAGATTTTGCTACCATCATACACTAACCTTAAGTTCACAGATCATAAAAACCAATAAATGAGCTTCAAGCTATAGAAAAACCATGATCAAATTTCATATCAGTCTGGATTTAACCCTTTTGAAGCAGGCAATAAGGTAAGCATTTTGCTCCCATACATAAACCTTAAGTTTGCTGAACATAAAAATAATAAAGAAGCATCAAACTATAAAATAACCATGATGAAATTTCATATATAACTTTGGATTTAACAAGACATGCGTCTCACAGATCCAGTTTCATAATAAGGCTAATTCGATTAAATTGATGCACAATATATGTATTCTCCTATTTTCGTATATAACTTTAGTATCTGTTTGCCTTTTTGTGCTTCCCGGAAGTGGGAAAAGTATGGTCTTTTGTGCAAGGTTTGGGCTTCATGCAAAGCCTTGTAGCTTTACTTTTGAAAAAAAAAAAAAAAACTTAGTGTTCACTATAGTTATCGATAACATTGATTTCTTTCCTAAAAAGAACATTACCAACATTGCTGCAAACTAGACTTAAGCCTCGATACTTGCATTCTACACATCCTTGGAAATGTGCATGTACAAATAGGCCAAGATTGAGTCACATTAAAGGGACACTAAAGGCAAATACTAGGGCTATTTTTTTTTTACCTACACATCGTACAGGGTTGTGTAGACAAGTGTAGTGCCGGGCAGAGGCTATGACGTCATGTGCTGCACTTGGCTGACTGGGCTGTAGCCAATCAGAGCAGATTGCACGTCGTCTTCTGCATCAGCAGACGAAAAGCACCTGACTCCACACTTCGCCTGACTTCGCACTTACTGGCTGCGTATATGCCCTTGCCGGAAACTAAACGCCAATGTACGAGTTTCCTTTCATCAAAAAATCGAGACAAACTGCAGCGAAATACATCGCGAATGCGCAGTGCACGAAGACAACCTGTCAATGCATAGAACAGCGCGGAGTCTGAAACATTCTGCACCATCCGTGAGCAATTTTATCTTCTTGGAAGATTAGCTCACTTTCCTCTGCGACACATGGTCACGCCAACCCTTCGTTACTGTCTTTGCAGCGAATATTCACTATCGTCGCTCTATCAGCACCGACAGTCGCAGACAAAATGGCGCCACGCATTTGCAACACCAGCCTGCTTGTTCATCATCTGCTGCCTACACTCATTGAAACTACAGTGTAGAAAGTGTAGTTTTCATGCTACACTACATCTATAAAAAATGGCTTCGCGCAAGTGGGTGGAGCTACACTTTTCTACACCAAGTAAAAAAAATGGCGGCTTCCTACACTAGCTACACTCGTGTAGCCAGTGTAGGTAAAGAAAAATAGCCCTATTAAGTCGAAGTGGATTGTTTAAATACCATCCCAGAAACCTCACAATGCTTGTTTCGTGCCAAGAAAAGACTTAGTTTACGACAAAATTGCATCTGAAGGGTCCAAATACCTTTATTTTAATTGAAGTCTCCCGCCACCCAACCGGGGAGTGGTGATGTTGCACATGCTATCACTGCCCTTTGCTGCCGTCAGTGAGTGAAATGGCACCCGACAAACGGCGGTACAGTTTTTTGCACAAAATGCAAGTGCGCGGCCATGGAGAAGCAGAGCCAAGACAGAGCAGTGGATTCGCCGCTGCAGCTAAGTGGCGTGGACCGTTCAGGCATCCCGTGACATTGCATGGAAGTGGAATTCTCTGCTACTTGCACTTTGTGCGAGTTACGCGAGCCAGCAAAACTAGTGCAGTACTACGCAATAACAGAACTACTGAAACGCGAAAGCACGGGCGGCGCAGAGCCGAGCAAAAACGAAACCTTTCCCGCATCGTTGTCAAGGGTAATGTCAATTAGTTTTTTTCTTTTCTGAAAATGAAACAGAACTGGGCAAGTAGCATTTTCTTTTGTCTTATAATGCAATACAATTATATTTTTACAAGAAGTGGTCGAGTACTAATAACAGAATATAAATGAGGAGTGCCTTTGTCATCGGGCAAGTACTTAAATGTCCCGGTGGAGTGTCTAATTCTGTCCTGCATTTACCTCAATTTCTCTATTACTAAAGCTCTGTTTGCAATAATATTGACGCCTTAGAGATTCTCAAGCACTAATCTATTACTTCAGCATGACTTCATATTTGCCTTTAGTGCCCCTTTAAATGCATGAATTTCTGTGCACAAGTAGTAAAAACAGTGCAAGATTAAAAAAAGAGAAAAACGAAGTTTCAGAACATGCTTACTACATTGCAAATGACCAATTTACATTAAACTATGCAAGAACGCAGACTACTCTTTTCAGAAGTCTAAAACTTCAAAATTATCCTGCTGCATAGGGGGTATCCTCAGAACTATTGCCAGCTTCCTTATCCAGCTGAGCATTCTTTGATACACTGCAATAAGAAAATTTAGCTTCAGCTGTTTTCAGATACTCTTGATTCTTTTCTAGTCTCTCCGGTTGCAGAGCGATCAACTCCCGAGTTGGAAGGACGCCCGGCCCAACTCCTGTAGAATCTCTTCAAAGCCTTTGTGGCCTCTGTTAAACCACAGTATGGCTATAGAAGTGGCCATCTCTACAACAGTGCATGAAGCAGATGTAGCCTAGGGGCACAGCAGCCAAAACATGCTGTTGAGACTCAGCCACTATATTGGAGTTTGCTCTGAAACAGCGAAACAACAGCTTTTCGTTTGTCAGGCTCTCGCATGTAGGAAAACAGCCTTCACCAGAGCACTGGTGATAAGTTAAGAATGAGCTGGTGCCAGCACAGCCAGGGCTAGTTAGTGCTTGCTTGTTGTTACAGCAGGAAAGCTCACAATCTAACCAAAACTTGTGGTTTTAAGCCTCATCACAAGAGTATGAATCGAAAAAATGAAGCCCCTATAGGGATAAAATGCTTCCATTAGAATCAGTTTTAGCACTCTTCTGTTTGGAAAAGTGCACAGACTTTATAAATGTGACGGAAAATGATGATGCATAATTGTGCAATCAAAATATAAAACAATAATTTTTTTAAAGAAAAATTTGATTCTTCATTCCGCAGACGACTGGAAAACAGTGAGTTAGGTTTTGATTTATCTTACATTCGTAATGGGCAGATGGTGCCTGAGCTGACATACACGGACGACATTGTCTTGGACAACATCTGTACACACGATGTTGCAGAAATGGAGGCTGTGAGCAAAGTCACGCTGTTCAGATTGTCTTTATACCCTCGCTTTCATTGGCGAGTTGATTTTTTGGCTCTCCAATTCCTGTACAGCTGCTTCAAACTGATTTGCTTTTAGTTCGTATCAAACTAACTTTCATAGCTACCAACATCTGCACTCGTTTGGCCCGACGACCTTGGTAGTATGACCATGAAAAAAATTCACCGCTGGCTGGAGTGGTGGTGGGTGACAAGCCATTGCAGAAAGCGTGCCACTAATATGTTCGTATGAGTGGCTCATTAGCGAGTGGGTTCGAGATCATGCCCACTGGCTAGGCCAACGGCCAAAGAAGCAGGCGGCAACTAGTGTGTGCATGCCTACCAAGTTCATCAGTGCCCATCCTGGACTGAACAAGTTACACTCACATGCAGGCACAAAGTTCTGCCTGAACGGGATTCACACAACAGCATAAGGTGCCAACATTGCACAGTCAAGGTTACGCCATCTGCACTTTGCTTCGTAGTTAACGACACATGAAGCACATTGGAATGTGTGATGGGCGATTGTGAAGAGTTTCCATGCTCTCAACCATCATGAAATTTAAAGTTGATGTTACTTGACCGATTCACAACAATGTGCAAAACTCTCTAAATTAATTTTCTGTACTGCTACCGTAAAAATGAACACAATTATTTTTTTTCCTCAAGATTACTTTTCTGACTAGCCGATTATTGGACACTTCTGAACATGAACAAATTTTTTAGAGGCAAGAAACTGCAGTTTTACATTTTTTGAGTGACTCCAAAAAAATGTGGGCATATAGGGGTTAATATTTCTTCCTATTGTCCCCTCAAGACACTGTAAGCAAAACATTCCAGTATCACATCTCAAGTAGGAAGGGAACTCACCACCATAGCATGCATGTTCATCAAAACACACTCATGTCCACTGGCCACACTATGAAATTGCTCAAACAGAAGATCCAACAGGTCTAAAAGCAGCCGTGGTTGTAGAGCTGAAGCTGTCTGCGCAGAACCATTGCTCGTGTCCAGAAGCACCTGGGTTGTCCGCCGCACCATTGCCAATAGCTCAGTCTGGCAGCGTTCCTTGATGAGCTGTAAAAAGAACAAATCAAACCATGCACACTCATGTTCCACAAGAACTGTAAGCTAAGACTAACAAATTTTGGGTTTGCTCTGCAGCAAGAATACATTTTCTGGCGGCTAAGAAATGGTTTGGCTATTGCAATTCACTAACAATGCTTTTCATAGCTTGTAGCTATGAAACATAACATTAAAGCTTGTAGCTTTCATGTTATCATTCAGGGAGTATGAAATGCAGATGAGAATTCCTTATTACAGTATGTGATGCAACATGTTCCCCAGAGCATGCTTAGCCATTGGTAGTAAGGCGACAGCATAGTCCAGCACAGCCCATAGAAAACTTTGCTAATTTCTCAACAGGTATGCTCACAAACATAAGTATCATTTTCATTCTATTACCTCATCAGACACCTGGGTTGTAATATCCATTGTTGTGGCCACCACCATTCCCACTTAAGCAAACAAGTAACCAAGCCTTTCTGGGTGCCTCATGTACTCATGCTACAGGCATGTGTAAAACATGGCCAATGCATGACTGCATAACTACAAGCTAATAAAGCTACGTCAGGAACTATAACTTATCTATGAAAATGGATTTATAGAGCGGCATTGTGAACTAAGCTTCTCCGCGATGCCTGCAGTGAGTAGAGGTGTACGAATATTCGGAACTTTAAAATGAAAATAGAATATTGTCACATTCGATTCGGTCTGTGAATCAAATAGTCACTATTCGAAAATCCAAATAATTTTCTCATAGTTTTTCAATACTTCACGTACTAAACTGAGCATAATCAAACATGAGATTGATGCAGAAATGCAATAACTTCCATCCCATCCAAAGTGGACAAAACATACTAGAGCACGCTGCATTGCTCAAAGAACCAAACTTCTTGGGCAATATCATGATCACTCTGAATATCATTTGGTTTAAATATGGTATACCTGTATTGCAACTGTACAGCAATGAAATTTTTGACCATGTTAAAAGCCTAGTTTAAAGGGTCCTTGAAACACTATTTTTCATAGAATGGCCTGACTATTAAAGGATGTCACCCCATGAATCTCCGGCTGCAAAAATGTTTCAAATCCTTAAGTATAAGCGGAGTTAGATGCAGTTACTGCACCGATGAGCAGCTTTCACTCTGATTTCATCTCCACTAGCGTGCTTGAAGCAGGTGGCAAGAGGGCAAGGCCTCGCCAAAAAGGTGAGTGTCTTAACAGCGAGAAGGCTAGTCACTGCACCCTGTGGCAACCACAGCATCTACTCCATGCAGCACGTTGCTGCTACCTTGGAGGCCACGCGCAGGAGATGCAGCTAAGTGCAACTGTCATCTGTAGACCAGCAGTGCAAAGATGAAAAGTTGTCGCAGTTTCACCTGAAAGGCGAAGCATCAATTGCGATAGCAAATTTGTAGAGAGCTATACGGAGTAATTATAGTAGCTTAATCAGCTGTATAAACAGCACCGGCAACACGCAGAACAGTTGACGACGCCGTCGGCGTTTTGCCCGCGTTCGCACAAAATGCGTGCGGCGTTGGTGACTGTTGCCGGAGCCTCTGATATAAATAGGCACTTGGTGCCGCAGCTAAACGTCGCCTCCCTTCCCTCGTCCTCCCCCCTCGGCCTTTCGCGCGTCGGAAGAAGGCTCGTTTGCTCTACATATATGGTGATTGTAAAGGAGGAAAGAGACGCCTACTTCTGCAGCCCTTAAGTACAGTGCCTAGAATATACTTAGTAAGTATATTCTAGGCACTATACCTTAAGGGAGCACGGCGCAGAACGCGCGTTTGTTCTCCGCCGTGCGTTGACTCCCCGTGAAAGCGCGCGTCCCTCGCGCCCTTTCACCCGCACACACAGCGTTCGGCGGCGCGCGGCGACGATTTCATCTCCATTGACGTCATACGGAACCTCACGGCGACGGCGACGGCAGAAATCTGCTTTGGAGTGTCCATATAATTGCTATCGCAATAAAATGCCTTTTCTGTCCTTCTGAGATTGCTGACATATGTTTCATTTATTTACCTTTAAGTTAGCAATAATAGTATTACTGAGAATGTTCTCGCAATCACGAAATCAGCCAATAGCTGTTGGTAGGCTTCACTGCTTGTGAGGACATGGCGAAGGCGAACGATGCTTCACTGTTTTTGAAATGAGATTGTATATTCCCAGCTGCATAAAGTGCGATAATGTTTGGCTCACATGTTCACACGAACCTTTTCTACAGATAGGCAACTTTTCCTACTATGTTCAGAAAATGTTTCAGGGCCTCTTTAAGATAGTGCAGATATAGAGGAGCCTCCATGCAATACAAGTGTCATAGAAATTTTGCAAAGAAAAGCACTTTTTTGTATGAAAACTGTGGGAAAAAAAGATGCCGCCATTACCGCAAAGCCATAAGCGACGCACGACCTAGAATGCTCGGCTCCCTGGCATAACCTAAGAGATAAGGCAGAACCCCCGGCTGTCCGCAGTGTGCTGGAAAATCTCGGAGGCAACGTGCTGGGACTTCCGTCATAGCCACTAACCACCAGGTGTACGCATCATCTGCTTAAGTGCTGTTTAGAGGCAGCTAATAAGAAAATTATGCAATTACCAGCCCTATGACTTAGCAAAGATTGCTTCAGTGGTATATACTGCTCATTTATAACCAATTTAGCCAAAGTGAAATTTTGTTCCAGTTGGGATTTGTTTGCTTCTATGTATAGATGCATCAACTGCGTCCTCTCATCGTATTAAATCTGAATATATTTCTTAGCAACACACTTGATATAATAGTGACATCATCCACCGCGACTATCTAAACTGAAGGAAAAGTGCTTTTTTTTTCACTCTGCCATTCCCACAGATCACACGCATTTCTGGTTTGGTTGCAAAGGTATACAAACATAACTCACCCGCAACGTTGCCTTTCTGAACTTTATACAATAATGCATGACGGAGTATGCTTTAAAGAGCCCAGAGTTTGCGAATAAACTGCCTAGCTGTTCCTAATGCTCCCTTTGTGCTTTTAATAAAGTATGTTATATAATTTTCAGTGTAATAACAAGTTTTCTAATGCTGTGAACACCAAGATGTGAAAATTGTTTGATAATATTGGTGAGAAGGCTGTACATTAATTGCAAATTATTCAAAAAATATTCTATATTTGACTATTTGCTTCTGGCACTATTCAAATTGTATACAATTCGGTTTCAAACACTACTATTCACACACCCCTAGCAGAGAGACTTATTCAGGAAATTCCTCTGCAAGGCCAAAAGTACACAACATACAACCCAAATATGAGTGATCAAAATATCATATAACTTGCTGATTGCTCAAACGTTATTATGTGAATGAAAACAAGCGATTGGCATGCCGCATATAAAGTGCCACTGGCGACAAGAAACATAAGAAATCTCAAGCAATAATGCAAACTAAAAGCTAAATGTGGCTGAACTTGTTTGGTTATAGCCCAAAAAGTTTATCCCCCCCCTCAATTCCATAGTACCTGCTTTTGATAACATACATCTTCTAAAGAAACACTAGCAATCCGTCTAATCCGTTCTAAAGAAACATTAGCAATCCGTCTAATCCGTTCTAAAGAAACGCTACCAACCCGTCTAGCACATTCTATTTCACAAAATCTGCAGCATTAAAAAGAAAAATAGTTTCTGAGCACATAAATTTTCTCCTAAACCATACTACATATAGAACATCTGAGGAACGGAGAGGAGGCATTCTTCTGGCCTGCGTCAATGCCCTATAGACTAAGCAAAGAAAAAATTGATACAGAATGAAGCGCTCTAAAGATTCAAGCCTAGATATTTGGACAACCAACTAGTCAATCAAGGATGACATCAAATTTTACAACGTAACTTGTACTAGATGGAACTCCAACAAATATGCTTCATTTTTTTACAACAAGGATTCAGACATGTTTAATGGCTCAGTTATCTTTTGCAAGTTTTCTGCAATTCAAATGCTATTTCTGTATCATCACCATATATACTCGTAACTGCATGGTGTTTGATAAGCATGATATGTGACAACTTCTGCTTATAATATCGCAACTAGGCATTTCATTAGAAAATTGAGGTTTGCTTGGGCATATGTGGCCTAAACAAAGGCTTTTCAAGTTGTTTCACAAGAAAATGAAAACTGATGCACTAAGGGGTTAAGCTGAGCATTGCAGTAATAAGTGTTCCATCCCCCCCCCCCCCCAAAAAAAAAAAAAAAAAAACGGGAAAAAAGAATGTGTACCCTTTCCAATGCTGGTACAGAATGCTGGCACTAAGTTAAACATTTTATACACTTCTACAGCTAGGGATATTGTCAATGTAAACACAGAGTGTGCGCCACCATAAAGCTTGAAGATATTATGTGAGCAGCACTACACCTACCTCAACAGTATCAGGAATGCGGTTGAGCAAAGCCAAGCACCTGACCAGGATGGCTGTGTATTTCGGTGCCAAATGTGGTGCTTCACCAAATTGGCCAGATTCTTCCAGTTTAAGCAAACTACTGGTTTCGGTGTCAACAGCTGTGAAGCTGGAAGGTGCAGAACTCAATGTTGCAGTGCTGGAATCTGCAGAATGTGTACATCACTGTATAAGCAAGGCATTTCTCCGGGTCTGGGCATCAATCCCAGGACCAACGACTTGTGGGGCGGTCACTTTAACATCCAAGCTAGCCTGGAGGCTAGCAGACCACAGAATGAGGGCAAATTAATCAGCAACTAGAAGCACAGGGACACTGAATATGCACTTCACTGTAGTATGTACAAAGGAACTCATACAGGTTACTCAGAAATATTCAGCCAGCTTGCTTGATTGAGAGCGCAAATTGAATCGTGGGAATTTTTTTAAATGTGTTTTTACGTATGTGTTTGGGTTCTGAAGCTGTTTCATTTATTGTTTACTGTTGCGAAGACTTGGGTGCACCTGGAATAGCAGACTTTTAGTTTTGTGGATCACTTTTGTTCAGACAAACTTATGATAAGACTAACAGCTTTTTAGTCACTTCAAGTTTGTGTTTGGTGCCATTGTAGGGCCTTCCCAACCGATGTTTACAGTGCAAAACTGCTAGTATTTCAAAAGCACATAATTTGTATAGATCTTAAAGTACATCATTTAACTCATACTGAATTATTTAGAAAATTGTGCATTGTTACTATTGG
This sequence comes from Dermacentor silvarum, assembly GCF_013339745.2. NCBI lineage: Eukaryota > Metazoa > Arthropoda > Arachnida > Ixodida > Ixodidae > Dermacentor > Dermacentor silvarum. The sequence continues at coordinate 25,902,632 of NC_051154.1, forward strand.
ATTCTTGTAGGATTTCAGGCTTTCTAGTCTAGAGTGGAGCATTTGCTCACCATAGTTGGTCTGGCAGTGATTCACATTCCAATTCTCAGGATTACGAGTGTTATAGATTGACAATACATAACATTCGTAATCCTGAGAATGGGAATGTGAATCACTGCCAGACAAAATATGGCGAGTAACTGCTCCACTTTTGGCTACCTGCATCAGTATTACACTACATTTTACTACACGAGCATTTTCATTTACATTCAATTTCATGTCGACAACTGTGTGATGTGTTCTTATGACGTGTTATGCGACTTGCCATTCTTCTGGATTTAATTATTGGGAGCATTCATTACTGGTAAAAGAAGAAGTTGTGGATGATGTGTGGTTTTTCATTAGTCGAGACCTACTTCTTTCTACCTGTCATTTGTTAGCCCATTTTGATTCTTGTTATATGTGGATATGTAGATGTGCTGAATTTTTTTTTTACTGTACAGTGCCACGCTTTCCATTTCAGTTTGTAATGTAATAAATAAGAAAAAATATGCCCTGTAAAATTGGGAGCACAGATTTCCATCATATCACACTGTTGCAATATTTTGTCTGTGCCCCTGATAACATGCGACATGATTCCGAATAAACTGAACTCAAGAAAGCAATTTGTGCCAGCTTACACTAATAAAGTGCCATCGTGTTTTGGGGCTGAAACAAATCAGACCCAAAGTGTGTGCGTTTTTTTTTTACTGGGTTCAGTAAAACTACAGTTAAGCCTTTTTATAACGAACTGGGTTATAACACACTAATGAATACAATAAAATAATCATATTTCCACATGAAATTTCCATAGAAACACACGCAGTTAAAATCTCATTTTGAAGAGACACCAAAGACAAATATAAAGTCAAAGACTGAATATGGCAATCAGTTCTGTGCAAGCCCGCAAGGTGGAGGAAAGTTTATGAAAGGGAAAAAGCAAAAACGGGTTTCTCTCTTTTTGAGAAACCCATTTGAATTTCCTTTGTAGCTTCGTGCCACAGTCGGATGGATTACAATTTTTTCCCTTTCATCAATGTAGACTGTTAAAGTACCCTTCCTGAAACCTCGAATCGCTTGTTTTGTGTCAAGTGACAGAAGGGTCCTCATTCCTCTACTGCAATTCAAAGTGCGTGCGACACGCGAGACAGTGTGACGCAGCATACATCATCACTACCATTTGCCACTATCAGTGAGCAAAACAGAACCTAAGAGCTGGAGCTACTGTTCTTTGTGTAAAATGTGAAACTGCGGACAGAAACAGATCCAAGACAAAACGACAGTGCGGTCATTTGCCTAAGTTGTGGTGACAAGAATTAAACAAAGCGTGTACCTATCGCAAACACACAACCTATCGATCAACTTCGAAGACTCATCGCCATGGGCCTCATTCAAGCCTAATAGGCTGGAATGTTGAGCTTATTAGACCGGAACCTGGCTGTACGCAATGATGCTTGTTTTTGCCTATTTCAACAGTTAAAAACTCCTGCGAGCTGTCGGCTACCGGGCAACATGCTAAACTGGCGCGCTGCCAAGTCAGTGGCCACGACTGCACTCTACCACTGCTGCCTCGTCACCGCATTCTATCAACACCGCAGACTCCTGCACTCTGTGTACATAGCCCACTACATTATGGCTCGTGGTACATCCAAGGAGCATGCTTCGGTGCTCCACTATCAGACATTCGGTTTTCTGTGCCAATTTTCACACCAATGACAACACAAAGAAGGTCAAGGACGAACAACCAAACCAGTGTAGAAAACCGGATGATGTTGTACCAACTTGCCCCAGTTGAAGCGTTATTGTGCCATTTAACCATGGCCGCAATAAACTACTGCACATACGCAGCCAAGCAGTTTAACACCGCGAAATCGTATTTTATAACAATTCATTTCATTTTTCAGTCTTTTTTTACCTTCATCATTGGCTCAGATGAAGCCGTGCCGCTGTTCTTGCCAGGATTGGAAACTCAGCGCGAGGAATGACAAGAATGGAAAATGAAATGGATTGTTACAAACTATGACCTTTTACTCATGTTCTCAGCAATCACATGGCTTATCAGTATTTGTGAATGTGTTAATGCAGCACTAGAAGCCTCCGATTTCATACAATGCTCGTCGCTGTATTCATACAATGCTCGCCGTTGTATGCAAGTGAAGGTGAAGTGCTGCAAGCCTGATTACATGCAACACCCCTCACTGGACGCCAGCATAAGGAAATGCTTTCTTGTTGTTTGTAAGCATCTGCTCACATACAGTGAAGAGCACTGTATGACACTGAAGAGGTTTGCAGCGCTCCGCTGGCAGCGTGCTCACGGAACACTAAGACCTGTTATGCAGCCATTTGTGTGCACAAAATAGTGAAAATAGATTAGCTTGGACAGCTGCACTAGAGAAATTAGTCATCTTACCTACGAAGACGCCGCATCAAAAAAATCTTTCATGGTCCTTTAACGGAATACAGTAGGTTTTTTTATCGGCTCAGCCCCCTCCTGACGGCCAATGGCACTAGCGAGGGTGGACAACTGTTATAACGAAGTAATGAATTAAACAAAGTAAGTGCAGCTCCTCCAACTTCGTTATAGGAAGGTTTTACTGCATAATAATTATTTGTAGTTTGAAATCCCAATGGTCTACACACACTACAAGAAATCTCACAATGAAGAATAAAATTCATAACCCTGCTGGCCAACATCTCAACATGGGATGAAGCGATTGCTGAACATGGGGAGTTGTAGCTTTTATAACTTTGAGATGTATCCAAAGAGGGCGAGGAAAGGAAAACTTACTCCTCAGTTCCTGAGAGCTGGCATTCTGCCCTGGTACAACAGGAGCAAGCTCTAAATGTGCAGACCTCGATTGAGCAATTGAGCCAAACTGCACCTTCCTGTCCGAGCTCTGGCGTCGGAACTTCTGCAGTGCTTCTGTTGTTCTCCTCAGGTACAAGTGCCTGTGCAGTTCATCTACAAGGTCTTCATACATCCGCTGCAAAATAGACAACTTTGAGCTGTATCGATGAAGTGTGGCAACAATGTGTCCCGCTGTTAAAAATAAAGTTGGCAGTTTCAGTTTCAAGTGGCAGACACTCACGGGTATGCCATACGTTCTCTCTCACACAGACTTAACCCCTTACCGCATGGTGTATCATACGATACGCATAGAACAACTTTTTCTAGCATAACAGAATCGAAAAGAAAGAAATTCCTGCACATTCACCCGGAATCTATGTCCTTTCTAGCACTGAAAATAATGTTTAAGTTATTTTTGCTTTGAAAAATCGTCACACAATGTGCAAAAAGTTCATAAATGAACAGGTTATTTCAACAATTCATACACTTAAATCAGCACGCAAAAAAATCAGGGAGTTATTTTCCTCTTTATTAGCCTACAGTGATGTTTCAATTGAGAAATACATTTCCAAATACAATACAAATACAAATAGAAGCATAACTGTATGCTGTATCATATATCATACAGCATACAGTTATGTGTTGTTTTGTGGAAGACAGTAGAGATATGTTTCCTCGCGAAAGAACAAATTTGGTTGCGAATCCTATTGTTTGCACGAGCTACACTCTTTCTTAGAACCATTACAGGTGCAGAATAGGTAAGAAAGTGAAAATGCCAGAAGTGTTCACGATGAAGATAACTGTGGGACCTGCCACATTCCAGGAGCTAATAACAGAAGCAACAAACAACTCTTGGAAGAGGAAAAAGCTTTTCTTTCGGTTTGAGCAAAACTCATAACGACTATGCAAAGTATAAATTAACATAAAACTAGGGGCCTGCGTATAGTGGTTTTGGAGACCGAATCGAGTACAAATCGAATACTTTTTGAACAGTTTTCGAATAATTAATAGTCGTTATCGGAAGTATTATAAAACCATGTTCACATCAAGGTATTCTTGAAGTTAGCAAGTTTTGTGATTACATAATAGTATGCTATGAAGCATTGTTTATTAAAAGCACAAATGGAGCGCTAGGAGGAAAAACAAGTAGTTTCTTCGCATGTGCAGGGCACTTCAACGATTGCAAATGATCGCTTTACAGCCTGTAAAGTATGGCTACATAAGTGACGTAGCCTGCTCCACTAAGCATGCTCTCATGTTTTATGTCTATACTATGCTTGTGAGGGTGAAAATGTACCCTACTTTTGCTCCAATTTTATGTTTACTTGGAGGTGGTTGATGTTTTGAAATATTCGAAAAGTATTGGAAAATATTCACATTTACAACTGATGACTTCAACTTGAAGACCGAATCGAATGGGACGCTAGAGAGGTTTAGCTTGTCCGGTAATCGGGTAAACGCGGGCGGACCGGGCGTTTTGCCGGAACCGTAAACGTGAGCAGCCTGTATGGTGCTACTACCTGGTGGCGCAGAAATCAAACAGACAAAAAACAGCTAATATTGCAGTAACCAAGTGTATTATACTTCACTGCTGGTGTAAATGTTCGACAGTGGCGTAATCGTGTTGCCGCCGAAGCTTTACACCAGTAGAGAAGTAGAAGTAGAGAAGCCGTGGCTTAGTGGTAGAGCGCCCGCCTCTGCTGCATGAGGCTATGGGTTCTATTCCCACCGCCACCGGGCACCCACTGGTTCAAATGGGTACAAGCGTGCCCCGGCCTGGCGTTCAGCTTTCTTCAGGGGTGATGCGCTTGGGAAAGGAGCCTGCGCCCTGAATTCCCGTCGAAACAGCGTGACCTTTTAGTTGGATAGTTGGCGTTCGTGTTGCCCTTTTAATTCCTTTTTGTATCAGTGTTTTCTATGCCTGTCTCTGCCTTCTGTCCCCATGCCATAAAATATATATATATATATCAAAATACCATACCAATGAGCCTAAGTATTTACCTTCAATCACAGCAACAGCTTACCTCTTTCTTGAAGATAAGCTTTCCTTTCACATCTTTAAGGGCCTCAACACCTTCGAGACTTCCTTCAACAAGGTTTACTGCAAGTGTACAAGGCACTGAGAAAGGTGGGCAGAAACAAGTGCACACACAAAGACACAGACGAAATAAGCCCCACTCACCGGAAGACACAAGCAGCTGTGTGGCATGAAGATATTGCTTTTTACTGAGAAAAGCATCTATCTTATCCGGCACTTCAACTAATGATTCACTGCAAATGCAAGCACGAGCACAGACATAAGAGTTAAACAGCAAGACGACAAAAAAAAAAAAAAAATCTTCAAAAGATGGTCACAACTTGCATATGAGAAGATCCACTAGCCCCTTATTTTACCAACTTACATTTCTTCAAGAAGTTGAAGTACATGCTTGTGCTCAACAGCCTCAAGCCAAAGCTTTTTTAGTTCATCTCGTTTGCAGTGCAGAAGAGTCTTGCAAGTTGTCAGCTTTTCCTTGATACATTGCACTTTGCTCCGTGACGCTGTAATGTAAGTGCCTAAATTTCAGCACTGCTTATAAAAATCATAAAAAGCATGTGCTGAAAAAAATTAAAAGAAAAAAAAACTTGCCTGATATTCGAGATGATATCTTACTAAAATCTTGCATTGCACGTGTGAGGTCCTCCTTATTTTCTGTAAAAACGCCGTTACCTTCCTCGATTAATAAGGCAGAAGAAATTCTACATTCCATGCTACATACACAGAGAAATTCATCCTCACTCCTAGAATGTAAATAAACCTTTAAAGATGGGAAACATATGTGCAGGACGTTGCAAAATGGAACGTTTCTTTTAGCTCATTCACTTAAATATCACACGATACGTTTTCAGGCGATATCTAGTACTCACGTGCAACCAAGTCATCCAACTTTTGATCACTACGTTTAAAGTCCTTCTCAAGTTTCGCTTTCTCGCGATCACGATCGGCACTGTTTTGGCTGTCAAGGTTGGGGAAAAGGGCGGAAACGACGCAGTCAGTAGGTAACAGTAAAGGAAAGCTCATAAATTCTACGACACAGTAATGTGCTGTGAAACAATACGTAAGCCATTCATACCTGGCAGAGAGCGACCTGATAACCGATATAAGCAGGCCATTCTGAAATGAAAACGACAGAAAGGGCGTGTTCAGTACTTCGCGTGTGACCCAGAGACAGGGCTTTAACAAACAAGACCGCAACACAGTCATCCTTTGGGAATATCACACACGTTCCGTGCTGAACTGGTTTACTTAGAGCACCGCCGTGCGCAGCAAAATATGCACTACGAAGGAAATAAAATGCCAAGAGTCCATCGCACCCGCCTACAGCGGTAGAATGCAACCATCGATAAAAACAAATTGTTACCGAGTCCTTCGTTGTCTTGAAAGTTCTCGGCGGCCGCACAGGACCACCCGATGAAGTGACATAGTTTGCCATCTTCCTGTAACGTGGTCAAGAAAGCATTAAAGTTCGATTCGACGTTTTGCCACAAGAGCTCACGCCGCCGCACACACCATAGATTACGCCATTTTCTCGATGGCCGGGCGTTTCGGCCGGTGCTAGAGCAGTACGGTACGGTGATACTAAAAAAAATATATATATTTAGGTGTATAAAATTATTTCAAAATACAAAACAATATAAACACAAGAGCAATTATAACAAAAAAAACTAATATGTTTAGTGAACTGAAAGTTTTATCATCTAGATGTTTTAATTTGTGTGCGAAACTGTTTCTAATGCGTTTTTCTCGTTGCTGCCCGAGAGTGGGTGAGACTACGGTGGCTAGATGGGTAGGTGTGCCGACCGAAAAATCTGATTACCAGAAGATTCATAGGATAAAATATAGTACAATGGAGTAATAAAGAAATACAATAATAAAGAACTTGATACGTTGATATTTAAAAGAATCAAGGACATTTAAAAGAATCACGCAGACGATATGTATACGCAGACCACACACAAACTGCGTGAATCTGCAGACACTGCAGAAGGCATGTAACTTCAGCTTTAGCTACATGCAGCTTGCTTGAGTTAATTACAGATGGGATAACGTACGTAAACGATCACATAGTGGTATATTGCTGTGTGCCATCATGTAAATCAGAACAAAGCAAGGACTCTAGCATCAGTTTTCACAATTTCATAAAAGCTTTGCGATGCATATTTGACGGGCCGAACAAACACGTAAACAATCACTCCATCGGCGAGTTTTTTTTTTTTTTTTTTTTTTTTTTTTTTTTTGTGGAGCGGCGCGAAATTTCAGCATAATATCAAACCTAGAAAGAATTCGTGTACTATTTTACGCGTTATTACATACCAATACAATGAGTTGTGCCGACCGAGCGTAGTTCACCACTTCTCCGCATCATGACGCAAAATTGGCGCTGCGGACAGTAGAACGGTTCAGCGGCGCGCAACGGCGGCTGCGCTGTGTAGACGAGCTGCGTGTCTGATAGTATCGCTTGCCTCTGATTGTATCTTTGAAGTGCGCGTCATAATACCGTTTATGAGCAGTGTAGGCCAAGCCAGAATGAGGAACTTGTTGTTGTCGTCTAGTCAGAAAAAACGAAATGCTGAAGTAAATTTTCTAGCTTGGCAATCGGTTACATTTATTGATATAAACGCGGCGCTCCAGCCCATTGCATTAAATTAGACGTAAATGCATTTTTTCCATGCATAAAACAATACTGCAATGGTTTTATACGGTATGTGGAACCGTGTTTACATGATATTTAGCGAGTTCTAATGTTTCAATTTCGAGAAATCCAGCTATTGTTTTATTGCTGCGTCAGTTACGGTATCTAAATTGGCGCGAGAAGAATTGTGTTGGTAAGTGCATATGGTTCACTGTTTCATTGTAATAAAATAAAGCAATATGTCTTGGACTGGATTCGTGAATATATTTTAAATACAAGAAAAGCTCTCGTAACTTGAGTCAGCAGACACACCAACATAAATTAGCTAGCGCCAGCAAGGCCGCAACGTTGGTCCACCACATCATAGAATTGTTCACAGCACACGCCTCATCTTCAGGTGCTTCCTCTTCCCCCTGTTGCTTTCGCGCGCCATGTTATTGCCCTTGACAAGAAAGTAAAGGCGTATAATTGAATAGAACTTCACAACATCGTTTGTGAGCTTTCTTGTGCCGCTTACAGCCGATCAAATTCGGGGGATTCAGCTGCAGAAAGGATGCAAAGTCGGCGATACACTGTTCCTTCGTAACTCATTTAAACTGAAGCACAGCTTGAAGGCGTCTTCGAGCGATGCTACCAGTTTGTTTAGTGCTTCAGAAGGGAGCAACAGCCCTGACCTACTCATTCTGTTGAATTCAGTAATGTCCCTGAGCAATCGGAGCACTTGGTTCTTTGCAGGAACTTCCTTGCTACATAGCCTGCGCTATATAGAATATCAGCCTAGAATCACTTTTCTTTTCCCTGTAGCAGCGCAGCGGTGCTCGATGTCGCAGGCGCTGAGCACCTCATGTGCGGCTTACAAATTTCCAACGTCGAGGAGCTCATGGACGTACGCTTTTCGGTGTACCGCTTGCTCATTAACGTCGCCGATACAATCTAGCCACAGTACCGATACTGAGCAAGCTACTGAGCAGCTCGGGGATAACATTTCCGCTGTCAGACAGCGGAACATTTCCGCTGTCTTTCTCACAAATTTAGAGCCCGACTTGCAGTTTGGAGCGAAGCAGTAGGTCTCCTTGGTGGTCTTCTTTGGTGGAGCAACGCCGCCGCTAATCTCGCCGGTCATTTTTCCTACCTGGAACATTCCACATCGTTTAGGAACTTACAAACAGTACGAGAGATGCGGAGCTCTTCACCTTTGAAACTGACACGAACAGACGACATACAACTATTCCAATACGGGCTTTATTTTTTTCGCTCGCCGCCAGTCCGCCAGCGCCCTGTAGCAGACGACGCGCGCTGCGGAACCAATCTACTGACCGCAGCGCCAATTTTGCGTCATGACGCGGAGAAGCGGTGAACTACGCTCCAGAGGCGCCGGTCGGCACACCTACCCATCTAGCCACCGTAACTGTTTTCACAACAAATCCGCGCAAGGGCGGGGCCTCGCCTTGATGACGTAACGACGCTCGAACGCAATCATGTGGTGGTTCGCATGAATGTACTTTCTGGCAGCGTGGCGGTTGCGACGCTCGGGGGGTACGCGGGTTCGCTTGGCAAGAAACTTTATTTTTTTTCCTTGGTATCACCATTTTCTTTTCTTTTTTTCCTCTCTATTTGGCGGTGCGGTCGGCTGTACCCCGGTGGCGTATTTCCAATTGCTAGTAGATACAGCGCTCGCTCGCCGCTCGCGCGTACCATGTTTCTAGCCGCCGCCGTTGGAACTAGTACCACAGAACAACCATACAAACTTAGCTAGTACACTCTAGTTGGAACGGAGGAGGCGTTGACGGAGAAAACGCTGGGCTGGTGGTGACTAGCCTGCTGTTGGGATCGGTGGTATTATAAATGCATCACTGTTTTGATGATCCAAATATAATCTCACTATCAGGGAAGGAGCAGTCTACCTGACAGCCATACAGCCACGGTTTCAATGTTTGCATTCATGCGAACCATATGATTGCGTTCGAGCGCCCTCGGCGAAAGAAACCATCTAGAAACGCGGTACGCGCGAGCGGCGCAGCGTGGCGCCAGCGGTCGAGCGCTGTGTTGCACCCCGGTGCCGCGGCGGAGGCCGCGGTGCGTCGTTGGGGTGTTGCGCAGTGTAAAGTCCCTATATAAGAAAAGTACCGTCCATCTACTCTTTCCTCCGCCGCCTCCTCTCCTAAAGCGCTTGCTTTTTTTCTTTACTTTTTGCTTGCGAAAGCCAAGTCGACGGTGGCGCACCTAGAAAGTCCACGTTGAAGCTTTCAGGCCGGGCGCGCGCCGCCGCCGGCGACTGCGGCTTTGCAGAGGACTTTCAACATGGCTCTGAGGCGGAAAAAAAAAAGAAAATATAAAGAAGTGAAGAGCGCGCGCTGTCATCGTCCAATCGGAGATACAGGAGAGAGAGAAGCGGCGTATATCAAAGGATGGCGGTACTTTTCTTATATAGGGATTTATCGGAGCGCAGCCTAGCAACACCCCTAACAAAAAATACTGCTCCAGTCAGGTAGACTGCTCCCTCCCTGATAGTGAGATTATATTTGGATCATCAAGACAGTGATGCGTTTATTTAGGAATACCATCGATCCCTTAACAGCAGCCACAGTGTGCCTAGTCACCACCAGCTCAGCGTGTTCTTCGTTCCAACGAACGCCGCCAAACAGAGAGGAAGAAAAAAAAAATTGTGACCCGTCATCGAGGAAAGGCCCCGCCCCTGCGCGGATTTGTTGTGAAAACAGTCACACCCCCCGAGACTTATAGACAAAATAATCGAGTGGGCCGAACGGCGCTCTCCCGCTGAGGTGCCGCGTGTGAAAAAATTGTGCGAGGGCGCTGCGAGCGAACTGGATGATTTACAAGAATGAGAAGAAAGAAATTAGAAGGGAAAATCTGTACGACAACACAAAGGGCAGTGCCTTGCTATTTCAGGCTCGAGCCGGTTGCCTAAGGACGAAAACATATCGGAACAAATATTCGGAACTAGTAAAGATGCAGAAACCACTCAGCACATCCTGATGGAAGGCGACGGGATCCACCCAGCGAGAACCGTAGGTAACGTGCAACTCCCAGAAGCGCTTGGGTTTAAAGTGGAAGGAAACATAAACAGATCAGCCGTAGAGATCAGCAAGAGACGATTAGAGTACTGGTGAAAAAAAAGCAGGGAAAAGATGGATACGACCTGATCTCTTAAAATCATAGGCAGCGGCACAAGGTAAATTTAAAAAAAAATAATAATGAGAGGTATACAAAAATGCTAGATAAAGAACATGTATAGTATACCTGATTAAATCAAGCAGGCTAGGTGACTATTTGTCGCCGCCCCGTTTCAAAGGGGATGCCAATAAATCATCATCATCATCATCATCATCAATTGGCTTTAACTGGATTGGGGCGGAGACGCGCTCCGCGGCATATTCAACGTACTTTCGCTGCGGGCGCCGAGGCCGATTGCGCATAGTACGCTCTTCAAATAGTGCTTTACTTCAACTGTAAATTTATGTTTACACCACCTTGCCAAACATATATACTTGAGGCATGGATTATACAACGCGACGTCTCCAATTTTGCTGTTGTGGTCAAGCCCGTCATCTCCTAGCGAGCGCGCGTTCGCTACGCGGACGCTGACGGCGCCCAGTTTTTCTCGCAGAACGTCTGTGCAGTACTTATTTTTATGTTTTAGTTGCTTTGGTGCGCCCATGACTCTTGACGGCGGGTACCAAAGGTTGTTTTAGCCAAGTGAACCGCTGTTTTTAACACATTGTTCTAAAAGCAACTGGTATCTCTGCAACATGAAGCTACGTACGAAAATTTTATTATTGATAGCGTGTCATTTTACGCGCGCATCTTGTTGGTGGATATTGATTAGGGACAATGATCGAAGAAAAAAATATTAGAGTGAAATAAACCAGGTTTATTAACTGCGTGGCGCAAAGAATGACCAATGTATTTCTAGGTAATTAAATCAAAGGGTACATAGACATATATTCACGATATATATGTAAGGGGGAAAATGTGAAATATTCTAAATGCACTAACTGAAAAAGGTGAGAACTCCCGACTGGTGCACGTGTTTGCATAAAATACACATGTAGTGAATACTGCACAGAAAACTCATTCGCAGAAATAATATTCATAGCAGACAAAACCATTATATATATATATATATATATATATATATGCAAGTGTTATTGATATACTGTACGACGCCGAATAGTCGTTTCCGTTCGAATGTAACGCATAACAGCACTATCGCAGTCTCAAAGCTGAGTGACCGTTGCAAGTGAGGAATGTTATTACGAATTATTGTGCTGCCGGAGAGTTGTGGCTGTTGTGCAGAGGTGCAGTTCGTGAGAGAATTAACGCAGGGGTGTTAATAAATCCGGCTAATAAGCTACTAATAAGTCCTGCTAATAACTTTAATAAGCTGTCATTCAATATAAATGCCCCGTTTTGGGGCAGCCTGTAGATCTGCTAACTTGATTCAGGCAAGGAAAGCTTTTTTTGACAGTCTCACTATGTTTGCAACCCATTAAAACTGGGTGCCCCATGTGGTACCACACTTATCTTCTTGAACGAACGCAGCAGATCTACACATATCTCTACGTGTATGTGAGGTATGCCGTTTCTTTAATTGCTTCATTATTGTCGTTATGATAGCGCACCGAATAACTGAAAGCAGCCGTTTATAATATACATTGCAAACTGCTCAGTTGAGCGGTCATACATTTGGGAACAGTATTACATTTATGTATGAAATATAGGATAAGCGTAACATGTTGTTCTCGGAAATCAGACTGCTCAGTTGAGAGGTCATACATTTGGGAACGGCGTTACATTTATGTATGAAATATATAGGATAAGCGTAACATGTTGTTCTCGGAAATCAGACTCGAGAATTATTTATTTTGTTTACACTCCTAGAAAAAAGCCGAAGAACGCAGCCACCTTTTTTTTTTTTTTTTTTTTAATTTAGACAAATTCTTGGGTTTTACGTGGCAAAACCACGATATGATTATGAGGCACCCGGTTTAGATTTCCCCACCTGGGGTTCTTTAACGTGCACCTAAATTGAAGTACACGAGTGTTTTCCATTTGTTCCCATCGAATTCCGCGACGGATTGAACCCGCGAGCTCCAGTTTAGGAGCGCAACGCCGTATATCCACTATACCGGGTGTTCAAAATTAAGCTTTAGGAAATTTTTAAAAATCGCCAGTGGCATCTAGCCCAATTCTTATTGATTAGCTGGGTTATTCGAAGAGGCGGACATTTGTAGCACGAAAAATGGAAACAGATATTCAACTTATTAACAAAAATTGATTAATGAACTTCTTAGTTAATTACTTTACGACACATATTGTAATTTACGAATTGTAGCCGGTGAGGTTGCAAAACGCATCCACTTGAAATGAATTTCCAGAATGACACCAGAATGACACCGACCGCGATAAATGACCTCGTATCAATTACTCCGCATTCTGTTACGCGAGGAAGGCGGAAACTTGAATAGAATGTTGCGCTGCAGCTTTTCTTTTTTTTTTTTTTTTTTTAATGACAATGCTTCCTGTAAATCTGAGTACCCGCCACGGGGGCTCAGTTAGCTGAGCACGAGGTCGTCGCGGAATCGAATCCCGGCCGCGGCGGCCGCATTTCGATGGAGGCGAAATGCAAGCCCGTGTGCTTGCGTTGTAGTGCACGTTAAAGAACCCCAGGTGGTCAAAATTAATCCGGAGCCCTCCACTACGGCGTGCCTTATATTCAGAGCTGGTTTTGGCACGTAAAAACCCCCAAAAGAAGAAAGAAATCTGAGTACAAGGTGCTGGATGGGGCAAATATGTTTTTACTTGTTTGAAGCGCCAAGCAGGAAGGTTATATGTTGCTCCGTCTGCGTTTCGCAAGACCTACTGGTGGAAAAATATATGCGGGACAATACACACGAGGGATACAAGCTGCTTTAAGAACGAGAAAAATATTTGTTTTCCAAAGGGAACCGTACAATAACATAATAGAATGAAAGCCGACACTGCGGCCGCAATGCACGCGCAATGACCGAGCGGCATTAAAAAGCCCAAACCGCATGAGAGCGATTTTGTGCGCGACGGCGACGAGCGACGACTTCGAGCGACGAAACGGACCGTTGCGCGAACAGATCGCTCGGTCGTTTCGCTCAATCGCTCGGTTCTAGAAATCTAGAATTCGTCGCTCGGTCGCCCGGAATCAGGGAGGGAGCAGTCTACCTGACTGGAGCAGTATTTTTTTATTCGAGCGAGTCAGTCGAGCGCGCGCGCGCTCGACTGGCGCGAGCGCGCGCGCCAGTCGAGCCCGGCCGTGGTCCAGAATAGAGCCTTAGAATGGGGTAGTGGGTCCAGCGGACGCGGCACGCCTTTGCAAGCGCCGAGGGTGAAGCAAAAAAAACGTGGAAATTGTGGAGGCGCTGCCATCGCCTTATTCTGAATCTTCGGCCAATAAACGTTGGCTACGGCTGTTTCGGCGTGCTAATCACGGGCTGACTAGCTGTCTGCTCGACGCACCGTCGTTGTTGCGTCGTTTGCATTCTTTCCGCCGCTTTTTTTTAATTTTATTTACAATATATCGGTGGCGAATAATATCAGTATTGCGGTCACCAAGTATCCGCCTGTAAAAGCTCCATGCAGCTGCGGTAGGCTCTCCGACGAGACAAGCGTCCGGCCGGCGCGCGGCGCCGCTCATTCGGGAGAAAGCGACGATGGCGCCACCAACTTTTCAATAAAAAAAAGCCTCAGCGGGGAGCCTGCGTTGGACCCACTCCCCCAATCTAGTACTAGAATGCAAGAGTGCGTCCAGCGGAAGCCTTGGCAAGCGCCAAGGGTGAAGCAAAAAACGTTGAAATTGCGGCGGCGCTGCCGTCGCCTTATTTTAATGCTCGGGCCAATAAGCGTTGGCTCCGGCTGTTTCGCCCCTTGGCTGAGTAGCTGTCGTCTGCTCGATGCACCGTCGTTGTTGCGGCCGCTTGCATCGTTGCCGTTGCCCTTTCTCCATTTTATTGACCACAGGTAAGGAATAAAATCGCTGTTTACGCCACCGAGTATCAAAACTAGATGCAGCAGAGTGAAATGCCTGTCAAAGCTCCATGCAGCTGCGGTAGGGTCTCCGACCAGACAAGCGTCCGGCCGGCGCGCGGGGCCGCTCATACAGGAGAAAGCGATGGTGGCGCTACCAACTTTTCAATAAAAAAAGCCTCAGCGGGGAGCCTGCGTTGGACCAACTATCCCAAATCTCGTACACCGTACCGGTTCACGGCAGGTTGCACGCGCGCAATCTACGTATCCGCTGCGTCAGTGTCGGCCTTTTCCTTCGGCGGCTGCGTGCGAGTAGGTGCTGAGCTGCTACGACGACAAGCGGTTGTTCGGAGGCGCATAGAAGTGTAGAGGTGGCCGTCCGGCAAGTTCGGCGCAAAAATGGTCCTCGAAAGCACTGTCGTTTGGTGAGTCGCGGTGAATGTTGATTGCGTCATGTTCCGACGCAAAGTATCTTCAACGTTTCTTTTCCTAGGACGAATGTTTTGTGGCGTAGAGATTTCTTGTACCGTTATCGGTATTCGGTGCTATTCGTTGAAGCGGCGTCATGACTTGCACTACGAGTCGTGCGAGGCTTAGCATTTTTTAAATGCTGGTAAATATTACGGGAACGTCATTTCTGTCTCTTCTTTCGACAATTTTTTTTCAGTGTGGACAATAGTGAATATATGCGGAATGGCGACTTTATACCAACACGCCTACAAGCGCAGCAGGAGGCTGTTAGTTTGGTGTGCCACTCGAAGACCCGATCCAACCCGGAGAATAACGTTGGCTTGCTGACACTGGCAAGGTAAAGATGTTTCCTTGTTGCCGAGAAGAATAAAAAGTAAAAAAAGACGCTGCCTTCGCTCCTTTAATTAGACATTTCCCCCCTTATCCGTGCAGTTCCGAAGTATTGGCTACGCTTACCACTGATGTTGGACGCTTGCTATCGAAACTTCACCAAGTCCAACCGAAAGGAGATATCAATTTCCTGACAGCTATCCGTATCGCACACGTACGTACGTTTTAAGTTTATGTGGGCCTTGGGAGCTTTCACGGGGCTGCTTGTACAGCCGCCACTTTCTGCTTGCTTGGTGGCGCGGGATCAATTGAGCCGTCTCACTTATTTTTGCAGCTCGTGCTCAAGCATCGCCAAGGCAAGAACCACAAGATGCGTATTGTAGTGTTCGTCGGCAGTCCCATCGAGACCGATTCGAAAGAGGTGCTTATGTGTTCTGTCTTGTGACCATGCTTTTCCCTGACTGACAACCTATTTCAGCTCACCAAGCTCGCAAAGCGGTTGAAAAAAGAAAAAGTGAACGTAGACATTGTGAACTTTGGAGAAGACGTAAGTAGCGTTCTTTTCAGTGCCTCTTGGTTTTAGATGATGCTAATGCTTTTTCTTCTACCGCATAGAACATTAACACGGAGAAGCTGGCAACTTTCATCAACACGCTGAATGGAAAAGATGGCAGTGGGTATGTCCTGTTGTATGTCCTTTGTAAGGTGGGGAAATATCGCACATTGAGAGGTTTTGATTGACCAGTGACCAGTTGAAAAAATGATAAATCTTGAGTGGAGAACATTGTAGGGCATAAATGATGTGAACAGTTCAGAGATGACTTGCAGGTTAATCTTTTCTTACCTTTGATATAGTAGGGGCTCTTCCCTCTCATATTCAATATTTTTTGCTGGAGGGCACTCTTGCAAGTATTCAGGATGAGTAAGCTTTTTCCAAAAGCTATTTGGCATTTTGAGTTTCACAGTTCTCTTTATTTAGTGTAATGTTTTACCTGCACTAGATGGGCTTGGCTCACCCATCCTAAAGATTATCACACAGATTGAGCATATCCTGATATATATATATATATATGTGTGTGTGTGTAATGTATGTAAACAGAAAATAGGTGGCAGAATGTTTGTGCTGGCTGCAAGAAAAATATTGCTGCTCGTCAAACAATGGTTGAAACTTGAAACTGCAGAAATTCTGTTATGTTTCTTGGCTCAGGGGAAGAAGTGTTAGGGGAGTAATTTATTGTACTTCATGGAAAAGAAAAGGGGAAAGGCTGCAAGCATCGTAACTTTTCTCGCTTTTCACTGGGTACGGGAACTGTCCTGCGGCCATAGAAGAGGAACCTGGTAAAGGATTATAGAAAATGGAATGACAGTAGTGAACAAGCAAACAAATGCATGGTAATGAAGCTGTCTGATTTAAGGCCAGGTTGTGCAATAAGCACATGCATGTGGCAGACCTCTTGCGCTTCAATACTATCTCTTACCGAAGGAGAAATTGGTACAAAGAGCCAAAGCTCATTGCATAAAGGTGGCCTTTCTTTAAGCCTTTGCTTTGTTTCAAGTCCATTCTGCCTTGTTTTTATGTACTCCAGACAACTTCTATTTTGATGTGTGAAAAGACTGGTTCGACTCATTTCGATCGGCAGTTGGCATGGTAAATGAACACTAACTGCTGTGACAAATTCCACACAAAAATGTTTAGGAGGGCAAGAAACATTGGCAGAAGTCATGGTGTATTATTTTCTTGTCAAAATTGCAAGAAACTTTCTGAAAACAAGAATCAAAGTTGCCAGAAATTCACGAGTAAACCCGTCATTGGCACCAGATAATGCTCGTGATTGCGAGTCATCGCAGTTAAGGGGTTAAAGGGGCACTAAACGTAAGCTAAACGCAGTTGTCCTCAGCGAGCCGTAGTGCACTTAGCCAGTGAACTTGTGGCGGCAACCCCCTGGCAGCCGCAGTGTAGCCGAATGCAGCGACCAATAGCAGTGGCATACTTACTTGAATGTGCTTTATTGCGAAATAAAGCACACAGAAAAGAGTGAGCATCACGGCTTCTTTTGAAACAAGAATGTTTGAGAGAAAGGTGACTTTGCGCTCCTCTTGTGAGCTCCACGCATCGCGTACGACAGCAAAACTTGGCTGAGATGTTTACAGCAGCCTGCAGACTGTTATTTCACCAAGCCCGAGGGGTGGTTCAGGGCCCCTTCAAGCACTTATAAAATCTGTTCTGTGGAAACATTTCTTATTGTACAGTTGGTTTGGACTGCTACCTAATGAAAAATAGAGGTACATCATTCAAATGCTGCACACAAGTTCTGGCATGTGAAGTCCTTGCTATGATTAAAAGCTTAGTAAGGAATGCCACCGTACAGACATATATGACATATGACTCCATGGGTGTCTTCTAATCTTCGCCACGTGCTTAGGAATGGGGCATTTCTTTGGGACAGATTTCTTGGATCTATTGACATCCCATAGGTTTTATTGCATGGGCAGTCTCAATTTTTGCAGTGAGCACGAAAGCTATACTTCTGTTGCTTGGAATGTTTGGTGGCTTTTGTCTTCATTGCAGTGGCAATAGGGACATTGACTGAGGCAAGCATACACACAACTTTCTTTGTAGCTTCTGGCACATGTTGTATCGCAACAGATACAACGTATTGTGTACACGAACCTTTTCTGCAGTTCCCACCTAGTGACAGTACCACCAGGCCACCAGACTCACCTGTCTGATGCACTCATCAGCTCTCCAGTGATTCAAGGCGAGGACGGCACAGGTGGCATTGGCTTGGGTGTTGGCGGCTTCGAATTTGGTGTAGATCCAAATGAGGACCCAGAACTAGCCCTGGTAAGCATCAGTATCAGTTTCAAAGTAGTAATGTTTGTATTAATAGCATGTTGGTAGTAAGGATTTCCGTAGGACTGCATGAGAATCTGTACCTGTGCGCTTCTACTGAAATCACACATCAATAGCTAAGAATGACTACATTCAGGTTGAAAGCATGTGTTGACCATCTTGTTGACACCTGCTTTGATCCTTTTAGTTTTTCTTTCAATTGTCGTCTGCCAGCTTTGTCTGCCAAATAAATGGTGATTACTTTGTGTACTGCGAAACTTGCATAAAATTCTTTGAGATGGTGCATGAAATATCTGATGGTTAGTCTCTTTCCAGAGTCCTAGTGTGTTCATTTGGTTTTTGTGTTCAAAAGTATTTGGGATGTAAATGATAGGTCAGTTGCTGTTTGGGTGTGAAAGCCTCGTCTCGCAGCATGCAGCTCTTCTTTTTGTCAAATGTGTACGAGACAAGGTGTCTGTTTAATTTGATTTGGTTTGTTTAGCCTGTATTACAAAAAGAAATTCGTGTTTTCTTATACGCGAGTCTTTTTGCAGATAAGTGTCCACTTGAATTAGCTCGCAGGTAGAATTTCCGCAGTAGCACTGGAAGTTTTCCAGATGCAACATTTTTATTTGTATTCAAAAACACTGCTATGGCCAGGGCCACTGGTAGAAAAATAATCTTGGTTAGTGCTGTCAATATTTTAGACAGGAAATTTGTATTGTACTCTGTTTCAGCTTCAGAACATCTATTTTCTTCAGAGGAACACACATTTAAACTTTACATACAGTTAGTTGTTTAAGTATGGGGGAGTGTTAAAATGTCTGACCTCCTTTTTAGTTTGTCTTAAAACTTGTCCTTTTAGAATCTGAAATTACCACCAAATTACCAGCGTCAGTTCGAATTAACGAGATTCGACTATAAAGAACAGATATTTTGCCAATCTAAGCACATAACATCACATATATGTACAATTTTAAGTACCGTATCTTGAATAAATTTTTTTTTCTAGAAACTCACTTCCCTCCTTAAGGGGGGACGCGGCTTTCGCATCGCGAAAAATGGCTAAAAAATCGATTTGTTCGAAAATCAAATTTTCACTTTCTATAATTCTTATTCTATCTGATTCCGAAATATCATCACTGAAAACCAAGTAGAAGTGCTCTAAAAAAATTGTATCAGCCAAGCTGCCAAAAAATTTCGCGGAAATCGCGAAAGAACGGCGTTTTTCAAGCCACGATATCTCCGGAACGGCGCAGCCGAGCGCCGCCATCTTGGTCTCGTTGGAAAGCGCATTTCTCCGTCTTCAAATTTGCCGCTTCAGCTATCTCCTGCATACAGAAACGAGCACACAAAAAGCAAATGATTGAAGGTCGTGCCGGAGCCACCGATTGGCCGCGCCCGCCACGTGACTCCAGCGCGGTTCGCCATTGGTGCGGTGCTCGCTCCGTGATGGCGTCGTCTGCACCGCTTGTTGCGGTCTCCTCGCGTTCCGCAATCTCGACGAGTGTTAAAACGGGCGCTACGCGGACATCGCAGTAGCGTGTGGCCGATCCGCCTTTTTGTGGACGTCTCAGACCCGCGGCTAGGCATTCCGAGCATCGGCGACGCGGATTTCGCGACCAAGCTTCGGGCACGGAATCCTCGGACACGAGGCTAAGCCTTTACGCGTAGGCGCCTCCGACTCGGCTATCAAGCACATCGCGCGCGGACTTCTCGGATCCTTGCCTAAGCATTTTGTGCATCGGCGCCTCCTCGAGCCCACGGCTACGCATTTCGCGCGTCGGCACATCGCTCGTCGAGTGGCGACTCCTCGGACCCGCGGCTAGGCACTTCGCGCGTCGGCATCGCGAGCGCGTCGACTCCCTGAGCCCGCGACCAGGCATTTCGCACATCGGCACCTCAGACCGGCGACTTAGCACATCGCGCGCCGACTCTATTATCGTATTACCACGATATCTCGTACCAATACCTATCATACCACCCCTTCATAAAGAGAACCTCATCATGAGCTCTGTTCACTAGGCCACTTGGGCTGGCACAGACACCTGGCTGCAGAAGTGGGGCACCATACAAAAGTACAGGCTGGAAAGCACCTAGCAGCTGCATTGCTGCCTATCAGTGGCTCTCCTAACATCCATAGCCATTGTCAATGGAAGATGATTCAGAAGGCTGCTGAGAGCCTTCATACAGTAACATGGTCGATTCTACCAAAAGAAAACAATGCCTCACTGACTGCTATCAATGAGGCAGTCTGCACCTCACTTGCTTTGCTCCAGGCACCATGCTCTTTGTAGAGCAGCAGTAAAGAATGCCATACAAACATGAAAAACACAGAACGAAGGCACAGCAGACCAGAGGCCACATGTCCAAGAAGCCCCACATCACAAAACACATAAAAGATTACAAATTTGGTGCGTTTTAGAGAACTGAAGAGAAGGTGAAACTTTGAGAGCCGTTTTCTCAAAACTGTTTTCTCGCCTTTCTGCTCAGTTTCTGGAGCTGATTTCTTCGTTACCGTTCAGCCTATTTTGATTGTTTTTTTTTTTTTTTGTCACGTTTCTTGGACTACAGTGCAGGTCGAGATAGTCTCGCATTTTTATCTTGACTTTTTATAAATTTATGGTGTGGCTATTCGTTCACCCCGAACCCCGAAAGTGTGCTTGGTGCGAAGGTAACTTCAAAAATTATTATCTAAAAAATTTGTGTTGCGAAAAAGACTGTCACGACCTCCAGCACGCATTGAGCTATGCAGTCAATACTCAACGAGCCTTCCATCATGTTTTTTAAGCTCCCCAGGCCCTTCAGAAAGTTAGAGAGAAAAATTCTGCTCAATAAAATGTTCTTAAGGTAACACTCTGAAACTTTAATGGAAGTATCAGGGAGACATTCTAAACATTTGTGCCAATTCTCATCAAAATCCATGAAGAAATCGGGAAGTTGATTTTCAAAGCCATGTCCCCCATTAACCCATTAAAGCCAAGCAAAATATACCAGTTACATTTTGCTGATTTTTCGTGTGAGAAATTTTCACACTACAAGTACATTGTGAAAGTTTCATGAGTACCACTTTATTCTTTGAAACGCTAGGATAGTGTACTTTATAAAGTACGCTGGGCAGCAGCGTACCCAGGATCTCTGCCAGGGGGGGGTTGACAGTTTGCCAATACCATGTAAATAGCACTGATTTCAATTTCTTCACGGGAAATTGTCAAAAAATGAGCTTTTTGTGAGTGTGCAGACGATTGCGCGTCTTACATCTTAGTTGCAGTACTCAAATGTGCAAGGAAAGCAAAGGGGTTAAACAAAAGAGGGGGGTGAAGTCGGCCTCAGGGGAGGGGGGGTTACAACCCCCGGAACCCCCCCCGTCGGTGCGCCACTGACGCTGGGCCTTTTTGGGAGCAAAACCTGAGGTAGGTCACCAAATGTAAATGCTATATTTTGGAGCTTCAAAAAACAAATAGGCTTGCAGCGAAGAGTGAAACAAACTTTGCGTAAGCCCTCATAACCTTCTGGTAGCAAAATGAACATTTTAGTGGAAAATATTTTTTCTGGGAGGTGTTTTTGCTATTCAAGTGTGCAGCATGATTTCACGGGGAGGGACTTTGGAATATATTATTGATGCAGATCTACACGTGATATCTTATGATGAATGCAGGTTTTTAAAACTAAAGCATTCAGCATTTGGTTCAGTGGTAGTTTAAACATTCAACAGACTGGTGGCATCTCCTCCAATTAGTCTGTTCTAGCACTTCAGACCTGTTGTATGATTTGGTCAGCAACATTTTTGTTAGAATTTTCTGATCTTTGAAGAGATTGGATCTACGTCTAGTTCCCCAATGCGGGTTGCTCTACTTCGACTGCATAACTCTTCTCAATTGGCAGAGGAATATAGATCGTCTTTGTTGTTTTCTATTTCCTCCCACCTATTTTCCGATTTGTAAGAAAATCCTGCATAAATATTCTGCTATTGTAAATAATGTTCATATGATATCTAAATGCATTTTTATTTAAATTTAAGGCAACACTGCTCGCTATTTTATTGACTCTGAAGATACGAGTGTCATCTTTCTCAGGAGCAAGAAAGGAACCAGGAGGAATAGCAATCTTGATGAAATACTTTATATATTTTACCTGCAATGGTGATTGAAGTGTTTGTAGTGAGCAAAAAATATTCAAAAAATTGTAAGTAAAAAAATATTTAAAAAGCCACCGTGTGTGCTTCGAGAACAAGCACACCCCTCTAGCATACACATAGGCCCAGTGTACTTCACAAAGTATGCCTACGTTCATTTTCTAGCGACGCTATAAATATGTATTGTATATGGAACGTCATGCATGCATTATTTACGCCATTCTTTTCTAGAACGTCCACACAAACCTCAGCTACGAGAAGCGTATGATATGCTTGATAAAAAATACAAGGCGGATGTACAGCAGCACCTCGCATGTTCAGCACTTCTCCAAGTTTGGCGATGAATAAATCAAATACATCATGCAGCTGACAAAAACCTACAATGTGGTCGTCTTGGCAGGACCCTTTTTAGCAAAATGGCGTACTAAGGAACACAATATATTCTTTAATTATTTAAAAATGATAATGGTACTGTACTTTTAAAAGTACGCTGGTCCCTAATGGGTTAAAAGAACCAGGAAGGAGCCCCTAGCATGCCTTCCAGCATGTCGGGCGCTGCTGATAAAGGAAAAATAAGACTCCGGCGACTGATTATGTGCACTGTACCGCACAATCAGTGACGGTCCAACTGCGCCATTTGCGCCATTTTGCTACAATTCTACTCGTCTGTGCCTTGCTGCGCCCACCGAAGTGCAACTTGCGCCAAAGCGCCACCTTAGCCTTGGGCGCTAGGCGGACATCGCAGTACCGTGGCCGATCGCTCCGTTTGTGGACAGACCCGCGGCTAAGCATTCCGAGCGTCGGCGACGCGGATTTCGCGACCAAGCTTCGCGCACTGAATCCTCGATTGGACTCTGATGTTTTGGAATTCACGACTAAACATCGAGCGTCGACACCTCGGGCCCGTGGCAAGGCATTGTTGTTGCACAAAATTGTTTTTCTGCATTTCTCGTCGCTTTTGTATTATGTCTGATTACATAAAACTATTCTCAGCAGTCTACAAGTGCAATTTACATAGGCAAATAAAGTCTGTGCAACGTTTTCTGCTCTGGGCACGCGAGCTAAATGGCTGCGTCAGTCTGTGTTGCTTGTGTCCATTTGCTCTAACATACTTAAAAAGTGTGTAGTAGTAATAAGCTGCACCAACTGCAATGCACTTGCTTTTCTCCTGCTCCAACTTATCCAAAATGCAAAATTTTGTGCTACAGAACTGCTACAAAACAGCTTTTTTCCTGCTCCAAAAATTGCTCCAATTCTTATACTGGCTGGACCACCCTGCACAACTGATCAGGTGCTATATTTAAATGGTATCTACGTAGTTCGAACTCCACTTTAGTCTAATAAATTTCTGGTCCCTCTTGGAGTTCAAATTAACAATATTCTACTAAACTACAAACAACCTGGTATGCACATCAGTAATAACCTCTTGCGAGGAGCACATATCCTAAAGAGCTAATTCATGATTGGATACTAAAACATCAATTTTCTTTTACAACATGCTCACTGAAAATGGTTGTACTGTAAAACCTTGTTAATTCGGATTTCACGGGACTGAAAAAAAGTATCAGAATTAACTGAATGTCGAATTATCGAGAGTATATAAAAAAAAATGCTTACTACGTCAATGCGCTTTTATTTACTAAATGAATCGACAAATCTTGTTTCTATTTTGCACAAAAGCAGTGCGGAAGTTGAAATTTTTTGTCATTGTGATGGATTAGAGCTCGCAGCGGCAAAGCCACGCGACTTCCTTCGCAGCACGGCCGCGGCGCGTGTTTGAGACGCGCTTTTCACTACCGCATGCACATCCCAATTATTTTTTCGTCTGTGAGCTGGTCACCAGTAGATCGCTCGTCCATCGCGATGCAGCCGGTGCTCTTCAACCTCGACAGATATCCCTGCCAATGTGCGGCTAAATACGCCCAAATTAACAAGTTTGATTGCATTAAATAATGCATAAACCTGCTGGAACCAGAGGACAGTCCAAATTAACGAGGTTTTACTGTATTATATGACCTATTGAAAATGCTTGACCCTGCCACGTAACTCATAAGCTTGCAGAATCATTGAGCTCGCTTAGTCTTGTCTAATTATCAAGCTGCCAGCTTAACTAGTAGTATGAAACTCATCCCCAATATTCAAACTACTGGCTGTGTGCTATCACGCTTTTGCCTGCTTCATAACTTCTTCATTCACACTTGGTCATACCTGCCCATCACATTTCTACTTATGTAGATTGCCGTTATAAGCTCACCATAGCGTACCAAAACATGGTCACATACTCTATTCATTTCTTTAAAAAACGTGCCAGAAGTGGAACCACACATTGGTCACCATAACAGTCAGATTTCGTGCCGCACTGAGTAATTTTGTATGATAAATGTGCAGTTCAATGTGTCAATCACTTTCCTACGTTTTCAATGCATTTTTTTTTTTCTGGTGTTCGTAGGTATATACAAGTAGCATCTTATATCTGTGTTTTCTACCAAGTCTTAAGTGCCTTACCTCATGTACTGTTGTAACAATGTAGCCTCTCCCTTTTAAAATGCTTGACACACATGTAAGCCCTGAAATAGAAATAAAACTGTTGCACATATGGTCTTTTCCAGGCATTACGTGTGTCTATGGAGGAGCAGCGCCAGCGCCAGGAGGATGAGGCCAGGCGGGCAGCTGCTAACTCTGCTAAGCAAGCAACCCAGGCTCCTACAGCTGAGACAGAATGTATGACTGCAGTCCTCCTTTGATACTTTTATAGTACACTGAAGCGATAACTCGCGTTAAACCTCAGTGTGTTGCATTCTTCTATTCCTTTATGGACAGCTTTCTGAAGAGTGGCGTTTGAAGCAGTGCTTCAGGGATGTATAAATACTCAATTGCAATCGATCTCCGATATATTTAAGTCAAAGGGTATCGCAAAATAGTTTGATATTTCAATAATTCTAAATATAAAATATGCCTACTGAAGCTTATCTCAGGTCTCCGCACGCCTTGAAAATCACTTATTTGAACCAGGCCATATTGGTTTCCTTTGAAAAAGCATCTTTTGTGGCTTACTTTCTTGCCAGAAATGCTTGTTTTCCTGGCAAATTTCCTGTGCCCAGGTGAATATAATGCTTTTATCACGTGATCAGTTTTCCCACTTTTCTAAATTAACTCTTTTTGGCAATTGGCAATTATTCGAGAGGCGTAGTTACTCTCCTAATCATCCGTCTTTAACTTTTTTTTTTAATGTGATAGCTGGGTTTCGAAGGAGTGCAGTAAGTCTATAATACCATGTTACTGCATCCTGAAACACTTAGAAATTGTTAGGAATTAAAGAAAAAAATTGTATATCAACGTACAACTTCACTTTCGTGAGGTTGGATAGAATAGAGGTAGAAACATGAAACAATGCTTATTGTGCAATAAGTGTAATTCCCTATACTCATGTAACTTTTAGCTTGCTTACTGCAAAACGTTTTTGCCATCCCAAAAATTTGGAACAGAAAGCATTGTATAAAATATTTTCTTCATAATGTAGAGAAAAACTAGCTGCATATTTACAACTAGTACATTAAATTACCTGTAAATTTCATTCCTGTTGTAGCAAAAGCAATAAACATTGCCCAGGTCCTCCATTATAGGGCTCCAAACCAATCTGAGTTTGAAAATGTTACATGGCAGTAGCTGTGTACCAGTCTGCAATGAACATACTGCTGCAATGATTTTTTGAAATGATGCTGTAATAGCAGAGTTACAAGCGACTTGTGTTCGCTGTGGTTACTCGCTACCCTTCATACCCTCCCCACAGGGGCTCTTTCCTCCTTGCTGCATACTCTTAACAAGCTCCATGCACTGCAGTGAAAGCTATGGGTTACATCAATGCGCTGGAAGAAAGGCACCCCCATTGTTCGCCCCAAATTGCCCTCTGCGGGACACCACATGCTCCACAGAAGAATCAGTGGCCCACGATGGCCAAGCCCCCCCCCCCCCACCCCGTTGTTCTCGGAACACGGCTCCCTTCACATTGGCACTATCACCCTTTGTTGAACAACCAATTGACAGCCTTGCTAGTGTCACAATGTGCGATGAAGGAACCAGAAAAGCCTGAAGAGGAGCATGGCATGATGCTTCAGTTCCTCCGCCCCCTCCAGCAGAGGGCGGAGCAACTGAACATTTTATTTCACCTGTTATCGTGCATCTATCATAATAATTGGGATAAAAGAACTGAATTTGTAAACTGTGTGGTTGCTTCTTCCTCATTGCAATGTTTCATCCAATTCTAAGCTTCAACTTCCCTTCAACTTCCCCACTGATTAAGCTTGTGCTTACAACCAACCTGCATCATTTTGATTGTGTGTGCATCAATGTGATTGCTATGCTATGGTGTTGCTTAACTTTGGAACAGATTGTTAATTATTTGTTGCATTGGCACTCCCAAGTACTGTACTTTAGGTTTACACAATTGCTCTGTTCTTTGTGCACAGCTGGCTCAAGTGAAGAACGGCTGCTGGAGCGAGCCCTAGCAATGTCTATGGAAACAGATCCTGCTCCTCCAACTACGACTGCCAGCCTACCAGACTTCTCAGCCATGACAGAGGATGAACAGATCGCTTATGCCATGCAGATGTCCCTCCAGCAGGCCCGTGAGTCTGCATCTATTGTTTGCATCCTGGTCGAGGTAGTTTCTCTCTGAACTTGTTGAATGCTTTATTCAACATGCTGTTTTCCAGAGGAAGCCAGACTGAAGTATGACAATAGATTACTCACTGGTTGGTTCAGCAATACAGTGCAGCAGATCTAGTCGGCAACAAAAGTTTACGAGACACGGGTTCCATGACAAATGTGAATGGCTGCTACATACTGAAACTTCAAATTCAAGGCTATATGTCCAGACTTCGCAGGAATTCCGCTTTTTCTCAAATCTTGTGTCCTGTGAATATTTGTGGCTGGCTGTACATGTAAAGTCTTGTTAACTTGAATTTCACAGGAATGCCACAACAGTTCAAACTAAAATTCAAACTAGTTAGAATTGTGAACAGCAGTTACGAGACTTCTCATGGATTTTTTAAATTGCCGGTCCAATTTACTGTCTACAGGTAGACATTGAGTAATGGTTGGTTCGAGCTCTAGTCTCGAAGATGAATGGGTGGCTGGTTCATTAAAAAAAAAAAAAACTCTCTGGTTGTCCAGTGCTTCAACAACTGCAGAAACAAATTCATGTCCCAGCACCTCGCAGCTTGCCCTGCAGGGCTGTACATGTACATGTTTAAACAGTGAGATTTTGTCACTACTGCGCTGGCTGAAACGTACACGGGTTTTGCATGGCAACTCTGTTAATGTTTTCCATCGCACAACCTTACATGCCACGCATGACATCCAAGGACGGCTTCTAGTAACAATGCGCTGGGGGGAACCCGATTCAAGCTACACTAGCTCTGCAGTTACGTACCAGCAACGACAGAGTAACAAATGAAGACTCGGAATGGTTTAGGTGTGAGCTAGTTGGTACGGATGTTTAATTTTAAAACAGCGCCAAAAAACACAAGGGCGATCACGGGACGAGAGCTGACTGCCAACATCTTTATTGAAGCTTACGCAAATATATACTATTCGCAACGGGCAGAAAGAGAAAAAGAAGAAAGGGGAGGCAAGTCATCGTCTGTCAACTCTTGCTGCGCATGCGTCAAAAACATGTTTTTGTGTCAATGTTTTTGACGCATGTGCAGCGAGAGTTGACAGACGACGACCCGCCTGTTCACCCTAAAAAAGAAAATTTTGGCTCGCGAAGGCACAGGAGGTGGCGCCAATCACAGAAATGTGAAGCCGCACACGTCTCTAAGGCACGCACACCACGTGCAAAGCAACCGAACTTTAAAAAATAGTAACAAAAAACAGATTTCGCAAAGTGATATGACGATAGTACTGATCGAATAAAAGAAAAAGTGCCGTCCCCAAGAGCGTTTTGTTAGCTAAGAGCGGGTATGGCCTCTGAGACTGCAGAATGACGCGCGCTCTCGTGCGTCTCCCAATCTTGGAGGCTATACAGCAGGCCACTGGAAGCCAAGCCTGGGCTAGCCAGCAGAAAATCCAACTTGGGAGACTAAATTCGTCCGAAAAATTGGTCGCGAAAATGCATTAGCTCTATGGGAACCCTGACGGTACATTTATGAAGTCCGGAATATTTAACGAGTCCAAATTTTCGGAGTCCGAAAAGTCGGCCTTCCGAAAAATCGGACTTGTAGAACAAATTTTCAGGCCCCTTCGAGTTTGAATTATCAAGATCCAACTGTATTTTCTTCTGGTGCGTCACACCCTTGGACAGGAACAACTCCTTTTGTGCACATTGCAGACTCTTGTCCGCATTTTCGTTGTCTTTCGTGCGAAAGAAGCTTTGTAATGGTTCCAGGCCAGCAAGGGCTTCGGCGAAGGTAGCCGGTGGGCGCAAGCCTTCGTTCTTGCCACAGTCGTCAGGTCCGCCACCACCTCCGCTACGATCTCGGCGAGTCGTAGCGCCCCGCGTGCGGCGTCTGCCTGTTTTCGCCGCTTAGTAGTTCGCGTTGAAGCGAGGGGCGAGGTAGCGCAAAGGTCAATTCGCTCGCCACTGCTGCCGCGGTTCGTCACTTCGGGCGAACGAGCAATGCAGAGAAGTCGCGGGGGATTGAGCACTGCAGAGAAGCTGCGCGGCGGCTGTCTGCCACTTAGCGCTTCACAAGCACATGAGAGCGGTCTTTTTGCACACCTGAATGATCATTTTTCTGCAGAACGTATCATACGACTGCAGTTTGCCGCAATGCTGAACGTTGCTGCAGAATATTCGTATTTTCCGGGAACATATTAACCGGAATGTATTAACACATTCCTCTATGGGGTTATGTTTATTTTTCGCGATTGCGAACGTAGGAGCCGGGAATCGTATTAAGCGGGAACGTATCAGCGAGGTTCTACTGTATATATTTACACAGGCTTCAATAAAGATGTTGTTGGCAGTCAGCGCTCGTCCCGTGTTCTCCCTTGTCCGTGTTTTTTGGCGCTGTTTTAAAATGAATAACAAATGAAGCTAAAGTAGGGGTTTCCCGAGGCTGTCTCACTTGGCAGCCAGCATGTCAGCTTTTCGTAGCATATGGAATTTATTACTTTCTGCTCGTGTATTGGCCACACCCCAGAAATTCTGGCCCAAATTTATGACAAAAAGTGCACAGGGTGTCTACCAAGGTGACGTTTCCAAATTCCCTGCATGACACAGAACTTCCACTTCATTTTAAATGGGCTGACACAATGATGCCGAATGCTGTCACACTCCAGTACGCATGCTGAAGAATAAAATGACTTAAGAGAGGTGTGCGAATATATAAAACTTTTGTCTGCAGATCCAATTCGAATAGTAAGTACAGTCTAATCCCCCTATAATGAATGCCGCTACACGAAATTTCCGCCACAATGAAGATTTTCTGATTCCTCATCAGCTGCCCATAGAAAGTAATACAAAAAAAGTCCCTTTATAACGAAGGCACTTTATTCGGTATTTCCGCTTCAACGAACTTTTCGAGAATGAAACTGGAACTGAATTGACATTGGAACTGCCGAGTAGTCAAATTAGACGATCGTATGTCTGCTTGAACAAGGTTTTCTCGAACGAAATCAAATTCAAAGTGCCGATTTAAGCCGCTGCAATCCATAGCCACACATGGTAATCGCACGCCTACGCGAGACTGCAGTGGATCACCGCAATTGCTGCCGTTTTCTGTGGTCTGTGTCCGGTCAAAATGGCTACGCCAACGAAGAAGCGTAAATTTCTCTCTCGCGCGGAGAAGGCACATATGATCGCCGAGGCAGAAAGCGGAAGGAAACAATCTCGCAGTTTCGCCCGAAAGGCGACGCATCGATTGCGATAGCAAATTAAAGATAGCAGCTTTATTAGCCGTGTAAACTTGTAAACATTCGCTAACTAAATTACCGAGCACGGTGTCACGCACGCACAGGTAAACATCAACGCATCTCGCTCGATGACCGCGGAAACTCGGTGTGTGTCAACACGCTGAAGTAAGAAGGCCCAACAATAGCAGCGATCGAATTGACCTCCATGTCGTCTCTCGCTTCAATGCGAACTAAACGTGTGCGACTTTACCGGCAATAGTTGCACTTTGCACACATCGCGTTGAAGATGAGGCCTGCACAGGCGCTCACTTTGTACACGTCGCAGGTTGCTTTCAAGATAGCGCCCGAGCGGCTGCGCCGCAACCGCTGTTGTCAAGATGCTAACGTCTCGTCGTCTGGGGAAAATGACAATCCGCTAGACAACACAGACTCCGGGGAATGCTTTGAAAGTAATGGATCCTTTTCACCTCATCAGAAAGTTATCAGAACCCACGACAATTGCAATGGCTCTTTTAACAAACTGTGAGACTCGCGTAAAGCCTTTGCATGCCGTGATGCGTAAGAAATCTAGGCTGACCGACTTCTGAAAATAAACTTCTGGTAAGCAAAAGCTTGCCAACATTGTCATAAATATGCAGTGAAATTGTGAATGCATAATATGCAGTGAACCGCTTCATTGCGTAAGTGCCGCAAAATGAGTGTTCGCGATCGCCGGTTACGCGCGTTGGGTTAGGCGTCGGCCGCAATGTACGAAAAATCTTGCAACAGCAGTGCGAAATGCATTTTCCGGGAAGTTCACACTTTGACTGTCTTTCGGATGCACGGAGCAGTTGTCGAGAAAAAGAATCTTTTATGTCCTGGCAGCCCATCTTCGAGTCCATATATGTAAGCCAAAAACTCATCAAAAAGTGAGCATGTCATCCAGGCCTTGCTATTGTTCCTGTAGTGGCAGGGCAGGTGGCGAATACTCTTAAAGCGTGGGTTCCGAAATTTGCATAACCCAGGTTTTCATCAATTCGGAGCCATCCGAGTTGGAGCACAGCAGCACTGTTAAGCGTTCCTTGCTGCATTTTCCTCCGTGGCAAGCCTCACCTTTTAGGCTCAGTGTCTTGGATGGCTGTACCAGGCCTGCTTCATTTGGCATTGAAGATATCCCTGGGTGCGTAGCCGCTGATAACGGATGCCAGGGTCTCTTTCCAGGTGTCAATGGTTGCTGTGTTGACGCTTGCAGCCTCTCTGTTGACCGTCCGGTAGCATATTCCATGCCTCTTTTTGAAGCGGTCGATCCATCTGTTAGACAAGGTGTCCATGGTTGCTGTGTTGACGCTTGCAGCCTCTCTGTTGACCGTCCGGTAGCATATTCCATGCCTCTTTTGAAGCGGTCGATCCATCTGTTAGACACAGAAAAACTGTCGATGCCCAGCTTGTCAGCAATCTCAATTGTTTTTTGTCGCAAGATGGTGCCGTCAAAGTTGACTCCTGCGGTCCTCGCTTGTTTAAACCACTATCAATACGGCCTCATCAAGCGGCGTGTGCTCCGCACCCCGGGGTTGCTTGCATCCGTCGGCAAAGTTTCTGGCGTTTTCAATTTCGCTCCTTCTTGCGACAATGGTGTTGCGAGTTGAAGGCGTTAGTCCTAGTTCCTTCACTATACACACCCTCTTCCGTGTCTGGATTTTCTTCCACAGCGCGGAGGATATTCAGCTTCTCTTGCAGTGAAAATGCTTTTCGTTTCTTAATCCCATCCTGGTGGGTAGACTATGCTTCCACGGCAGTCAAACAGAACGGCTCAGACTGGAGCCAAAAAACTTGTTTCTGCACGTCCTGCGGCCTTAACCGAAGGAGATGACGACGACGGAGCAACTACACACAGTCAGCCACGTTGACAAGCAGGAGCGTTTGGCGCAGCGGCAGGCAGACAACTTGGAGCGTCTGAGTTATAATGTCGAAGCGGAAGATCGAAGCTAGCACAACCACTCCATGCGACGACTCGCAACACGGGATAACTGCGGGAAGCATGGATCGACCACTTGGACGCGATAACCGATGACGAGTCCACGCCAACGCGACGGCTCTCTGGGCATCGAAACAGATCTCGAAGGCCCTGCTTTTATATGCGTGCGCCGAAACAAACTTCAAGCTAAAAACTCGTCATAGTGCCACCTATAATAGTAAATACTGATCTTGAAGGCCATAACCTTGCTGGCGGGAGCCGTAAACGTAATGGGCGTCGCCATTGTGCGGCTTATCCTACAGTCAAGCCAAGCTACGTGAAAAGTCAATATGGCCGTCGGCACTGGCCGCTTAGAGTGCCGATTCGCGACGTAACATGCGGGAACGTTCCCACACTTGCAACGTAACAGCGGGGTTCCTAATGCATTGGGTTATATAGGAGCTGTGCCGGGACCGGCCGAAAACGACGTAACAGCCAGGAAAACGCAGCACCCAGGAACGTAACAGCGGGGTTCAACTGTAATTTACGCCATTTACAACAACTGATTTTTAGTCCTTTTTTAAGTCATGTAACACCTATTATTAGCTCTCTATTATCCACTTCATTCAGAATTCATTGATAACACATCATCACATGTAATGGTGCTCTTTTGCCATTAGCCCTTGCGCCATTAACCCTTTGAGGGTCGAATTTTTTTATTGCTGATTTAAAATTCTTTGAAAGAACCTATTTAAAAAAATATGGTCGTAATTTTTAAAGTGAAAGTTAAGTGAGGAAAAATCGTTTGTGTTGTAAAATACACAATGTTTATTCATGAATAAGAAGATAAACGCACTGAAACATTGTTGTATGCATGTCCGGAAACCGAAACAAGTGAGAAGCCTTCGTCTTATCGCCAACAAGGTGCAATAGAGCTTTTGTGGTCTCCAAAAAAGGAAACACAAGAACGGCAGCATCGTTTGTGTATATAAGCGCCTGCCTGGGAACAGGTGTAATTTCGCCGCGGTGGGCAACAAACGATCGAGTAACAAGCGGTCACCCTTTGAGATTTATAACCAGATAGCCATCAGTTTAGTGCGTGCAACAAGCGAGATCCGCCGCAGGAGAAAACCGTAACGCCGGTGACGGGTGCGTGCGTGTGCTCCCGGATGCGCAAAACAATTGCTGACGCGCCTTTGCCATTAAAAAAGAAAGAAAACAGAGAGGCATTGGCGCAAGTAAAAATTTCATGTGTTTCCGTCAAGTGGCAGCATATGCCAAGCGAAAGAAATGATCGAAAGAGGCGAGCTTTTTAAATGTACAAGCGATACCATACATGTATGCCATTGACCATTTTGAGCGTGTTTGCGGAGGCCGTATATGTACGGTATTGACCCTGAAAGGGTTAAACGCCACGCATCATCGGGATATATGGTGCTGGTTTTACGGAGTAGTTGGCTGTGCCACAGGTAAGCCGAAATCACTTTCCAAATTTTAGGCATCCAAAAGAGCATCCAAATTCCTAATTTAGAAAAATTAGCAACTTTCTGCTCTTTACACTGCCCCATCCCCATCCTGGAAAGCAATCTTGTTTACTGGAGTGCAAATGTAATGGAGGGTTTCTTCCAAAGATGCAAAGTTGCAATGGTCAGTGCATCTATGACAACAATAGCCACACTATTGTTCACATCCTCTCCAATGCTATGTGTAGTGCAGCAACTCATGTTTCCTGTACTTGTTAAGCTCAGGACTACAGGTTTTTTAATGGCAGAGCCATCGTACTAGACAGGTGTTCACGCTGATGTCTGAGAGTGTAACGATGTGTCATCGTTATTGCCAGTGTCGGTTACTGTGTGGTGGACAAGAAAGGGAAAAAAAGTTCATAAAATGTGGCCTATGCATTCTGGTTTGGCACTTTTCTTGGGCAGTCTGCTTTACTAACGTCAATGAGCATCCAGCCAGGGCAATGGGCCAAGTCATCTACTCCAATGTGTGCTAAGCCCGGGGTCACGGGATCAAATCCCGGTGACGGCTGTGTTTCGATAAGGTGAAATGCAAAAAAAAAAAAAAAAAAGAAAAAAAAAAACGTACTGTGCAGTGAGTGCACTTATAAAACCCCAGGTGGTCAAAATTTCTCCGGAGCGCCCTACTACAGCATGCCTCGTAATCATATCGTGGTTTGGCACATAAACTCCTTAATTTAGATTAATTTACTCCCATGTGATTGCAAGTACAATCCTGTATGAGTAACCTAGGAAACAAGAAACCTTTGCAACAAGAAAGGCTAGCCCTTGTTACCAGGACGTCGCTTGAATTTTATTTTCTATCCAGCACATTTCTTATATGCAGCACTGTAGTGGACTACTGAAATAGTTATGAATTTCAGCCACTTTTGCCAGGGAATAACATCCATATCCGAAGGTAATCACGATAACATATAGACACTTTTCATAATTTGAAAGTGCACTTCTCTGCAGTGCAACATTTGCCTAACTAATGGCAGCAAAGATCATTGTTTAAGTGGTGAAGTGCAAACTGCACACACTGTGGCTTGTCTCTTGTTCATGTTCTCAGCAAGAGAGCCACATCTACATTTTCCATGTATAATGCAAGCAAACTTGCTTGTACACGCTGTTTGCAAAGTGACCATGACACCATTAGTTGGGCAAACTGCCTTGCAAAAGCTAGCTTTACAATTTTAAAAATGGTCATTAGCCCATGATTTCTTTCCAGACTGTTTATTTTTAAAGAATGTAAGTGTCAAGTCTTGAAACCAACGCTGTATAAAAACAAACCAAACCATTGCCTCACTGTGCCTGGGTAATTTCGCTCGTGCAGAGTCGGACAGTCCTTCTACAGGGGGGACACCTGCAGCAGCTGTCAAGGAGGAGCCCATGGAGACAGAAGAATCCGAAGAACCCAAGAAGGTAGGCCACACCTAATCGGTTGGTGGCGAGTACTCTGCCTGCCCCTGAGCTGTGCTCTTCAACCCATTGAAGCTTCAGTGACGGCCATTGTGCAGGATGAGGCAGAGTCCGAAGACTACGAGATGATTCGGGACCCTGCCTTCCTCCTGTATGTCCTCGAAAACCTTCCTGGTGTGGACCCCAGAGTGAGACTGTCCGCAACGCACTTGGAGAGCTCACCCAGGGAGACACGGCCAAGAAGGATAAGGGTGCCCAAGACAAGGGCAAATCAAGCAAGGATAAGCAGTAACCCACTGCTTGACTTGGCCCTGCCTTTCTGCAGCCAACGTCCTTTTTTTTCTACCACTAGCAGTTTAAAGACAGCACGCACTGAAATAATAAAGGCATGCTTCCCGTTACTTGCGGGATGTGCATTTGTCATCCTACAAATGTATGTCTATTTGTCATTGTCAGTTTCTATCAACTTTTTTTTCATGTCATGGCAGTAGAATCAACAGTTCATTTAAAACTTCTTGCGCAGTTCTCCATTCCGCCCGCTTCATGTGGACATAAGCACAGTAGTATAGCCTTAGGTTGATAATTTGGGTACTTAAACCAAATAGGTGTTTGGCAAACTCCTCTATTAGGCAATAAAGTGCTTAATTGGGCCTGTTAGTGCATGCCTCAAAAAATTAGTAACAGCGCAAAAAGCGGGACGTGCAGACTTTGACAGACGAAGTGCTTTTATATTGTGGACATCTTCCTGACGATGTATCCCTACTTTGGTATGTTCTGTCCCTCCTGCCTATTCAAGCTCCCCCAACTTGGCAGCCCAAAATTTGCAAAAAATCATGAGCCATTCCACTCTGAAGGTGGATGACCAGCAAAGCTGTTCACACGACTCACAGATGACACAGAATGGGGAGGCCGGGTATCTATATAGTCTGGACTCCCGAGGAGCAACGCGCCTACGAAGAGCGACGGCAGGAATAGACGAGAATGCAATCGTCGCCGGAAGTGCGCACTACAGGTGGCCTTCCCATTATGAGAAGTGAAATTCAAAATGGAGAACGGCACATTGTCTGATATACACGCGCGACGGTGCTGCCGCCCCGGGAGAGCGGCAGGACACTGCATGCAAGCGGTTGGGACACCGACAAAGAGGGCGGTGCGAACGTAGACATCGCCGACGCGGCTTCACCTTTTCTATTTCTTCAACTGACCCTTTTCGCAGAGCAGTTTGTTCTAGAGAAACGAGATGGTGCTGTCAGTGGCGCACCACTTATGGCCTCAGCGACAGCGCACGAATGCACGAACAGCAGCCGAGCCCCGGGTGGGCTCAGCCGCTGTTCAGTAGGCGTGACCACTAATCCACTGCTCTTCGTCATGTAGGTTATCTGTCAAGCCATAGATCTGCTATTCCTTCCTGTGCTGCCTGGATCAACGCCGTGCGCATCACCGGTGCGCGCACAAGCATTCCATGGATCTGCCCAGCTTTCGTCTTGGCTGGACAGTACTCAAGCTCCAACGTGGCTAGCTATGCTACCTTTTCATCACTTGGTCCTTGGTACAGCTTGGAAGGTCCCATCGGCCACGACAATCGCTCCTCCAGATATAAGGCCTCCGCTACTGTCGACAGCGCTTTGTGGGCTCAGCCGCTGTTCAGCAGGCGTGACCACTAATCCACTGCTCTTCGTCATGCAGGTTATCTGTCAAACCATAGGTCTGCTATTCCTTCCTGTGCTGCCTCGATCAACGCCGCGCGCAACCATTCCACGGATCTGCCCAGCTTTCGTCATGCGAGTCTTGGCTGGACAGTACTCAAGCTCCAACGTGGCTAGCTATGCCACCTTTTCATCACTTGGCCTTCGGTACAGCTTGGAAGGTCCCATCGGCCACGACAACAATCGCTCCTCCAGCTATAAAGCCTTCTGTCAGCATCGCTTTGTGGGCTCGGCCGCTGTTCAGCAGACGTGACCATTAATCCACTGCTCTTTGTCATGCAGGTTGGTCCTTCGTACAGCCTATTTACAAAAAACGAGTAATTGCCTCTTTCTACAGCTGCCGAGCCCGCAGTGTTTGCTACTTGTGAATGTGGTGCAGTCTTGCGTTCCTTCCTGCTAGTCGCGGGTGATATCGAGTCAAACCCTGGGCCAGTCGATGCGACTATTCTTACCGAGTTGTGCAAGCTAACCGCCGGTCAGTCGACAGTAATAACAGAAATTAAAGAACTTAAGGCACATCTCGTTACAACAAATAATGCCATCGCTGACCTGGCCAATCGTATGCCGTCTGTCGAAGCCCATTGCGAACATATTGAACACTTGCGACAGCAGCTTGTAGCCGTACAGACTGAAAGCGCTGAAACAGCATGTCGTGTCTCTAATCTAGATAACCGTCTTGACAATGCCGAGAACCGTTCGCGGCGAAGCAACTTGACATTCTATGGAATCTCGTGTGCACCCTGAAATAATAATTCAGCTTTGCTCCGAACGCCTAAACATAACGCTTGACTCAAAAGAAATTCAGAGAGCACATCGTTTGGGTCGTCATAAACCCTGGGCATAAATGTCCGATCGTTGTCCAGTTTTCTGCCTTTAAGACGAAAGAGGCGATCCTTACTAACGCTCGTAAACTGAAAGGAACCACCTATAGTATTGGTGAGGATTTTTCCCGGCGGGTACAAAACGCACGTAAAACCTCAACGCATTTGCAAAAAGCAAGTCTATGCCCTACTCAATCCGGTACAAAACACTGCACATCGGCTTACGTTTCTTCTTTGATGAATCTTCACAAAGTGTGAAATAGCAATCGTAGCTATCACATCGCAGCTGTCAATCACATTCCCATCCCGTGCCCCGTGCTGCCTTCTCACTTGCGGTTATCTTTACCAACATACACAGCTTCCTTCCAAAACGTGAAATAGTGTCTAATCTGGTATCGGCATCCGAAAGCAATGTACTGAAACATGGCTTTCCAGCGCCATTCCAGATGTCGAAGTTTTGAATAACTAGCCTAACTTTGATATATTTCGACATGACAGGCAGGGTGCCAGAGGGGGTGGCGTTCTTATCGCCGTTAACAATGAGCTGTCCTGCTGCCCTGTCATATCATGACCTTGAAATTTTATGGTTAATCTGCCGTGCCGATCCCCAACTAATTATTCTTGGTGTATGCTACAGACCCCCTAACCATAATCCTAATTTCCCCGGCAAACTTAACAATATCCGAGTGAACTAAGAGGTATCCAAATGCGTGCATTTTGTCTTTGGTGATTTTAATTACACCAGTATTGATTGGACTGCTATACAGTTAGCTACAAGCAACTCGGAGACTGCCGAATTTCTTGACTTCTGTCTTGACCATAATCTGACACAATTGATAAATGAACTAACTCGTGTTGCGCAAGATAGTGCAAACACCCTCGATCTTGTACTAACCACGCACACCGAATATTCATCATTCATTACTTACCTTCATGCTACATTTTCCTTCAAACCGTCCTTGCGCCAGTCGCACATTAAAAAATTTCTCTTCTACGAAAAAGGTTACTCCGCCTTAAACGACGAACTGCTGGAATTCTACCAAACATACAAGGTCTGTTAGAAAGGTATCCGACCTTTGGCCGAAGAAAAAAAACTGGCATAACTGGATCGTTGGAAACATAAATTAATTTATTTCAAATTTCTATCGTAATACCACCCGGTTCGTGGCCTATCCCCCTCAGTGGGTTGTGCCAAGTGTTGAGGCATCATCATCATCATCATCTAATCACCCTCAAAGTAGTCGCCTTGGGACTCCACACACATCTCCCAGTGGGGCTGCCATTGTTCCAAGCATTCCGAGAAGGCCTCTTTCGGAATGGAGTTTAGCTCGGCTGTCATTGCAGCCGTAATGTCCTCTCGTCTGAAATAGCGCTCCTTTCAATGGCCTCTTGATTTTGGGAAACAGCCAGAAGTCGCAGGGGGCCATATCAGGAGAGTAAGGAGCCTGTTGAAGAACTACAGGAGTCTGGTTTTTCGCCAAAAAAAGTCTGAATCAAGTGCGAGGAATGTGCAGGAGCATTGTCGTGATGGATGGACCAATTTCCTGTTGACCACAAATCCAGTCTCTTGCGCCGCACAGCATCACGTAGGCAACGGAGGACATCCCTGTAGTACTCTTTGGTGATTGTTTGATCCTGTGGTGCGTACTCGTGGTGTACTACACCGCGGGAGTCAAAGAAAGCAGTCAGCATCACTTTGACGTTGCTGAGCACTTGGCGTTCCTTCTTTGGTCTTGGTGACGTGGAATGCTTCCACTGCGACGACTGGGATTTGGTTTCCGGGTCGTACCCGTACACCCAAGACTCGTCACCAGTGATTATGATGTTCATGAAGTCGGGGCCACTGTTTGTGGAATCCAGCATGTCCTGTGAGACTTCAACACAAAGTTGCTTTTGCTCCACTGTGAGCAGCTTCGGCACGAATTTCGCCGCAGCTCTCTTCATGGCCAAATCTTCGGTCATAATGGAATGTGCAGAAAAAGTGCTGATGCCCACCTCTTCCGCAATTTCTCGAATAGTCACACGACGGTCCCGCATCACAGCATTCACTTCGGCAATGACCTGGTCATTTCGGCATGTTGATGGCTGACCGGAGCGTGGCTCGCTCTCCACCGATGTGCGGCCGTCTTTAAACCGTTTGTACCACTCCTTAATCTGTGTGCTGCTCATAGAATCGTCACCGAAAGCTGTCTGAATCTTCCGAATGGTTTCCACTTGGCTGTCGCCCAGTTTCTGGCGAAATTTGATGCAGTAGCGCTGATCCGGTTGCTCCGTAATTTTCCTTGCAAGAAAAACGACGAGAGCACTGCGCACTACCTCACTCAAACGCTGCGTCCCAGCGACTGACGCTATCGGCAGGCGGGAAAAAATTCGACGCATGCGCACGGTTCAAGGTCGGCTGATGCAAGTGCGCTTGTTTCATATCCATGAGGTGTTCGCAAAAAAAAATAAGGTCGGATACTTTTCTAACAGACCTCGTAAGAGTCCACTTTTGGAAATCAGTCTGTGCAATACAACTGGTTATTAATTCAGCACAAGATGAATTATTTAGCCGATAAGCATATTTCACTTATCTCTATTCCTACTTACCGCCACAAACCATGGTTCACTAAAACTTTGAAAACACTTAAGAAACAAAAAAAAAAGCAGCTCTTTCATTCTGCGAAGTTAAAACCAAATGCCGACTCGTGGGACAGTTACTATCAAGCTGAGCAAGCATATCTAACAGCAGTTCGCCAATGCAAGCATTCTTTTTTCACTCGGACCTCCCCCGCATGATAACCTATAATCCTCGCAAATTCTGGCAGACAGTCAACCTGCAGCCTACTCATACTATCCACATTTATGATCATGGTGATATAAATCGCCAAGCGCACATGCCCCTGTGGACTCCAGGACCTCGCTGTAACGCGCCCTCGAACTACCCTTGTCACACCTGGGATCCAAAGAGGTCCCAGGAACAAGTGTACCAGCAGAGGTTTTTATTCAAATGCTATTGACCCTTTTATTCAAATGCTACTGACCCTGATCAAACATGGCGCTGCCATGTTTGATCACGTGGTGACGCGACCACTGCTTGCCCAATGCCTCCTTTACTAGATGTACAGTGGCTACTAGATGCCTGCCGCGTCGCTGCCGACCCTACTTCCTGTTGCGGAGGAAGTGACGATTACCGCTGGCGGTAATCAATTACCGCTGGCGGAGGGAGTGGCGATTACCTGTTG
Source organism: Dermacentor silvarum (assembly GCF_013339745.2). Lineage (NCBI taxonomy): Eukaryota > Metazoa > Arthropoda > Arachnida > Ixodida > Ixodidae > Dermacentor > Dermacentor silvarum. The sequence continues at coordinate 25,943,422 of NC_051154.1, forward strand.
CGGAGGAAGTGACGCTCGACCAATTACGGACATGCATGCAGACGCGCAGTCGGTCGCTGCGAACTCGTGCGATCGCTGCATTGAAGCTTCATTTTGTTATGCACCATTTGGTTACACAGAAAGCACACTATAAGAACATATTTCACGTAGTCTGATCTCAGCAATTGCCTACCTTTCACGCAAGAAGCTGGTTCGGGGGACTCCATCTCGGCGACCGCGCGCAATGGGCATTCACTGTATGTATTAAAGAGATAGCGCCTGTAAACTATTCAGCGTTTTCTGTTTGCCCAAGATTATTATTTTGACAGTAAGAAACTTCCCTCGTTTGGAGAGTACTTGCAGAAATGGCCAGGAGGGCTCCTGCGTGGTGTTTTTATTGAGCGCCGACAGCCAAACCTACGAGGAGCGCGCCGCGTTATCCCTCATACTACGCAAGCGAGGCGCTTCCGACAGATGGCGACTCGGTAAGTACACGCCCCCAATAGCTTATCAGCTCCGAAAGCGCTTTTGCGTGTTCTCTGAAGCTGTGGCCAAAGCTGTGTGTCGTCCACCCAGTCACCGTCTACGATATCTCCTGAAACAAGTTTTCTAAGCCGCGCCGGCGTTGAGGAAAGCCAATGCCTTCTTTAGAAGATGCCTGCCGCATGAGCCGAGACGCTGGTTTCAACCCCTCTCTTTCCTCTCCTCCACCAGGGTCGGCTGCGAGCGCTAGCTGCGGCGGCCGCTCCAAACCTAAAACATGTGACCCTGCCTCCGAGATTACAGCGGCGTTTGTTGCAATCCCAGAGGCAGGACCCGCGGTCTCTCGTCAAGCCATCGCGTGTCCGCGCTCATCGAGTGTGATGTGTCACAGCGTGTACCAGCACGTCGGCAACATCAACTGGAAAAGGAGAGAGTGCCGGCTTGGCGGGCTAGGCCAGCTGCAGCAAGCGGCAGGATCAGGTTTAAATGAAGGGAGGGGGAAAGGTCACGCCCACGGCGGCAAGATAGCCGGGTCGAGGGATGCAGGCCCGCCTCGCACACGCACGCACCCACACGTGCGCTCGCTTCGCATTCCGTCGCGGCGGAGAAGGTGCTTCCGGTTGCTGCTCGCGCAAAAATGACAAAATTTGGGGCGAAATCTCTAGGTTGTTGGAGGGGAAAATTCGTTATATCGAGGGGGTCTCCCGCTGCCACTTCGTTATGTAGAGGTCTCAAATACATGTGCTTCTATGGAGTAACGGCGGGGAATAGAAAAACTTCGTTATATCCAGGAATTCGTTATAAGCAGGTTTAACTGTAGTCGAGCGGATTTAAATCGGGAGAACTAGGAGACCACAAGTTGGGAGTGACGTGGTCGTAGAAGTTGTCAGCCAGCCACTATCCTGGGTGACGCAGGCAGTGTGGGCGGAGCCGAATCTTGCTGAAAGACATAATGTCTTCCTTTCGAAACAGTCCCTCCAGGGCTTTACAATGGTGGCAAGCACCTCCACGTACGCGGCAGCATTAACGTGGAGTCCTTCTGCAAAAATGTGTGGCAGCATGACATCACCCTGGCTAACACCATCACAGACGATGGAAATTTTGTGTGCATCACTGTAGGCACCTCATCAGCGCTAGCGCAAAGCCACCTGTCATTACGGCGGTTAACTGTTTGGTCTTGGTCAAAGTTCTTTTCATCTGAAAAAAAAACCAGAGCATTCCAGGCTCCTCAGGCCTCTTCAGCTTGCTCAGCAAGCGCTTGGACCGGAGCAGACGATTCTCCCGAGTTTTATCGGACATGAATTGCCCCCTCCTCATGACATAGGAATGGTACCTCAAGTCCTCTTGCACAGCGAGCCTGACGGTCGACTCTGCGACTTGGAGCTCCTTTGCAATGGCTCGCATTGACTTCTCTGGGTCGCCACTCACGATGATTGCAGCCGCCGGAGAAAATCAGGGGTTCCGACGACGTCTGACCGCTGACTGTGCTTTTTCATTTTAACCACAGATGCCATGTCACCACCAGAACAGATCTGTTCTGTCCGCACCTTGTAAACGAAAGATTTCCAAGTCACTGTGGTGTGCAGCCAGGGCGACGAGGACTGCATGGCATTTCATTTCCTGTGTCAACCTGTATGCTTCCATCTTTGAACAAACTGCGCAGTATGAATGATAAGGGCCCAACCAACAAGAAGCAGCACGCCTAGATAGATATGAGTCTGCTCCAAGGCAGGCATGTATTTGTCACTGCAATGTGTCAGCTGTGTCCTGCTCTTAAAGGATGTAAGTGCTTTAGAGCAAGGGTCATATTTCGTAAATATTGCTTTTGACTGTTTGTTATACTTATTCTTCGTGCTTGTGTCTCATACCTCTGTGACGTTGAGCCCATGGCTTAATGTGAGCCATTGATGAAGGAAAAAAAGAATGGAACATGAAAAGAATCATTATTTCTTTCCCAATCCCGGCATTTTTCTTTCCAAATCCCAGACCTGGCATTTGAGCAAGCTTTCCGAACAGCTTCAAGCAGCAGTTGCAGCTAAATGAGAAATGCCAAGCTCATGTGGTGTGTCATGAGTGGAGTTCTGTGATTCATGCATGTCAGCAAATCATGCATGCATGTCTTATTTACATGGCAGTTTCTATATTGTCATCTGGCACACTAACCATTTTATAACATTGTTGGCAATAATGGCGGCAGTGTGCTATTTTTGGCTCCCGCTGCACCATGCATTCGAGGGCTTAAGCAATTTCATTGGAAAAGTTTCATGTGTAATGAACATTTATATTGTGCATTGCAAACTCACTTGGACTGTTTTTGAACTCTATTTCTGATAATTAAATCGCTTGATAATGGATTATTCATCTCTCTACAGCGCCCCTCATCAGATGAGTCTTCTGATGTTGAGCACGAAAAGGATGTTGGTAGTTCTGGTTGCTCATGTCAGACACCACTTTTTGCTGCACCAGCTTTGAATTCTGGCTTGGAACCAATGCAACATAAGCTGTTGATTTTGTAGTGTAATACTGAGTTACTTTTCTCATGTTTGGTGGAACTCAACTGGTGAACAAGCTGCCCATTTCTCAAGTTCATTGCCTTGTAATGTCTGCTTTTTTATATGCATTTATTTCTGCCTTTGAGATTGGCGGCAATGAAAATTCGCCTGAAATGGGCTGAATGGAATGTATGCTTAGTGAAAGGCTGCGGTTCTGCTTCATTTCCTTTTGTCTGGAGTTGTGCTGCGTGTATAGCTCAAGCTTCCCCTGACATTCATGTGTTTGCAGAATAGGATCCATGTTTTTTCATAAAATCTCTTTGTTTCTGCTTCACTCCTTTATGCTTTATTTTTGCCTGGAGTAGTACTGCGTGGATTGCTTGTGCTTCCCATGACATTCACGGGTTTGAAGAATAGGACGTATGTTTTCTCATAAAATGCTTCGGTTCTGCTTATCTCCTTTATGCTTTATTTTTCCCTGGAGCTGCACTGCTTAGGTAGTTCAAGGCTCTCATGACATGCATGTATTCATATTTTCACACAAGCTTTTATGCATTCTAATGCATATTCACTTGCTGCGCTCTATTGTAAATGAGGTTTTGTACTGACAGACCACAACAACTGTTTTAGGAAGGTGTGACATTGCAAGATATACATCATCACTTGCATCATCTGCTGTGGTGCCATTTCTCATGAACATTTCATTTAAATAATCAATTTGTATTTTATATTTTATTGCGATAGCAATTATATGGACACTTCAACCGGATTTCTGCCGTCGGCGTCGCCGTCAGGTTCCGTATAGATTCAAAATCGTCGCCGCGCGCCGTATGTGCAAGCGAAAGCGCGCGGGGGACGCGCGTATCACGGAGAGCGAACGCACGGCCGAAAGCAAACGCGACCGTCACGCGAAAGGCCGTGGGGGGTATGGGAGGGAGGGAGGCGGGGCGACGCTGTGCTCCGGCACCAAAGGCGTATCTTGCAATCGGGCATAAGAGGAACTTGCCACTCAATCTCCCACGCGAAAGCAAGAAAGCGGGAAGGCAGTGCGGGGAGGAAGGAGGGGGGGGGGGGGGGGGGGCGCAGCTTCTACTCTGCCAACAACTCCGTTCGTACTTTGCCCGGCTGTGGCCATCGCCCGCACGGTCTCTTATCTCCACATGGCTCTGACCTTTGTATGCACTGTGCATCCGCCGCTCAGTTTCCTTTGAAGCGATAGACCGCACGAACCTTGCCCGCTGCGGTGGCTGTGATTGCTGCCAGCGTTTTGACAGTCGTTGTCTGCAGTCATTCAGTGTGATCTATTCATGTTTGCTTGTGCGCGCTGACACCACGCTTGTTAATTCAGTTAGTAAGCGGATGTGTCCAAGCTTATGCAGCCGATAAAACTATTATCCCTACTCCGAATAGCTCTCTACTAATTTGCTATCGCAATTGATGCTTCGCCTTTCGGGCGAAACTGCAACTTTTTTTAGATATATATAACAACCTATATTTATACAGGCAGGACCCCAGAAACATTTCAAGGATTACAGCAGAGTCTGTTAACGTATGGGACTATCAAGAAACTACAAGCTAAATAAAATAAATACTGATACTAGCATTATAATAATTTTTGAGCACAGATTGAGTTAACAAATATGTGTGAAAAAATTATTCGTTAACATAGTTTTGTAAGGTGAATAGGTGAAACTGAACAAGCTGTTTGATTTGTGTAAGTATTGATGTCGAATACCTGAGAGGCTTGTCATATTTCTGTATGTTACAAATTCAACAATGCTTGTGTGAGTTATGAGTGTTTGTACTGCCCTCTTTAATACTGTTAATTTGAACAGCTGCCCAACAAAGGAGTGAAGTCCTGTGTCAGTCATCAACCTTACAGGTTTCGCTAGTTTTTTATTGTAGACAGGGAACTGTGTGGCCTAGGGAGGTGCAGATGCATTCATGCATGCTTATTTGCTTTATTTTGTCTATTGAGTGGCTTGCATGATTGCATGCACAATGCCTGCATGCTTTGATTGAGGAAACATATATAGCTACATATTTGCTTTTGCGCCGTGAAGCATATATACACAGGGTGTTTTAGAAAGTGTGTTTGAAACTCCTTAAAAATGGGTATGACACGGTAAATCATTTCCTTAGGATTGCTTTTGCCATAGAGGCACGCATCTTTAAATAATTCGAGGCAGTAACTAAACAAGTGATTGTGCAAGTTATAACTTTTTAACCAAGAGAGCTAGACATGTGATCCTAATGCAAAACTTAAATCCCACCATCTGTAGAGTTCATAGCCATATTCAATATTCAATGCAAAACCTTGACACTGCTCATTCCTGTAGCCTAACGAATTCTAAGCAATTGTACCGAGAAAGCCAAAAACCTATTGCAGATGAACGATCCATGGCAGAGGATAAGTCATTTGTAACGGATGTCATTTGTAAAGCTGTGTTTTAAAGGGAAACTTTTGGCTAGTTCATATATTCATGAGGGAACAGCTCTAAAGACACAGACACAGGTGAAGGAACATGGATACCTGTGGCGCACCGACGGGGGGGGGATTCGGGGGTTGTAACCCCCCCCTGAGGCCGACTTAACTCCCCCTTTTGTTTAACCCATTTTCTTTCCTTACGCATTTGAGTACTGCAACTAAGATGTAAGACGCGCAATCGTCTGCACACTCGCAAAAAGCGCATTTTTTTGACAATTTCCCGTGAAGAAATTGAAATTAGTGCTGTTTAGATGGTATTGGCAAACTGTCAACCCCCCCCCCCCCCCCTGGCAGAGATCCTGGGTGCGCTACTGATGGATACATATTGTTTCCGCTAATGTGCAATCAGTGCAACATGTCATTTTTCATGTGCCTTCACCTGTGTACATGTCTTTAGTGCTGTTATCGCCTGAATATGCCAGATTGCCCTAATTGTCTCGAGATTTTTGCTTTTACAAGCTAATACTCTTGTCAGATAGGAAAATTCATTGTTACTTTGAGCTAGTGCACTTTACCATTAGTGCCAGTCGGAGGCTGACATGTGGATAGGTTTAGTAACATGCCTGGTTTAGTGACAGTGCGTAATAAGGTTTGAATTGGAGCTAATTGTTACAGCATCGTTTCGTTGGCTGCGCTCAAGCTTTAACACAAAGGACCATAAATCTTTCTCCCGCCATCGAAACCCCATCTTTTTTCCATACACAATTAAAAACACGCCGCTAGAACCAGTGCAATTTTATAAGTATCTAGGTGTAACCATATCTTATGATTTGTCTTGGCGCGTACATGTCACTAACATTATCTCCGCAGCTAAGAAAACCTTAGGCTTTCTAAAACGAAACCTACGGAACGTTCCACCAGACGTAACATTACTAGCTTATAAGTCACTTGTTAGGCCGAAACTAGAATACACGTCAGCCATCTGGAACCCGCATCAAGCATATCTCATCGACACATTAGAATCGGATCAAAATTGTGCTGTTAGATTCATTCATACCTCATACTCATATGACGTCAGCGTATCAGAATCTGGCCTATCAAAGCTTTCATGTCGACATCGCATTTCCAGTCTTTCCCTGTACCACAAGTTCATCTTTTCTTCCCTTAATCAACCACCTTACATCAGAGCAGCAGCACGCATATCTCACCACACCAGCCATCCACTTCAAGTAGCGCCCCCACGTGCTCGGATAACCACCTTCACTGCCTCCTTTTTCTTCCAAACCGCGACAGACTGGAATGGCCTTCCCCTCAACATCGCTACTACCGCCTGCCCATCTTCGTTTATAGAACTTGTCACAGACCATTTTGTTAAATTATTATTTACCTCGATGTTTGCGCGATTTTATGAAAATGTAATGCCCCTACGGGGGACATTTAAGGTAATAAACTGAAAACTGAACTGAATTGAATAAAAAATGAGTTCATGTCTCCATTGTGTAAAAATTCCAGCAGAGTTAATCGAATCGCATTGCACACTAAAATGCACTCGCCAGTGAGTGCGTTTGCCATTCGCTTTGTCAAAGTGTGTAGCATCAATAGCAGTGATTCATAAATGCAGGTAAAGTCACCTTTTATTGTGATAGTAATTATATGGGTCAAACTGGAACTTTTTTAGATTTCAAATATTATCAATGTCATCATGCCATTTGCAATAGGAACTGCCAATACTTCGTCACTCTCAGCACTTTCATATGCGCAGTGCTTTGCACAAGTGTCAGTTGCAATGCAGTCTTTTCTCGGCTTGGTGATGATTGATCAGGTTGTTACTTTGCAAATATTGCCTAAAGTAATTATATGTGTCTGTGGATTTACCCTTTGACACTCGTCAATTCCAAATGGCACTCCTTTCATGTGTAGCAGTGTGCCATCGAAGTGACATTCGCTGCAGCCTCACTGAATTTGCTTGTGTGACTGGGGTGTAACACAGTTCGCAGGCCAAAATGAACAGTGCAGAGATCGTTCAGACCATATATATTCACAGTTAGGCATCTTTCTTTCATTTGGCACAGGTATTTGTTTGAAGCTCTGCAACCATGTGGCACACATGAAAAATGACTAGATTAGTTGGAGTAAAGCTTATCTTATCCCCAGAAAAACTAATTCTCATGCAAAGATCTTGACACCAGTTAATACAAAACTCAATTTAGGCAACAGTAATCATCTCCCCATATTCATAGCATACTTAAGCAGTCGCTGAAATAAACATAAGTTAGTTCCAGAAGCTTTCTTGTTAGTGAACAAGGCTCCTTTCTGTAAGGTAGCTCCCACTTCTTGGGTTGGCATTTTGTTTACTTTCAAGTTAAGCACTGTTGTTCTTTTCTTAAGTGTGCCCACATAGCAACTGCATTTTCATACCAAAATATGCAGTGCCCTGCATACTAGTAACAGATTCCCAAACACCTTTCTTTGAACCTCTGAATTCTTCAATTACTGTCTTGTGCATCCCTAGTTAACCAAAATGAGATTTCCGGAGTAGAGTGTCTCAGAATTCTAATGCTAATTCTGGTGCATCCTTTTATAGAAACCATACTCTTGTGTCATACCAAAGTAGTAACTGTCTTTCAAAATAAATTTCCTCCTATGTTTTGATTTCAAATATTGGGTTGATTGGTTTGCGGCTTATTATAACAAATAGCTGTTATATTAAGGGATGTGGGGCGAAAAAAAAAAAATTTTTTTTCAATCATTTTAAAACTTTGGTTGCAAAATTATGCTTCATTCTATTTTCACATGTAAAATATCAAAGGGTACTTTCTACCAGAAAACAGTGAAAAAAGATTCTACAGTCTAGGCATGGTAGCCCCCCCCCCCTGTAGGGGCTTCATTTTTTCATTCAATTGCTCAACCGATGAGGCTCACAACCACAAATTTTGCCCAGATGGTGAGCTTTCCTGGTGTAAGCACAAGTGAGCACTAGCCCTGGCTGAGCTGGCACCAGCCAATTCTCACATGATGCTCAGGCGAACACCATGTTTCCTACATATGAGAGGGTGACAGATGAAAAGCTGTTTCGCTGTATTCATGGCAAAACCCAAAACGCCACTGAGTCTTAACAGCAAGACTTGGTTGCTGTGCCCTGGAACACGGTTTGCTCCATGCACTGTTGTGGTGATGGCCACTTACACAGCCATACTGTGGTTCAACAAAAGCCAAAAAAACTTTGAGGATGTTTTACTGGAGTTGAGCATCCTTCCAACTCGAGAGTTGATCGCTTGAGCAACTAGAGAGACATCATCGCAATCAACCAAGAAAACCCGCCTGAAGGTGGGACCTCGCAAAGGTTCTGAGGGCACCACCAAATGTAATAGGATATTTAGTTTTACACTTCTGCTAGAAAGACTGCTCTGCAGTCTAGCCAAAGTTCAAGCAAATTGATCATCTGCAATAGCGTGTTTAAAAAATTTCAGGCATAGTTTTTTTTTCTTCTCTCTCTCTCGCTCTAAATTTTAAGCTAGCTGCTTTTACTGTTTGTGCATTTGAAGAAACCACTCATCGATGTTCTCAAAAGCTAGCTGAGATAAAAAAAAATCTTAAATATTAGACTGGAAGAAAATGAATTTTTGGGCTTATTTGCAGTTTGTTGCAGTAAGGAGCAATATGAGCTATATTTTCAGAGTTTGTACACTTTGAAATCCTTGAAAACCCTTGAATTTGGAAAAAAAGATTCGAGGGTCCTTAAAGTTCCTTGAAAACAAATGTGTGCTCCTTGAATTACAGTAAAACTAAACACATTTTTTTGTTGTCCCCGTGTCCTTTTCCGGCATTGTTTTTCTTGCATTTGAACTCTCTAACATGCTTAAGAGTGCGATTAAATAGTATTCAAAATGTTGCTATGTAAGATTAATTCAATTTGTCCTTCACTTCTAAGTAAATGCCAGTTCAATGGCAATGCCGTTCTAATGCATAGTCCTCTTTCCTTGTCTGTTTTAATATTTTTAACACTTGCTTTGTGTACATGGCTTATACCAACAGGCCTGGAAGTGCAATCTGCTAAACTTTTTTTCTTCTGCTCTTGGCTTCCTTCTTGATGCGTTTTCTATTCAAAACCAAGTTTCCTTGCAGCAGTTGTTCGAGATGTTGCCTTCTTCAGCTGTATCCTTGTCGTTTGTAGACTTGTTTCTTATCTTTGATAACATGGCTTACCCAACTGGCTCAGAAACCCACTCGAATGAAATGCCATGAACATGGCATTTCCTGCATGAAATATAACTTTTTTGCCAGCTCTTGCTCGTAGTGTATTTTACTAAAGGGGGCATTGTGGAAACTGGAGGGGGCACTAAACTTTAGATAGAAATTTTCCTCACATAAAACAAAAATACTCCATTTCAAATTTATAAGTAGTATTTGATGCATCCTTCTACAAAATGCACTATTCAGCATATTTATGTAGACAACCTCAGTATATAGAACTTACAAATATGTTACCTAAGAAGTTTATTTAATAATCACTTTGCTCTCATTGAGTGTCAAAGTACTTTTACCTGATTGCGTACACTGCAAAAATGGATTAATTAATATAGGATCAAGATCAAACATTATATTAAAAAATCTCAAAACTGCAGTCCATTTTTTTGGAGAGGTTCGACTGAAGTAGAACTTCAAGCCATTCAGTGATCAAAGCATCTTGACATATATGTAGTAAAAAAGCTGATTGGCATCAGTTTTGAAATAAGTGTGCATTTCATTTCCTTAATTTCCTTAAAACACCCTTGCAGGGTATTACATAAGGGGTGGAGGAACTGAAAAATTGAAATAAAGGTTGTTCACAAAAAGTTGCAGTTTCGCCCAAAAGGCGAAGCATCAATTGCGATAGAAAATTAGTTAGTTAGTTAGTTAGTTAGTTATGTAAGGTTTTATGGCACAAAAGCAACTAACGCTATGATGCGCCATCGATAGCAAATTAGTTGAGAGCTATACGGAGTAAGGATATTAGTTTTATCGGGTGCATAAACTTGGACACATTCGCTTACTAACTAAATTAACAAGCCTGGTGTCAGCGCACAGAAGCAAACATGAATAGATCACACTCGATGACCGCAGACAACCCCTGTCAAAACACTGGCGCGAGCAAGCGCAGCAGCAGCGAGCGAAGGTTCGTGCGGTCTATCACTTCAACAGAAACTGAGCTGCGAAAGCATAGTGTGTACAAAAGTAATTGAGCCGTGTGGAGATCGCTTTCAAGATATGGTGCGCGCAGCAGCACAAAGTACAAGTATGCCAAGTACGCAGTTGCTGGCAGAGTAGAAGCCGCGCCCCCTCCCTCCCGCGCTGCCTTCCCGCTTTCCTCCTTTCGCATGGGAGAGTGAGTCGCCAGTTCCCCCTACGCACGGTTGCAAGATACGCATTTGGTGCCGCAGCTAAACGTCACCTCTCCTCCCACCCTCCCATCCCCCCACGGCCTTTCGCACATCAGAAGAAGTCGCGTTTGCTCTCTGTCGTGCGTTCGCTCTCCGTAAAAGCGCGCGTTGGGCGCTTTCAATGCCAGAAACCATGAAACATCTGGTAGTTGAATTCCTACTTTACATAGACATGCCTCAAGTGTTGATCGTTTTCAAATTGCTACTGTAAAATGTGCTGTAAAGTAATCAATTGTCATCCCTCATGCAAGTATGCCAGTCTCTCTGAAAGACAGTCCAAAGTGTACTTAGGTCACAATTTTTAAGACTGTGCATCTGAATAGTGACACCTGTTATATGAGGGTGGGTGGGGGATGAATCCGAGAGGGCATCTCAAATACAGGCAATAAAAGTTTTGAAAATCTTTAGTGAGCATTTATTTATCAAATTCTAGCTGTTTAAGTGCACATTATGCTATTTAAGATGTAAAATAAGTTCTGCAGTCATAACTGCCAGAGACTAAGCTTGTGAAAAAGCAGGCATAAAAGTTTACTTGTATGCAAAAAACTATAGAAGCTGCATAAAAATAAATGATAGTGTGGCAAGAAAGAAATGGAACATGGTCAATGCCATGAATCTTCTCATCCTAATTTTTACTAATAAAATGTTGGTCCTAAAGAGGCATGTCATGTCAAAGAGCTAATGTTATTTATATTCAGAGTGAATCCTGGCTGCACAGAACAACCTATTTAGAGTTCAAGTAACATTGCTGGGTCTTGTGCTCATTTGAAAAAATTTGCCAGTTAGTACCAGTGTCATTCTTGAAGAATCTCTATATGCATGCTGGCGCTCTTTGGCCATACCTGGCCCTTGCGCCACTAAACTCCAACAATCATCATATGCATGCTGGGTCAGGATAACGTAACGATTCTATTCCAATTCTTTTTCTTTACACACTTTTTCAGCGGTCCAATTGTGCCGCTCCTCCTGTGTAATCACCACGATTGGCCGCATGAGAGCAGTGAATGATAACAAAGAATTAGAATCAAGCTGAAAGAATTGCTACATTGCCTTATACCGGCCCTGGTTTTCCACATGTCAATGTTTGTTATTTGCTGTGAGCACGTGGTTGATCTACTGTTCATGCTGTTTGATCTAATATTGCTTGCATGCCACTTCCTGTGTTTACTTTAAATGGTGGTAACTATGTTCACTCTCCTTGATCAATCGTTAAAGCAGTCACCAGGGCCCCAATCTTCGCATTCAGCTTACCAACTCCACTACACACCACACATGTCTGGTCCACCAACTTCTCGTCACCACCACAAAAATTGTGCCACAAATATCATGCTCTAGTGTACTGTTACATGTAGTACACCTTCCTCTGAAATACAAGAGTGGTGTGACCACCTTGATGAAGTTCTAAAACCACACCTTCATGTGAATTGCGTGCTTTGGGGATGCTGTGTTCCTTTGCTTAATGCCCAGCGGGTGGCTCGATCTGAGTTGCGCCTCTCTGATGGTGCATTGACTACGAAGGCCTTTCGGGGTTTGCATGTCTGCACAATGCCATGCAATGGCAGACCTGGTGCCTTTACGTGCACCTCGTCAACTTGCATCTGTGAACTTTCTTTGGCTGCATGTGTCAGTGTATGTATACATATCCTTTTCCATCAGTGCAACCTGATGGTTGGCACATACTCTGGTGTGAATGTGCACACACCAGAGTATGTGCACATTCACATGTGCACATACTCTGGTGCTTGGATTTTCGCTTTCTTATTCTTTTTCTTTATCCAATACATGGATGTAAGTACTCCCATATATATAAAATTCAAAAATTAGGTGAAAATGGCGAAGCTGATGAATGTTGCTTGGGCCACTTAATTTAACACACTGTAGTGGAGGAAAATGTAATATAATACAGTAAAAAATTATTTTGAGTGGGAAAATTTTTCTTGTATTGAGAAACATGGCTGGGTAGACAAGATATGGTGTGGCCTGAGCTCGTGCCAAATATTGTGGACCATTTAACAAAGAGCTCGATAATATTTAGAATTGATGCAGCAGTCAGTCACTGCATCTGTGATTAATTCATCCTAGTGTCATTGGAAAGCAGTTACTTTGGAAAGATCGCACTTTATCATAGAAATTAGTTGGGTTGTTCGTCTTGGTTGCAGCTAAGCAACCATTGAAGTGCCGACGAAAAGTCTCACTCATGAAGACAATTTTTCACAAAAACTGTCAAAGACAAGTCTGTCTCTTCCACTGAGCTCTTGGAATAAGAGGGGAGAGAAGGCTGCTGTGTATTCTCATGGAAGGATTGGATGGAGGCCAGGCTTATCTCATGTCAAATGCATGTGAGCACGAAGTGAAGAATGATGAAAGGGCCAGTTTTGCTGTGGGTATCAGTATGCAGAGGTACATATAAATGTGACGTGTGAAACCCACGTCAAGCGTTTCTTGCTTTTTAGTCTCACACCTTCCATCAACCTGTGTTAATGGGGAATGAATTTTATTATATGCTGCTTTGGATGACACAATCATGTCAGCCACAGCACTAAGCTGACTGGTGCACGTGTCACTTGTTTCTAATACCATAAACTACCAGCCTGTAGTTTCAGTGACGTAACCTGTGACTTCCCTCACCACTGTGCTACACACTTGGGCCGGTAGAATGTTGAACTATTCCAATCTGTTTTTATTCCAAATCTGCTATTAGCCATCCATGATAGGTCAAAATGACTCGGGCTCTGCTCGTATGGGCATGGCGCTCGTCCATATATGGGCCATACCCTAACCATTGTGACCTATCACGAAGCGCTGATAGCGGATTTGGAATAAAAACAGATTGGAATAGTGTGACATTATACCCGTCTTGGTGTGCATTTGAAACAGGTCGTATTAAAAGGTGCAATTAGTGATTATGGACGACCTATACCGACTCACCCAATTTTCTATTTTGCTTAAGTACATTTTTAATTAGTAATTGTTTTTGCACTCGAGGAATTGAGGCTTCATACATGTTAGCAGCTACTTATTAAAACAAAATGAGCAATACACAAGATTATCAATACCCTTTTAAGTTATGACATGCGTCTTTTACACAGGAGTAAGGTTTATACAGAGTAGATACTGTCGTACAAGTGCTGCATCCAAAGACAGGATTTGACTATGCAGATTGTCATGGAGGTGCTCAAAGGAAAATGCCGACGACATCCTGTGATAGAGGACAAGGTGCACCTCGGTCTGCAAGGAAAGCCCGGCGTCCTGCCAAGAAGGCCACCTTTGACATAGACACCTTCAGCCATGCTAAGGACCTCAGCTCCATGGGCAGAGTCCCTCATCACAAATGCTACTCTTAACCTCGTTGATGGCTCGGAGGATGATCTGACCGTCTGCAGGGAGGCTGAAGAACAGCACTATGCTGAGAATTGACCTATTAAGGAGATTTATGGGCTGAAAGATTGTATCTTAGTTTAATGCGAATCGTTTTTTATTTTTGCAAGCCCTCACAAACATTCCTGACCATGGATGCCAGATGCTGCTTGCCAAATAGCTTATACCTAAAAAAAATTAAATTACGTGCCCGATGGTATAGGATTGAACCTCGATCCCCCAGCCCAATGCTCTAACCATTAGGGCACAATCGCATGTATACTTTTATCGTACTAATTCCAACTTGAACTTGCTCTTTGAGAAGATCACCGCGTGTGTCGCATTGCGTAGCACAAGAATGTGAGAGTGCATGCTCACGTGCCAGTTTCCTTTTTGCCAAAGATGCAGGAATAAAATGGGAAAATTTATATCATCTGATTAACCACTTGAGGAAATCTTCGCTTCACATAGATTCCAAGATGTGTGTTGGATCTGGATGATCTTTTAATGCTTTTTTTTTTTTCAGCTTTCTGCTTATAAAATTTTTGATAAGAAACTGCTATTTTCGTCATGTGCTTACCATTTCACATGCGAGCTAGTTGCCACGTACTGCAACTCATTCGCAGAGAAAAATGCAACTTCTATTTATAATTCCTTGTGATGTCACTTTAAAAAAGCACAGCAATTGTATTGTGCAGATACGCTGACATTCCCGCATGACCCGGAGGATGAGCTGACAGACTGCAATGAGGATGAATCACAACAGAATGGTGAGAATTGTCCAATTAAGGAGTTAAGAGCTGAAAATTAGAACATTTTTTTTTATTTTTTAATATTTTCTGTAACTTTCCGCATGCAAAAATGTGGGGGGGAAAAAGCTTCTTTTTTGTCATCCGCTTAATTACCATTTCACACAAATGTTATTAGCTAGTGTAGCTCATTTGCGCAGAAAAAACACAACTGCTATATTCACAGTTCCTTGTGATGTCACTTCAAAAGGGATGTGCAAGAGCCAAGAATGTGTTGTGAAGATACATTGATGCTCCTGCAGGACACAATTACTTTGTAGCACTATTAATTTTCAGTAATTTATGCATTTAAAATTGCCTTAATGAGCCTGTATTCATTTACAGTATGCTTGGTAGGTGTTTTTTATATACAGGGTGTCCCAACTATCATGCACTGAGATTTAAAGATATGCAAATGCCACATAGCTGGACAGAAACAAGGTAATGTTATCTGGCGTCACTTGGAGATACTCAGATAATTTTTTGCATTCCACCTAATTACAGAATTAGTCTTAATTAATTAATCAACTTCTCAAATATTATAATTAGATGAAAAGTGTCAATTAATGAGAAAATTGTAGAGCAACATGAAAAACTCCCTATACAGCTTTCTGTTGCTCAATACATGCTACATACAAGTGTTTTTCCAAGCGTGAAAGAAGCCCGTAAATACACACAAAATTGCTGCGCGCCTGGCCACACTAGGAACTTTGCGTGTATTTGCAGGCTTCTTTTACGCTCGGAAAAACACTTGTATGTAGCAACAGAAAGCTGTATTGGGAGTTTTTCATGTTGCTCTACAATTTTCTCATTGACACTTTTCATCTCATTATAATATTTGAAAAGTCAATTAATTAAGACTAATTATGTAAATTAGGAAGAATGCAAAAAATCGGTGTATCTCCAAGCAATGGCAAACAAAAGTACCTTGGTTCTGTCCAGCTACGTAGAATTTGCATATTTTAAAATCTCGGTGCATGATAGTTGGGACACCCTGTATATGTATATGAATAAATTTTCTAACCAGTGAATATCACCACTTCAAGAGTAAAAAAGGGCCAATCTTCTTAGGTAGTGCAATAAAGGTGTCTTTTTTTTCTGCAACACATTATTAGCAGTGGTGAACATTAGTAAATGTAACGAAACCACTCATTAACTAGTAATTAGTGTATCAGCTAATTAACATTCATTACTTTAGGGTACTGTTTGCATCTGTGAAGTGGAAACCAGTCAGTGTTCAAGGAATGTGCTTAGTAGAGACCCTGAGCTTTGAGTTACTATAAATTGGTCCCTTTATACAATAATGTTACTTGAGCCTAGCACAAGTTTTGAGATACTTGTCTTCAAAGTCTTCACAAAATTCTATGGTATTCTGTAGTTTAGTCCTACACTGCACAAGAAAAGCTTTGTGATAAGTAAGTGTAAGGCCAGTACATTTCTCTGTCAATCTTTTGTAGGACTATTTTAAAACTGGTGTGTGCAGTGCTTACTCTGTGTGTTGCCCACTTTAGCCTTCACCACTGCTGTATCAGCACTGATTTTGCCGGCCCCTACTACAGAATCATTGTGACTTGTGAAACATACATATTGCTTTTTTGCATAAGAAATCAGTTGCCCTCAACATAAGCAAACTATGTCATCCACTAAATAGATAAGCTATACACAGCACAAAAAGTACCATCAAATGTGCTGCTTCCACTGTGATCATTCGACAGAAGAAACTTTAGAGGAGAACCTGGAACTAAAGTTCAGTCACCACATGAAGGACAGGGTGTTCAACCTTCATGGTGGTTATCGGCTGACTTTTGTGCCATTTTGTGCATACTGCTCTTGAATTGTATGTCGTAGCAGTGTTTACTCGCAAGTCTCACTGCCATGTGACTGCATAAGTGCACCAGCAAAACAAGTGCAGTTACATGTATGTGGAAAGAACCCATTTTGAAGTGTTTATTCACTGCTGCAGTTCAAGCACACCAGCCTCCTTCATACTATCCAGTTCGTACAAATTTGTGAGCTCCGTTCGTGCGCTGGCTCCCTGGTGCATTCCTCCAGCTGACTTATCCTGCTCCACTACTGGATGACTACTTATATTCTTTAGCTTATTGCTGAGTGAAGGCTGTGTAAGGATGCTTATGCACCCTCAGGGTGAAAAAGTGTGTGGTCTTAATTTTGGTGCGTTAGAGTGATGAAATATAGCAGCTGAATGCTGATTACTATCAGATAGCCTACCTAAATCGTTGCATTGCCTGCAGTTCAGCGGTCTGGCATCAGTGTAGTCCAGCACACTCAACAAAGTGTCAAGGCCAAATCTGAAAAATGCAGCTACTAAGCTTAATCCCGGTTTCATCTGCATTTTGTTAGAACGAAATGCTTTAGTGCAGTTGCTAGAAGTGCAAGGTCAGAATGAGCAGACACCTGCATTGCTTTGGCTGGTGCCACACAGTGACAAAAGTGCAAAAATCTATACTAAGATCTGCGTTACTTCTCTATTTTACAGTGTCATCTGATGATTCCGTCTATGACTCTCTCTCATGAATGTCGTTGGAGTCCACAACAGACCTGATGTATGAAACTGCTGCGGAGATTACTCCAGAGAATCACTCTCCTGTCCCTGAACCAGCAGTGATAGCCTCACCTAAGGGTACTTCCGAGTCCCTCGAGGCCAAGAATTCTTCACAGGCACTTACTGCAGAGTCTGTCTACAATAGCATTGCTTCCTCTGCCACTGGAACCCCCACAGAATTAACTCCTGTATCTTTTGCTCCTGGCCCTAAGCAGATAAAGACAGGCCTTAAAACAAGCACCTCAAAGATGTTGGAGACAGAACGCACTCCAAAGGCTGCGACTGCAGAGTCCATCCACAACAGCATCATTTCATCTCGTGCTGAGATATGTGCACAGGAGACCATTTTAAGCTGTACTGCTGCCTCTGAATCAAGAAAGTCAGAATTCCAAAACAGGTACCTACAAGTTCATGGAGACAAGGCGCATTCGGAAGGTGACGGCTTCAGAGTTTGTCTACAACAGCATCATTTCCTCTGCTGCTGGAACAGTTGCAGAGGGAAACTATGTAAGCTCTACTTCTGTCCCAGAGCCAACAAAGATACGTTTCCCAACAGGTGCCTCAAAGCGCTTAGTGACAAAGTGTTCCCCGAAAACCATGACTGCTCTGTCTGTCGACAGCAACATTGTTTCTTCTGCTGCTGGGAAAGAAGAAGAGGTGACTCCTGGAAGCTCTACACCAGTCCCTGGCCTGACAAAGACAGGCTCCCTCAAAGGTTTTGGATAACTGGCACCTCAAAGGTTTTGGATAGCAAGCACTTTCCACAGACTGCAACTGTGGAGTCTGACCATAACAGTGCCATTCCCTCTGCTGCTGGAACAGCCACTGAGGTGACATCTGTAACCTCCACTACTGTCACTACTGTCCTTGAACTGCTAAAGATGAGCGCCTCTACAGGCACCTCAAAGGTTCTGGATATCAAGCGCACCCCACAGGCTGCTTTTGTGGAGTCGGTCAATAATAGCATTATTTCCTCTGCTGCTGGAACAGCCACAGAGCTGCAGAATCCCACTATGAGCTCTGCTACTGTCCTTGAACTGCCAAAGACAGGCATTTCATCAAGCACCTCAATGATTTTGGATAGCATGCACACTCCAGACTACTATTGTTGAGTCTGTCAACAACGGCATCATTTCCACTGCTTCAGAAAGAACTGCAGGGGTGCCTCCTGTAAGTTCCACTTCCATCCCAGAGCAAACAAAGACTAGCTTCCTAACTGGCACCACCTCAAAATTCGTGGAGACCAAGCAGATCCCAAAGCCTACGACTGTAGAGTCTGCCGAGAATGATACTTTGTCTGCTACTAGAATGACTGTAGAGGTGATTCCAGCATGCTCTGCTCCTGTGCCTAAGCCAGCAAAGACAGACTTACCTGCAGCCACTTCAATGACTTTAGAGATCAAGGGCCTTCCTAAAGGAACAACCACAGAGTCCCTCTATGAGAGCATTTCCTCCTTCACTTCTGTCGATGATGTCAGCGTCACTGTGGGAGATGAAGTACAAGGCAAAATAATGTGAGTCTATGCAGATGCCTTTCAGCATCTGTACTCGACATTGGAGTACAGAGTTCCGTTGTGTCATATGATGCCATATGCATCATATATTGAGCTCAGCTTTATCTTTACTTATTCAAAATGACCCATTAATCATGTTTTCAGGAGAATCTTCCCAAAATATCTTGGCCAAAATATTTTCTCGCTATGCGAGCAGTCTTAATATAGGAGAATGTGGTAAATATTTCTATACTAGTAGACTAAAATAATTTGACCCTAAGAGAAGTGTGAGGTTGTTAGAATTATCAGGTGGATATAATTTTTTGTTAACATTGAGTAGAGCTAGGAATGTTCCAACCCATCACTTTTTTAATCAATATGAATATGCTATTAGCAGCAGCCGACTCTGCTTTAAAAATTTAGTAGACACGTGAAAGGTTTCAGTAGTCATACATCAAGAAGAGCATCAATGGAGAGCACACTTCTAAAGGCCTACAAGGATTCCCCAATGCAATCTTAATGTGATGATGGATGCAATTTTATCCAGTTATGGAGCCTTTACGTAGAGCGCTAAAGTCAGCAGAAGTTGCCATAAGAAACATTGAGAAGGCTGTCCACTGGCTGCTGTGGTGGCCACCCACTCTATGGAGATTCACTGCAAATTTGGTAGTTACCTACATGCTTCTGGATTTTAATGCGCACCTGTTGGAGCCCTCACCAGTAAGTACACAAGGTCTACTCATTGCCTGCAATGTTTCACCTTGATGCCTCTTGTCTGTCTGTGGTGTTCATTAGATACACCACTGACCACATTGTAAAAACAAAAGAAAAAGTCTTTCTTTCCTTTTCCAATGGCGAGTGTACACCTTAAAAGAAATGTATTTTCAACCACGTTCTTCCCTTGCCAGACGAGCTTTTGTCAAACCCTCAATTATAAAATTTAGCATTGGTCTCATTGTAGGTCATCTTGTATTTGACATGAATATTTGAATTTGTAAAGCAGATGAATACTGCTGTGAAATGTGAGGCTTAAAGCACTTATTGAATATATTGTACTGGTGGCTTTGGCAGGTGAAACTCCAGAATCTAATATACTGTACTGGTCTTGAATATTTAGAGCATATTGTGGGCGCTATTTGTGCATATCGTCGTTGTCATTTGTGCATACGACTCATCATTATCTTATGGTTCGTGCGGTGCTTCAGCTCTGTCTCGGGCAGCTGCTCTGAAATAAAAGCATCGCGTCTGCCAACATCTCACAAGTGGTGGAGGTGCTGGCTATCGATCCCAGTACCTCTCGCATTATAAATTGTTAGCCGGCCTTCCCTGGGCAGGCCAGAGGACATCTGATATAAATGAAATGTGTGGTCATTTCCCAATACAGTTGGCAAAAGATATCACAAATGATGGTTTGTGATGGAAGGGAGAACGCTACACATTAAAAGCTTATTTTAACATTCCTCAAGGGAATACATGAGTGAATTAAGAGACAATCTCCTTTCTCAATTTTGAGCACCACTTGCATAGTTTTTGAGTAACAGCTTTATCGACCTTCATACCAGAACTGAAGCCACTGTATAGAAGTTGGTTCACTGTACATTGAAAAAATGCAATGCATTTATTGTGCCGTGCCTTCTGCACCAGCCAGCAAAAATGTGTTGGAAAAAGAAAACTTCTACAGAAAGCTAGTGGCTGCTCTGGGGAAATAATTCTAACATTTTTCAGTATTTGTTAGTTTGATATGGTTTTATGTAGTCAGACATGTGCCAATTCAGTTAGAAACAAGCTTCATTCAGTCTACAATTGTATGTTCACCTCATGAGCAGTTTGATCCAATAGGGTCTGTTTTTGTAGGTACATCTATTGACACACAAATTCATGCTTATGCTGCAACCAGTGGCGCACCGATGGGGGGGGATTCGGAGGTTGTAACCCCCCCCTGAGGCCGACTTAACCCCCCCTTTTGTTTAACCACTTTTCTTTCTTTACGCATTTGAGTACTGCAACTAAGATGTAAGACGCGCAATCGTCTGCACACTCGCAAAAAGCGCATTTTTTGACAATTTCCTGTGAAGAAATCGAAATTAGTGCTGTTTAGATGGTATTGGCAAACTGTCAACCCCCCCCTGGCAGAGATCCTGGGTGCACTACTGGCTGCAACATTCTGCCCTTTATATCTGATATTACTTACACACTAAAGAGAGAAAGGATGCATAGAAAGGCAGGGAGGTTAACCAGATGTAGTTCCAGTTGGCTACCCTGCATGGGGGGAAGAGGTAGGGGGATAAAAAGAGGAAGAGTGGAAGGGGGAGAGAGAGAAAGAGACGAGCACAAACAAACATCGTACACTATAGAGCCGTAGGGGACGGCGTTCTTAAAGTCTATCGTGAAGGCCCATAGACCGTAGGAACCTTAGTAATGCGAGTAAGGCCTTATGTGCGGATGTTCTGTCGGAGCACTGACCTAAAGCATTTAGTTCCGTTAGTGGATGATTGTCCAATTGGTCCAACACTCTGCACAACACATTTGTCTTTCGGCATTATAGCTCGGGCAGACACTGATAATGTGTGCAAGGATCTTATCATTGTTGCACATGTCACACGTGGGGCTGTTGGCCATTCCAATAAGGAAGGCATATGACTTAGTTAATGCAACGCCTAGCCACAGACGGTACAGCATGGTCTGTTCACGTCGTGGTAATCCAGGCGGTGGATGCATCCGTATATCCAGAGACAACGAACGCAAACGGCACATGATGAAAGTGTATCACAAATCACAGGCATTACATGGTTTGTATTCACTACAAACTATGTAATGCCTGTGATATGTAAGGATAATTTATCGTAGAGTTATCAGCAATAGGTATAGGTGCAGCTGATTCAGTGCAGCATATTGCAGCTTTCCAAGCACAATTCACTTTAAAATCAGGTTTGTTTGCCATAAAACGTGTAGCCCGTATTTAGTTTGGGGGGTTGGGGGGGAGTAGGGGTAGGGGGAGCCGATATGCTCTGGTAATTTTTAGTGGAGCTTTTGCTTTCCTCGGCCACTGACCAGTGAATGTACCACTTGATATTGACCTAGTATTCTTTGTTTCCAGAAATTTCAGGGGGAAAAATGACACCCGTGAAGGCAGTAGCGCACCCAGCATTTCTGCCAGGGGAGGGTTGACAGTTTGCCAATACCATCTAAACAGCACTAATTTCGATTTCTTCACAGGAAATTGTCAAAAAAATGCGCTTTTTGCGAGTGTGCAGGTGATTGCGCGTCTTACATCTTATTTACAGTACTCAAATGCGTAAGGAAAGAAAAGGGGTTAAACAAAAGGGGGTTTTAAGTCGGCCTCAGGGGGGGGGTTACAACCCCCGAATCCCCCCCCGTCGGTGCGCCACTGCGTGAAGGGTATATACAGTGCTCACGGATTGAAACACGACAGGCAAATTTTGTGTAGAACGCTCTTTCTGTGCAATTACTCGAGAGTACCATGCCTTACTGCTTCGAATATGGTCACGAAAAGTGACTTGGACTAAGCGTACGAGTCGAGATTGCGCCGATGTCACACAAACTACCGCCGCTGCAAACAAAAGTATGCACATTGGTTAGGCCTAAATCGTCGCATTTCAATCCGTGAGCACTGTACAAAGTTGCAATTGGTTAACTAGCTTCTTGACATTTCTCATTCATGCTAGTTATGCTAATCTTCTATTGGCTCTGTTCCATTTCTATGTGGGGTTCTGTCCACTCCATTCTCTCCATTTTCAAGGCTTTTAGGTACCCTTCATTAATGTCAAGCCACCCTTCTTTGGTAAGCCTAATTTTCTCTTGCCATCAACATCATGCCATCCTCCAGTCTACTTGCCACTATCGCCTTTTCTCGTTATTTGACAAACATTGTGGTCTTCCCTCTTGAGCACATGCAGGTATGTTCATAACTCCATCATCCAAATTCATTCCGGAATAATAATTCCAAATTCTTTGGCACTCATTTTCACTCTGCACATGTTTTTTAGCATTTGCTCTTGCCACAGGCAGCAATCATATTGCTGCTTTGTTGATATAGCTCTCAGCTCCGTTTATGTTGAAACCATGCACTTCAGCCTTTTTTAACCTTGACTTTGATATAATAAAATGCCTCTTTACTTTCTGCTATCATTGCTGTGAAAGGAATGCCTGTGTGACACGCACAGGCACCGAACGGTACACAACTTGGTTCTAAAAAACTGCAGTAAACAGGATATTCTTACAGCAATGCATTATTAGGAGCAATGGAAGTCTGGAAGTATTTAACAAAGTTGTTCATTAGTCAATTTTTGTTAATGAGTTGAGTATGTGTTTTGATAAGAATTATGCTACCTGCCACAGGCGATTTTTATCTCCTGACTGGAAGCAATCCTCCAACATGTATACGTACAGTGAAATCTCGATATGACAACCTTCAGGGGACCACGACAAATTAGATAGCGTCGACACCACTGCGCATGCGCGAGACGCTAACTGATTTAGCGGCAGCCCCAAAAGCAGCCCCAAAAGCTTTGCGTCAACAAACATGGCGGCACCCACCGAAGCGACGGCTCTCCGAGTACCAAACTCGGCTTGATTCGTGGTAACACGTGAAATTCGTAAGCTAGGAGAAGTGACTGCGGTTATCGCTTTCTCTCAACTAACGTGTGTAATGAAGATTGATTCATTAGACGCCGCTGATTCCGAATTCGATTGTCGATTTCATGGCTCGTAGGCCTAAGGTGGATTAGCTTGGCTGGTGAAGGAAGGCACGTCTGGGCACGTCAAGTTGGTTACTCAAAATTAGGCGCAACAAATCGCTTGCTGCTATTAGTATAACCCCTCAATTGTAATTAAACGCAAAACCACGAAAGTCAAAATTACTCTTCCTATCTTAAAATGGTAATGTTTATTCAACACCATCGGCTTAGCCAATGGCGTAGCCGGGAGCAGTCGGCAGCGCGCTGTCCGCCGGCGGAGAGCGCGAGCTCCCGCCGGCGTCCCTGGAGAAAAAAAAAACGTCGGCGTAGGTTTCAGCGCCGCTGACGCCGCGCGGAAATTTGCAGCTCTCCAGCAAATTTTTGTACTAAAACAAACTGACCAGCGACAAAAATCCCCGTAAGGTGACTCACACGATCTCAGAACAGCGATAAAGAAACCACATGAGTGTCATCGTCTGCATATAGCAGCAGTAACCACGTGCGGTCGGCAAGGTGTCGTCTGCTCGCGACAAGCCAGCTGCTTGGCTCCCGGCCGCCGCGCGCCGGCATGTTTACAAGGATCGCCCGTCAGAGGCGCTCGTCTACCGACTGGTGGGCGAGCGCAATTCATAAAATTCATTCATAAACGTATGAACTGGCAAAGGGTCAAACAGGAATGCAAGGAGCATTTATGGCTAAAAGGGAAAGTTGCAGGACAGCAGACACTCCTTGGCTTTGTATACCTGTGGACAGGAGCAAATGCCAAAGAAGAAAACAAAAAAAATGCTAGAATGCATATCAAGTGACATTAATGAGCTAGGAGAAGGGTGCGAGATTATTATACTAGGAGATATGAACGCACACATAGAAGACATGGACGGGTACACAGACTCAACAGGCAACATGATGCTGGATATGTGTGAAATGCATGACTTAGTTGTATGCAACAGTACTGAGAAGTGTGAAGGGCACATAACATGGGAGGTAGGAAGCCTGCAGTCGACGATAGATTATGCACTAATGTCACATAGGATGCACGATAGGCTAAATGTAATGAGCATAGATGAATATGGCTCCAGAAGTCTAGGTAGTGATCACAAACGTATTAAGGTGAGTTTTAGAAGGGAAATGAAAGTAGGTAGGAGGCAAGATGAACAACCAGGTGGGATATTTTACTCGGAAAAGCAGCTTGAAATAGCAACCCAGCAAATTGAGGAATTAATTTCAGAGGATACAAAAACAGAATGGACATATGCAAATTTAACAGGACTATTTGAGCTAGAGCTTACTAAAGTACGAGTCAGGACAAAAGGGAACAGAAGACGTAAACCCAAGAGCTGGTGGGATGAGGAGGTTAAGAAGGCCATAGAGAAATGTCAGGAAGCATCCAGGGAACACAGATATTCAAAGCAGAGGGGTGAACCAGAAGCTGATGTAGGCAGAAAATGGAATAACTTTTTTAACTGTAGAAGGGAAGCATCCAATTTGATCAATGAGAAGATCAGAAGAAAGGGGAGCCAATGGTTGTCAGAAGTAAACAAAAAGGATAGAAAAGCAGCGAAGAAATTTTGGAAACATCTCAACTCCTTGAGTAATAAGACTAGCCTAGAGCAGAGGTTTATAGTTACAGCTCAAGGTGTTCGACTAGAGGGAGATGAGGCAATGGAACATATAAGAACAATGATGACAGAAAAATTTAAAGAACGAAACATAGCATGTGCTCAATCAGGTGAGGATGCACTAGTCAGTGCAGTGGCTCCACTGGCACAAAGCGAGTGGGAAAGGGCAGAGAAGAGGGTTCCTAGTAGCACGTCGACAGGTCCTGATGGCATCCCAATTATGTTGATAAAGACATTGGGCCCAAAATCTAAGAAAGCATTAAGAGAGGCAGTGAGCAAAATGATAATGGACGGTAAAGCCCCCCCCGGGTGGAGACTGAGCAGGATGAGTGTGATATATAAGGGAAAGGGGGACAAAGCCGACATAAACAACTACCGTCCCGTAACAGTGACGTCAGTGGTTTACAGGGTGGTGATGCAGATTATAAAGGACAGACTGCAATCATGGGTGGAGAGCGAGGAGGTGCTGGGAGAACTACAAAATGGGTTCCGAAAACAAAGAAGGTTAGAAGATAATCTGTTCTCATTGACACAGTGTATTGAAATAGCAGAAAAGGAACACAGGCCCCTATGGCTTGCCTTTCTGGATATCAAGGGAGCCTATGACAGTGTAATCCAAAAGGATTTGTGGGACATACTTGGCACTCTAGAGGTGGAAGATGGAGTAAGAAATCTTTTAAAAGATATCTATAAAAGTAACAAGGTGCTTATAAAATGGGAAAACAAGGTATCTGGGCCTATAGAGATACAGCAGGGGCTTAGGCAGGGGTGCCCTCTGTCACCTCTGTTGTTCATGCTGTATTTACAAGGATTAGAGAAAAAATTAGAGAGGAGTGGACTTGGCTTCAACCTTTCCTATTTCAAGCAAGGAGAATAGATTAAACAGTCATTACCAGGACTGATGTATGCGGATGACATTGTACTTATGGCTGACAGCAAGGAAGACTTGCAGAGATTAATGGACATCTGTGGTAAAGAGGGAGATAGCTTAGGATTGAAGTTTAGTAAAGAAAAATCGGCAGTCATGACTTTTAATGATAATCAGGGCCGCGAGCATAGGATACAGGAGGTTACGCTGGAGGTGGTGGATAAGTACAAATATCTTGGAGTGTGGATAAACAATGGGGCTGAGTACCTAACGGAACATGAAAAATATGTGACGGCTAAAGGTAGCAGAAATGCAGCTGTGATGAAAAATAGGGCACTGTGGAATTACAATAGGTACGAAGTGGTGAGAGGGATTTGGAAAGGGGTGATGGTCCCTAGTTTGACTTTCGGCAATGCGGTCCTGTGCATGAGATCAGAGGTTCGAGCAAGGTTGGAAGTTAAGCAGCGAGGGGTAGGTAGACTGGCTCTGGGAGCACACGGAAATACACCAAATCAGGGGGTACAGGGTGACATGGGATGGACGTCATTCGAGGGCAGGGAAGCCAGCAGCAAGATAGAATTTGAGGAGCGATTGAGAGAAATGGCAGAAAAGTGGTGGGCAAGGAGAGTTTTCAGTTATTTGTACATGAGGAATGTTGATACAAAATGGAGGAAGCTGACCAGAAAACTGTCAATCAAATATTTGGACTGCAGGAGGGGTGCAAACCAGGAAACAGTGGTTAAGAAAAAGGTTAAGGAAACAGAGAGGGGTCTGTGGAGGACGGGGATGCAGACGAAGTCAGCACTGGGAACATACCGAACTTTCAAGCAAGAAATTGCCAAAGAAAATATCTACGATAATTCTAGGGGAGGCTCTTTGTTGTTTGAAGTCAGGACGGGAGTATTGCGGACTAAGATGTACCGAGTCAAGTACCAAGGTATAGACACGTTGTGCTGTGCGTGTGGAGAAGAAGAGGAAACGGCTGAACACCTCATACTTTTCTGTAAAGGGCTTAACCCTACAGTGCAAGGCAACGGGGCTAATTTTTTCAGGGCATTGGGGTTTAGGGACAGTGAAGGCAAAATAGACTTTAAGCGAGTAGAAATAACCAAACAGAGGTTATCTGATTGATGGATAAAATCAAGGCAGGGGTGAAATTTCACCCACCACAAAGTACAAAATATGTTAATAGTCATGGCTAGGTGGCGTATTGCCACCGCCCGGTTTAAAGGGTTCAGCCTCATCCATCCATCCATCCATCCGTAGGGGAGAGAAAAATCCGAGGGTAGGGCAGCGAGTTCGCGGCTCATTTCCCAGGCATTGTCTTTATAGGAGGCGTTGGTTTATTTTAATATTTAGAATAGTTTTTCTTTGACACCGTAGTGGCGCTGCCAGCGCAAGACGCTATTCGCAAACTCAAAGCCCTATTCAAAATTCTTCACTCTTGCATGCCCCAGTGCTAACACCCGCAAAGCTCTTTGGGCCCCAAACTTTTGGGGCCCCTATTCTAAAACTCTCTATTGTTCGTTATAGTGAAAGCCACCAAATTAAACATTTCGACATATCAACCTATCGGATGATCAGTTGTAACCGTATGAGCTATCCATGAAAACGTCGCTGTTGGCTCTCGGCCCGCGCTGTTGCTATTTTCCTTAGATTCTGCCGCCACGCACCATCGAAGCACTGTATAGTAAGAGCACTGCTGCTCACAGCGCGGCCGCCGTATCTTGAAAGCGATCCAGCGATCTGCGGTGTGGGCGAAGTGCGCGCCCGCGCAGGCCTCATCTTCAATGCGATCTGCGATGGGTTATAAAGTGCATGCGCCGAGTGCCGGTAGCTTCGTATGCGCTGGGCTTTCGACGTTCGCGTTGAAGCGAGACGAGAGACAGCGCGAGGTTCAATTTGCCCGCTGCTGCTGGCGCGCTTTCTCACCCCGGCGTTTTCACAGCAAGTTTCCGCGGTCATCGAGCGAGATGTGTTCATGTTTACCTCTGCGCGCGTGACACCGTGCTTGTCTATTTAGTTAGTACGCGAACATTTACAACGTCTTTATACAGCCCATTAGACTACTATCCTTGCTTAATTCGTATTCTCTAGCTACTAATTTGCTATTGCAATCGATGCTTCACCTTTTGGGCGAAACTGCGACTTCTTTGTTTATTTTTCACATTCCTTACCGTGGACATCGCAGCTGTCCCACTCAAGGTGGGCACTAAACTATTCCAAAGCGCAAGCGAGTGTGAATGACACCATCCGGAAAATGCAACCGTGTGGCATCCCCGCGAGCATGGCGGTTACATTTCTTCGCACGCGTAGCTGGTATGGCCGCAGAATGAAGTGCAAAAGGAAGAGGCATGCAGGGCGAAAGAAGAGACGCACCTCCGTTGCTAGGTGACACCTGGGCGGAATGGGATGGAACATGTGCTCATAAAACCTGAAACATCATATTCGGTCGTTTTAAAAATGTTGTGTCCTGGGTATACATTTATTCGCGCCTTATTAGCACGCGAAATACAAAGTGTGCCACATGATGCGACACCAAAGTGACTTGAATAAGCTCACTCCGCTCACTACTGGTCATTGCGCATGCAGGCTGCAATCGTCACGTGCAATGCGCAGATCGCTACCAGCGGAAACCAACAGCCAACACCGACAGCTTGCGTTTGGCTGGCGGCATCCACTTTCTGTGCCTTTGTCTGCTAGCCCACTGTTCAGGCTGCTGTGAAGGACACACAGAAATCTCATAATCCCCAGATTTCAGAATATTAATTCATAGTACTAAGGCGTTAACATGACACAGAAAATGAATAATGATCGTTATTCTGAAAAGTTGAGTATTCTAAAGTTTGTAGTACTTAAATATTTTACATTGAACCTATAAGCAGCCAGCAGGGGATTTCTGAAAAGTTGATTAATGTGCTGTTCGTAGTAAGAAGGTTTCACTGTAGTAAGTGTGGCAATAATCTAAAAGTTATCCATGTTCTTCACACTTAAAAAAGTGTATCCTTGGGGACTTATCTTGTCCCGCATTAATAATCGTCATCTTTCGATCTTAATTGTGTGCCTTTCCTTTGTTTAATACTGTGCCCCCAGTACTTCTAGGTCATGAACAGCGTGCGCGTTATCGGCGTGACATATAACATTCTCTGCAGGAAAGTATCGAGCGCAGAGTTTTCAAGAAAGAAAATGCAAGCAAAAGGCAGATGACGATTATTGTTGTGCGACAAGATAAGCCCTAAAGGGTGCACACTTTGTTAAGTGTTCTCTAGTGCCCCCTTACGCATATCGCAAACACGTACCTCTGCACCCAGCATTTATTGTGGGAAATGAACTAGCTGCCTTTGAACTTGAAAACAGTTTTAAACTTTTTAGCTGAAACAAACGTCCCGAAAATCATTTGGCCAGGATATTTGTAGCATGTGCGTGCCCACGAGCCCTTGCCTTTCGCCTTACAGTGTGGCTTTACGGCAGTGCGCGCCGTGAAATAGGTATGAATTTCAGCCACTTTTGCCAGGGAATAAACATCCATATCCGAAAGTAATAACGATAGTATATAGACACTTTTCATAATTTGAAAGTGCACTTCTCTGCAGAGCAACATTTGCCGAACTAATGGCAACACAGGTCATTGTAAGTGAAGATGAAGTGCAAACTGCACACACTGGGGCTTGGCTCTTGTTCATGTTCCCATCAAGAGAGCCACGTCTACATTTTCCATGTATAATGCAAGCAAACTATGCTTGTACACGCTGTTTGCAAAGTGACCATGATACCATTAGTTGGGCAAACTGCCTTACAAAAAGCTAGCTTTACAATTTGATTTCCTTCCAGACTGTTTCTTATTTTTAAGGAATCCAAGTGTGAAGTTTTGAAAACCAACTCTGGTATAAAAACAAACCAAACCATGACCTCACTGTGCCACGGGTAATTTCGCTCGTGCAGAGTCGGACAGTTCTACAGGGGGGATACCTGCAGCAGCTGTCAAGGAGGAGCCCATGGAGACAGAAGAATCCGAAGAAACCAAGAAAGTAGGCCACACCTAATCGGTTGGGGGCAAGTACTCTGCCTGCCCCTGAGCTGTGCTCTTCAACCCATTGAAGCTTCAGTGCCGGCCGTTGTGCAGGATGAAGCAGAGTCCGAAGACTAGGAGATGATTCGGGACCCCGCCTTCCTCCTGTATGTCCTCGAAAACCTCCCTGGCGTGGACCCCTAGAGTGAGACTGTCCACAACACAAAACACTTGGAGAGCTCACCAAGGGAGACGCGGCCAAGAAGGATAAGGGTGCCCAAGATAAGGGCAAGTCAAGCAAGGATAAGCAGTAGCCTGCACTGTCTGCTTGACTTGGCCCTGCCTTTCTGCAGCCAACGTCCTTTTTTTCTACCACTAGCGGTTTAAGACAACACAAACTAAAATAATAAAGGCATGCTTCCCGTTATTTGCGGGATGTGCAGTTGTCATCCTACAAATGTCTGTCTATTTGTCATTGTCGATCAGTTTCTATCA
The DNA here is from genome assembly GCF_013339745.2 of Dermacentor silvarum. NCBI lineage: Eukaryota > Metazoa > Arthropoda > Arachnida > Ixodida > Ixodidae > Dermacentor > Dermacentor silvarum. Next base: position 25,974,113 of record NC_051154.1, read on the forward strand.
ACTTTTTTTCATGTCATGGCAGTAGAATCGACAGTTCATTTAAAACTTCTTGTGCAGTTTTTTATTCCGCCCGCTTTATGTGCACACTGCATTCACACGTTTGCATTAGTTTCAGTGCACTAAGCTAGTCAAGCTGGCCCCCATCAACAACATACACGAAAGCAACGCGCGCCTATTACATGGTCCTGCCAGTTTTGATTCGCTGACGACGTTTCATAACTAGGCCTCTGTTCAGCCTCGTTGCAATAAGTCGGTGAGGAAACAGCTAGCGTTTAGCTAGCGAATACTTCCCCCCCCCCCCCCCCAAAAAGAACAACCAGCCGTAATCTGCAAGGCTGAGTCGCGGAGTTGTGCTCCCAGAAGCTTCAACTTCTGTATCCTGCAGAGCAAACGTCTGGATGAAGATAGGCAAAATGCTACAAGCAAACTTTATAACGTGTAATTTTGTCTTGGATATATTGTGTAGACATATCAATACTCACTCACATAAACATAAGCTTACCGATTCTAGTAAATGAAAGGTTAAGCAAGAACTGACTTTTCAATGTTTAGAATAGAAGAAATGTCATTTTTTGGTGCAAAAACTAAGTGAGTTTACTGGAAGATGACTCATCTCCTGATGAATGTAAAAGAAATGTATGCCATTGATGGCAGCTGTGCAAGCTAGTAGCAAGGGTGTGATATGCACAGTGTGATACGGTGTGAAAAAATGCCACATGCAACAAAAAGGCCACGTGCAACAAAAACGCAGCTGTTACAAAAGTTGCTGCTTTTAGTCATTCTCATCACTGAAGCTGTTGTGAACAATGCCAACAATGCTACTTTTTTGCCACCTCCTTGCCTGTGCCAAGACTGTGGTCTTCCAGCTGGGAGTTTAGATGTTACGAGCCATTTCCTTCGAGGAGTCGAAGAAGAATGTCACCGGGACGTTGCGTGCAATTCCTAGTATCCTGCCATCGTGACTATTTCTATTTGATCTGTAAAAAGTCTCCATAAACAATTCCACACTTTCCCCACATGGAGCACTTGGTGCTCCATGACAATATTTTTAAATGTAATAAATTATTGTAAACAATAAGTACGCCCTTTGGTTTTTATTTCATGCATGTGCACTTGGCACACGTTACATGTTAGGCATCAGCTTCAGTTGGATGATCATGTGTGTTCAACTAGTTAAAATGTTGGACACCAGTTTACTTCAACTGGTGGACCAGTTGGGCACCATTTAGCTTCAACTGGATGACCAGTTGGCCCCAATTGGATGACCATGTGTGTTCAACTGGTAGGCCAGTTGGGGCACCAGTTAGCTTTAATTGGATAACCACATGTGTTCACCTGGTTAACCAGTTGGGCACCATTTAGCTTCAATTGGATGACCACATGTGTTCACCTGGTTGACCAGTTGGATACCAGTCTACTTCAGCTATTAGCTTCAATAGGTTTACCAGCTGGTTTACAAATTGGATGTAATTGGTTCACTCCAGCTGGTGGCTATTCATACTTTACCAATTGGACCCATTGACGTTTTTTGACTGGGTACCACAAGTGACAGTAAGGTTAATTTAGGTCTACCTCAGCCTGAATCCTTCACCATTGTGAGGTTACGGGGGAGGGAGTACATACACAAGAATAAGAATGTGGGCTGCATTGCAGCAGATATTTGTGGGCTCTAGGAGAAGGGCAAAGTAGTCTATGCAAGCACGTGAACTAATTCTTTGCATTGTGTGCACCTTATAAACTGTCATATATGACAAAGGGTCGGAGCTGTGACATTATCCAATGTGTATGTATGTATGTATGTATGTATGTATATGTATATATAGATATATATATATAAATTGAAAGAAGTGCAGGCAAACATAAAAAAGCAAAAACGAACATTTAATTTCGCATTTTCGGCGGAAATGTCGAAAGTAAATGTTCGTTTTTGCTTTTTTACGTGTCTGAGTTGGTATATATATATATATATATATATATATATATATATATACATACCAATTAAGATTGTTTAGTTGCATTTAGATGAATCTGTGCATATGTGTGTCTGTACATGCAGATCCCGAAATGTCAAACTATTGTTTATTACATTAGTCAGTGACCTGTTGTACAAATAATTCAATCTGATGAGAGTACACAGGTGCTGCATATATAAATGGTATCAAACAATTACCACTGCCGGAATGCCATATGTCCAAACATTTTATTGCGAGTCATCATGTTTAGCTGGAAAAAGTGGTTGACTGCATGACTGCGTGCTGTCCTACATTATGTCATATGCACTGTGGATAGGATGAAAAATATAATTTTTGCTTCAATTTCATGTTGATAGTAAACAGTCGACGACAAAGTATTCGAAAAGAATCTGAAAAATATTCGTATTTTCTAATAGTTGGTTACTATTTCAGCGAGGACCGAATTGAATAAGACAATATTCGTTATTCAAAAGTGTAGGATATTTGCACATGCCTAGACATTCTCACTGCACGAAAATAAATGAATGAATAAATTCAGGTAGACTATAGCTATAGATTCAGGTAGCACTATAGTTCTCAAAACTTACCACGTGTACCAGAATGTATCGAGTAGTCGGGGCGGGGTGGAGGCTGCCATTAAAAAAAAAAAAAAAAAATCATATTAGGGCTTCAAAATTTTGACCTTTAAAAGAGCAATTCACACACACACACACACACACACACACACACACACACACACACACACACACACACACACACACACACACACACACACACACACACACACACACACACACAATGTAAAGCTAAAAGAAAATTGAAACAGCAAGCTTCCACCTCTCCGAAACAACATATCGAGAAGAATATGAATAAGTCTTTATTTTCAGAAAGGACTGGCCTGTGGACTAAGGAGCGAGGGGTTATTTGGGAGGGGGAGAGAGGTGTAAGGGTCCCTTTCAGTTAATTTTTGTCATGCCGGCTTCGCAAGCGGCGCGCCTGGGGTCCGGAAGTGTCGGCAATGCGCCTCGTAGGACCGCGCAAGCCTGGAGTGTTTAAATTAAAACGGAGAGCCGGTTACTGACTGGCAAAGTGTGTGGTTGCCTCGCGCGCATCAACTTCCTTCACTTGCACAGCGCTGCGCGTACTCTATGCGTCCTCCTTATCGTTGCCTTATTTATAGCCTCCGAAAGTGAACGGCGGGCGCTGCCCTATCTCGGAGGGCATTAGCGGCGCATAACCTCCGTGGCCTTGCCTTAGTACACGCTACCTTAGCCATCGTTCATTGCCCACAGATAATAATAATAATGCACTTTCACGATCTCCTTTCTGTCTTGTTTCAAATGTCTCATTTTTACACGATTATAACTTTATAAATGTTGCTTTATTTAGAGACTATAGTTAAACTGTCATGAAGTATTATAACTAATTTAACGTTAAAAGTATGTGGACAGCGAAACGACTGAACCAGACTGAACTGTGGCGCCACCGCTTGGCTCTGTCTCGCAGGAAAACTACTGGGGCAGGAGCAGTGTAGGACGAGTCAGTCCGTGAACTTGCGGCAGTGTACTTACAGAAGTCCTCAGTTTTGCGACTACAGGCGAAACAGACTGAAGTAAAACGAGGAAAAGAGGATAAAGCTGCAGAATGGGCGCTTCAGCAACGCCAGTCACACTGTTTACACTTTTCTGGCTTGGCGTGGGCGGCGTGATTCCGTGGTTTGTGCCGAAGGGGAACAACCGCGGGCAAGTGCTTCAGCCATACGTTTTGCGAGTGTGCACGGTTGAACTTGGGGCATGTCCATTTCGTTAGTTACATTTTTGATGAACTGCTCGCTCTGAGCCGTGTCTAATGTGCGCGAGATGTCCCAACGATGGAAAAAGACGAAGTCGCTCTTAGTAGTCATGGTAGTAGTTCTAGCTATTAATTCGTACCTATTCCCAAATTTTGTTTACATTATTTTTATCACACTCTTATCGTTATATCGAACTACCCGGTTCTTGGCCCCCAGAGTGGGTATGTGCCACTACCATCTAGGCTCGACATCTACATCTAGTTCTGCCAGTCGCAGTGCAGTGAAGCCCGCGGGCGCGCACCGCAACATTTCATGACTCGTTGGCTCGTGCGCGTTTTTACGCGCCGGCTCGCCTTCGTGGTCTACGCTTCCCTGCCATCCGAAGCTGACATAATAGAACGTTGCAAAGCTGACCCCTTCGCGACTGGCCAATACAATTTTTCGTTGGTATTGATACATAGATTGACCAACACAGTTTTAAGTTGCTGACACTTTCTCTACTGAGCTTGTAATGATCACACTAGTTTGGGGTCTTTTATTCCCCGAAAAATATATCTCTGAAAGGCGTTTTAGAGCACAGTTTCACAGATTTTCTTGAGGAAAACATTCAGCTGTTGTAATGACAACTTATATCTAGTTTATCGCAGGTAGGAGATGCACAATTAAAGATTCGACGGAAGTCCCCTATACAGCAATGCACTTGGCAAACTAAGGATTTTCTGTCACCAATATTGTCGTGTCACATGCATATGCACACATTATTGTACTTTCTATATTTGTCAAATTAATATCTGATGTCGTGGTTGAGCATGCGCATCCAGCAGCATGAAAGCAAAGCGTTACTCTTTGAAGTCTTTATGTATCTGACTTGTTTAATCTTTTGCTTGCAGGCTAATCCAGACAATGATTGTCACTACTGCTGCCCTCTGTTATATATTGTGAGTTGCAACCCGTGGTGTCCAGCTGCAGAATTTATTACCCATTGAAACTGATGCAATATTTTGCTTTCAGCTGGCTGTGTGCATACATGGCTCAGATGAATCCTCTCACGGGACCCCTTCTGAACAACAAGACTGTCATCATCATGCGACATGAATGGATGTAGATAGCTATAGATGGGGAGCCAAATATGTGCTGACCTGAAAACCTCTCCTGCTTCAATCTCTGCCAGGAATGAAGCAGCACCGTTATGAATTATTCCAATGTTTAGGATCAATACTCAAAGGGTGTAGTGCATCATACACACCACAGCTGTGCACCCTCCTTCTGTACCAACTTCTCCTTTTTTCCCAGACAACTTCCTCAGCTGCTTTACAGGTGGTGTCATAAGTTAGTGCACATCTGTGCAGTACAGTGAAAAGAATGATCTGTTTCTGCATTTTTACATATTTGCTTTACAGAAGAGAGACATAACAGTAGATAATACGGTGTGTACTTTACAGATCATTGCCGTGATTTTGTAGCGATGCCTTCTGCTCGATTCTATGCCACTCTTATCATCCACTGTTCACGGCCAGCTGATCCCATGGATAATGCGGGCAGCTCGTCACTCTGATCACTAAGCGTGAAAAGAAATAGCACTGGAAAAGGCATCACTACAAAATCGCAGCCCATATGTTGCCTTCTACTGTAGTTGTTTAATTTCTCTCATCTTGTTGCCTGGGAACCTAACATAGCACAAGAGACATGCACTTATTAAAGGTGTAAGGACAGAAAATGTGTACATGAACAGAGCACAGGGATAAGAAGCAGAAGTTGGGTATGTGATGCCTTTCCATTTTTATGTGGAAAATAGAATTCTGCTATTTCTCAGACGTTTTCCTTCTGTGCATATGCGAAACGTTGCTATGGTACCCTGTTAAAATGGACTACTATAAAGAAACCCAGGTAGTTAGAAGAAACAGGAACCCTTGACTTGGGCATATCTCGTAGGCCCAGGTGTACCTTTGGGACTTCAAACATCAGCCATATAACTGCTTAACCACTTTCCTGTTCAAACATCCATAAACAGTACTTGTGCTGTGGCCCTTTTATGTGCATGCTTTCATAGGTTTTTGAAGCCTGCTCTTAGCTCATTATACCATTCTAATGGTACAGATTGAAGCTGTCAACATGTGTACACTTCCCAGTAAAGAAATTTTTCAAATGGGAAAGCATTTTATACTTTCTTGCTGGATAAGTATCGCTACTGTCTGGGCCTTACTGCTTGCATCACACTTTGGTGCCTGCATGTCACACTCTGCCAGTTTAGCCTGAGCTACAGTTTGTGTTCAGTGTGTTGCAACAAAATGAGATTCATTAACATAGTTGACATGTTTCTAATGTAGGCTTTAAATACATGTAGCCTTGCATTTATGCTGTGGAAATGTGTTTGGTTGTCACTCATTATACTTTATATTTTTTAAATTCCTTTGTACCTTACATTTTTTGTTTATGTGCAGCAGCCTACTGCCATGCCTCCACAACCCCAACCTGCTTTTTTTGTCGCATGCTTTCATGTATGGCCAGCACTTCCTGAACGACTTATCTCATCACGATTCTAGTCACAATTAGCTATATATTTATTGTTTCACGTCAATAAAATTGTATATAACAAAATGACTTGTGGCCTAATAAAATGGTCTTCACCCTGCCATAATCTTGTGGTTTATTCTGAGGCACCTAATATAACTGCTTGGACATACCGATATACTAGAGGTGTACGAATATTTGAAATTTCTAATATGAATCTACTAGTCCTTGCTATTTGATTTGACAAATCACTATTTGAAGTTGTCAGGAAAAGAGAAGCAAGTGGTGAGTTAAATATGATTCTGCTGTGGTTGCGGTGGAAAGGCGTCAGTTGCTGAGAAAGTGTAGAAGTAGCTCACTTATGCTCAATAATTTCTAATCAATCAATGAGAATGCCTTGCCTTTAGGCATCCTGCAAATTTGTTTTCTCGATTTAGGCAAAGCAATTTATTATTTGAACAAGTTCACATTTGCATCCCTTTAAGATAATGTGTGGTGCTGTAGTATTTATACTTTGCTCCAAAAAACACAGCACACATGCTGTTCCTGTGTTTCATAAGTGTTTGTTTTATTGTGATGGTGCACCAGATGCATTCATCATTGTTTTTCATAAGTTCCTCAGTTGACCAAAGTACAGTGCTGAGTGGCATTACATATATCAAATAAGTATGTTTTATTTTTTTAATGGACTCCGTGTAATCTTTACTTTGTCTAAAAATGAAAAAATATTAAATATTCAAAGGCTGGTTTATCTGAATATTTGTATTCGAAAGGAAATCTTGCTTTTCTAACACCTTTACAAAATACCGATAACGCTACTATATGATCGGATGGCTAAATAATGACAGCGGTAATCTGTGTTGAGTATTATACGAATACGTCCTGTCAAGTAGTGCTGTTTCGTCTGGTTCATTTTTGTCTTACGTACAGAGCCCCACGCCACGGCAGTTAGGCCTTGGCACATTAACAAGCATCTCCCAAGGATGACAGAGATAAATAAAAAAAGATTATGTTGACATAAAAGAGCCGGAAAGTTGCATCCACGACGTCCGAGTCATTTTCGTTCGTTTCATGCTAATTGTGATGGTGGCAGTGTGCTTTTTCCCTTCAGCCTTTTATTTTTCATGACTAGGCTTATCACGTGACGCTCCCTCCTAGTCTGTTCATAGAATAAAGGTCTGTTTGCATGCACTAAAGTTCGTAAGGTTTACTCCACGCGGCTTACCATCACGTTCATTGAGCCAGCTTGAGCTTCGACTGGAGCGTGCACTGGAGATTGTCAGGGTCAGTGCTCGTGTAATGGCCGAAATGAGTCGTGACGTAGAACTTGCCGAAGCAAGTTGACTGTCAGCACGGTGTTAGAAGTGCTGTCAGCCGCCTTATGAATGTATTTGATTCACGCGCCATCTCCTGATCACCGCTCATACCTATTTTCTGTCATATTTTTACGTTACGTGAGCAGCGTAAACACTTTCCGTACGGTGGTGCTGCCTCCGCAGCGCCTACTTCCGGTTATAGGAACCGAGGTTTTCCGGTCCGGGCGCATAGCATCGACGGGATGACATACACCACGAACGAAATCTAGCAAAGCTCAGCGACCGTATTCGACACTCCGTTATCGTTTTAATCCGGGTCTAAAATGGGAGCAGACGTAGCTGCCGTTTCTATTGTAAGTGTTTTCTGGGTCGTCGTCGGTGCTATCGTACCATGGTTCATACGGAAGGGCTCGCATCGCAGGTGAGTTGGTCACTGGCAGACACTGCCTACGGCTCTGCGTAGCGAAACTGTTTAGAGAGATGACATAAACGTCTAATTTTATTTGCAGCCTTATTCAGGCCATGATCGTCACCACATCGATATGTTGCTACCTCTTGTAAGTTTTTCTTTTTTTGGGCTCCTGTATCAATAAGGAGGCTTCAGTCATGTGACTCCTGTAGAATCTGGAAACGGGCGCAGCTGTGCTGAAGCGATATTTTTCTGACATCTGTCCAGTTGGCTGTGCACATACATGTCCCAAATGTACCCCTTGGTTGGTCCGTCGCTAAGCAACAGTACTGTGATCATCATGGGGGAGTACTGGGGAACTGGTAACAAGACTACAGCGTGACGGCGAACAGTGCCGTGGCAAACAAGGCAAGTGGCTTGAGCAAGGCCAGGAAAAGTTGTCTTCACGGCTTCACCACTCAGTCTTGAGTTTTGAGCTTTTTTTTTTTTTTGAGTTTTTAGGTGCAATGTAATGTTCGTTATTCATAAACAGAGACTGCGCCTTTCAGTTCCGAACTGTGATAGCAACTTTGATGGGCGGGTATGTAACACTCTTGTGGCTTTTCGTGAACCTTTGGTTCTAACGCCCGAGTAGCATGTGCGGTTTCCCGACCTGAAGCTTAGCACTCGTGTCAATCACAATGAGCAAAATGCCGTTTTTCCCTTACAGCTCTACCCATTCTAAGCTTGCAAAAAGAAGTATAGTTTAAATGTGTTTAAGTAAAGCACTTTGCAAATACTGCGTCCTCTCTCTCATTTTTTAGTCAAGTGAGCCGCCTCGAATCGGCAAGCTACCCGCCTCAACTTTTCATGGCAGTGGCCTTGTACAAAACGAAGTCATCAGCGGAGCATGTCAACAACCCTTAGCGGTTGAGGTTGAAAAAAGAACCATCGCTGGCAATGCTTTACATACATAGACTGTCACACAACCTAAATAAACTTGGCCAAAAAGCAGCCGTGAAAGTTTTTTCCATTCCACATAAATTGCCAAGAACCTGCAACTTAACAATTCCAATCGACGAACAGCATTCCAAAATTAAGCACCCCTCCATCAGTACCTCCCATTTGTAGTGGGTTTTGTCTATCAGATTCCATTATCATATGGCATGTCGTATATTGGAAAGACTTATTTGCATGTTCATTTGCCTGCACAAGCGTGAACATTATCTGCCTAGGCCTTAAAGGTAATTTAGTGGCCCTACTGTCGTATGTGCAAGGTGCAAACCACAATTTGCCAAGTGCACTGTCCTGCACAAATCTCAATGCCAGTTAGTGAAGGAGATAGTAGAGGCTGCAAGAATTCAGGTGTGTCAGTGTGGTGTCCTTTCACCTTGTTCAAAAGGAACTAGCGTTCCTGAATGATATTGGCCCAATTGCTGTTTTGGTAACCCTTCTCATAATTCTTTTGCTTGTATATAATTGTGCCCTTTGGAAATTAGTGCCTGTCTGTGTCCATCCTGTCACTGTTTTCTCCTTTGCACTTCAAGTTTATTAGCTATGGAATACTAAGTAGCCTGCTCAAAAGTCTTGCATATCCCCTTATTCACCCACTTGACTAATTCATCTTCAATGAGTTCTTTGCTTTAACAAGTCTTCTGCCACTCAAGGCAAAGTGAAAGTGCATTTAAATGACAATAAACATTGCTGTTAATTTATGTTTCATTGTGCTTATTTCAATTTCAGATCAAAGTGCACGGTCAAGTTATGGAAGTGCGTTGGGTGATTGTCAAGACTACTAGCGTATATGTGGTCTATTATCGTAGAGCATTGACCATTTCTATCATTGTGCTGAGCACAAAGTTGGGAATGTTCAGCTGACAGCAGCTAACATTTTTGCTCTGATTTGTTGTTTGGGTAGGTCCAAATGTTTACTGCGATTATTGTGAACATTTTAGAATTGTTCACTACCTTGAAGCCATCAAGTGCCTTATTTACCTTAGATTGTGTCATATTTGGAGACATTCCAGAACATTGTATTGATATGTATGAAATGTTATGCTATATTTCATGGAAATCTGCCAAATAAACATGTACACTGTTCAAATCACAATTTATTTCTGCACTTGTGCACCTTTTGCCGCAAGGCACTTTCAACAGATTGCTCCTAGACATGGCATGCTTGCTTAGAGCAGTAGGTGACACATCCTAGCATGTTTAAAACCCTTTTTACAGTACATCAAAAACGCCTACTTTATGTACATGACACAAATTCTGAAAATAACTTGCATATAACCTACCCTCTAACAGCTGTTTACAAATGCTACGCAACCTAGCATGCAGGTCATGTAACTTGGTGATGAATGAGCACAGCTCCACACAATATTTCAGGTTGGAGTTCAAAATGTCAAAGGCAGCACAAAATAATCTGTGCACACTAGGTGATTCTGGGAAAAGAGCTTGTTCACTATTTTGTGGTTTCCACTGAACTGTATATTCTCATGTAAAAGCGCCATCTTTTTTAAAATCTGTTCTGAATTTCTTCAGTGCAGCCCATGCATGGGTAAAAAGTGAATGCATCTGCTTTGAAAAACTAATGCACTTTCCACAGTGTCTGATGACATTGGGCAGCCTTTACTTTAGCTTCATTAGCTACCTCATTTGTTGCCGCTGACACATAAGCTGGAGTCTGGTTCACACACTATTAAAAGGTGAAGTCATACTCAAATGCGGGCTTGGACGTTCCGGACATGAGGTTTTAAATGATGAATTTTCACATGAGATGTCAACAGACTTTCAGCTGATAGCATCCTTGATGAACGCTCACAGCACAAATGTGTGTGAAGTAGGTATATTGCTAGAAATCGGGATCTTTTGGGTAATTAAAAAGTGCAACCCGCAGAAATTGGCACATGTGCACTCAGAGTGTGCCAATATAAAAGGGAATTCCTAGTCTTTGCTCAAACATGCGTGTAAGCCAGACCCTCACTTACGGAACTTTTATTTCAGTGCAGACACATGAAAAATTACCAGCTTGGTGTCCCTTTCGCTGTGACATGCGACAGAACAAGCCACAAGGAGCAAAGACATTACTTCTGCTAAGGGAAGCTCAGTTGATGAGCTTCCCTCAGCAACCAAATGTGGGAACTACCAAAGATAAATCAATACGCCTCAATGAACCACACTGATACTAAGCTGTTCAAAGCAAAAGCTGTCCTTGGGCTCGGACATCAAGCCATGCTAGGGTTGTGGAATAAAAAGGGGGGGGGGGGGGCAATTTACTTAAGGGGGTGGAGGGGTTGGATAGCTGACCTAGGTATTCATCTACGGCTGCCTCTAACATTGCAGATTTTTAAGCAAAGTAGTTGGACATTTTCAGACTAATAAATTCCTTCTAATGGTGTCGTAAATTTGGTATAACAATACTGAATATTTTTGTAAATCTTAAAATATCTAAATTTTTTTTTCTTGGAACATTTCTGAAAAATTTAATGTAGGCAAAAAGCTCAAAGTGTTTCTGGTATTTTTTATATGCACTGGGCTTTGTTCTGACCCAAAAGAATAATTGTAGCTTTGACCATTACATATTAAAATAAAGTTTACATACCAAGGACTGAAATTTTAAGCCATTTTGTTAGAACGTTCAGGTGGCTACACATTTCATTTGGTTCAGTAGGTGTTGCAAGCATTCAGGAACAATTCACAATAAAATCTATTTGGGAAGTACAACGGTTGCAGAGAAAATGTCTGTCAGCAAAAGTGGTGTTTTGAGAAAACGTCATGTAAAGTTTTAATTTCCAACAAGTTGGCCTAAAATGCTCCTGGTGTGTAGTCTTCGGATTGCCTTTTAATACCCTTTCTTTCACTCGCCTTTATATTCTTTTTCTTGCTTTTGGCAGAGGCCTGAAAGTCTGCCTATATTATAGTCCATCCAGCACAGCATTGCAAGACACCCAGTGTAACACCAAGGGTCTCAAAAACCTTTTTGGCATTGCTGCCATCACTAATTAATTGCATCATAAACAGTCACTTTTATAAAGATGCTCCAACAAATGTGGTTTTTGGGCACCTACACCAAATGAAGCGTTTATGCGGGAATCATCACGACTATTATGACACCTTTGGGGCATATATTAAACTACTGTAAACGTTAAAGAAACTAGACATTATATTTCTAAATGATTATACAAGTAAAGACATTCACAAATTTTAAATCAAGAATAACACAAACATAGCAAACGCCACAGCCCGTCGTCGAAACTTGCCAGGGTTACACGGGGGAAAGGTGTGTTTGGCGCCATTTACCATTGATGCTGGTATATTTTGGCATTAAAATACAGAAATCGCATTTTTAGTCAATTTTGCTATCCATCCCCCTTTAAAAGGTCACTAAAGAGAAAAAATTACCGGAGCTGGGTCAGTAATTACGCATCTACAATACCAATAAAGCCACTCTTGCCGTGAGAAGATGCTTGGAAAGTCAGCATAGATGCAAAAACAACAGGTGATTCTGCCGCCATGAAGTTCCCACACCAGCTCGCTGTGACGTCGTGGGTTTTGACAGTGTCTTCTCAGGCACTGTCCCTTTAGCAATATATTGCTGCAAACAGCATGACACTTTTTCATGGCTCTTGTTTTTCTTGTGCTTCATTTTGAGCTGCTGCACTATTTTTTGTCTGGCACTTTCGAAGAGCATGCATCCGATACACTACTATGTACCATGCTGACACTGCATGCGCTTGTGCGCAGCTGCACACCATAAATGTTGTGTGCAGCTGTGCATTTTAGAAATATTTAGGCCCAAACTAAGGGATGCAGCACTTACTCAAGCACATATGATACTATACACGAAATTTGCAAATCGCTTTTGGATGTTGCTGGTAGTTGTAGAAGTCTATATCGAGACTAGTAAGCAAAGGAACAAGCACTTCAGTAACACACGGAACTCTGTGCCAATTAACACCTGAATTTCCCACAGGTGAGCACCAAGGCTCTGGCCGAGCTACTGCAAGGCAAGTTGACTGCTGTGCAGCACAGCTTGCAATTTGCATGCAACCTGATGCAATACACAGCATAAGCCAGGTAACAATAAACAAGAGGACACAATGGCAGATTTTAGAGCACTGCAGTTTCATAGCACCCTATACCATGCTTGCTATCTCACAGCAGCCACAATAGCTGCGTATGTTGGCACTTCACTCGCCAGGGCTAAAGTTCTTGCTTATTTTTGTTGCTGCGTGCCTCATTTACAAGCTCGTGGAGCTTAAACATTCCATATGTGCAAAACTACAGGCTCCATGTAAAAAAAAACTGCATCTGAATGACCCTAGTTTATAGTGTGAGATGTTGCACCATCTTTGTTTATTTGATGCCCAGAGTAATGAAGCACAAAAAGTTGGGTGAGCTGGTATGTGTTTGTTGCTAATATGAAAGCAGAAGACAATAGAAGAAATTAACATTTATTTTATAGTTCCACAGTCCTATTTGTTTCTTTCACACTGCTTTCATATTGAATATATATTATGTTATCAACACCACACTGCTGCTTGTTCATCTCATGGTACATTAGGTTTTAAAAGCCCATCGTAAGAAATTGCTATAGTGTTCTAAACAGCAGTTTCACAACCACTGTGGTATAGAATTCTTGCTCATAGATGTGTGGAAGCCAGCATGAATTACAGAATGTCGCATTTTTTTACTATATGGCAGAAGGTGCCTCTGCACACGGCTTTATTTTCAAACCCTAGTTTCACTTCAGGCTGCACCAAAAATGAATTACACTTTTATTTATTGATAAATTTCTTCAGAGGCCAGTTCTTCAATAAGGCCAGTGGATCATTTCATGGATCACATGGCACACACACACACTACAACTTTATGTGCCTTGTGTTCACATAATTGTGCAAGCAAAAAACAACGTAATATTGCACCTTTCAACTAGTATGCTGCACACAAATGCCAACTCTTCTGCACAATGCATCAGATTGGCTTCTTCAAGCAGCAGTGCCAAGTCAAGCATGTAATGCGGTCTGTCACCTGTGCTAGTGATCCATTGTTCAAAGGGTGCAGCTACCTCTTCCGAAATGGCCATAAAGTGCAGGTTCGTCACATTGCCCATTGAAAACAAGCTACAGGGAGCATCTGACAGCACAGATGCTTCACAAGGGAGCACAAAGCCATCAACAAAAGACTGGAAAAGTGCTGCTGACCTGGCCTACTTGCAGCAGCAGAACATATGTGCTCCGACAGTGCCAGGCATGTCGGAAAGCACCTACTTTCGAGTGAGAGGCGACACACGCACAAACCCCTGCAATGGGGGTGGGGCGCTCAGTCCGTCGGGAGGTAAGGGTGGTACCCCACTGGGTGCAACACAAGTTTCGTTTGATGGTGACAGCAAAGGCATTGGAGGTGGTGGCACAACTACACTGGTGTTACCCAGTGGTGCAGCTGGGTTGTACAACTGCACTTTGGGTTGAGAAGCAGAGCGACCAGTTGCCAGCTGCGGTGCAAACCCTTGCAAGGCATAGAGTTCTTTCAATATTAGCAGCACTGTGTCCTCAGATTCCCTGTGGGGAAGACAAAAGCAAGCAATCCAACAATTTATCAATACTTCTTTTTGGGCGAGTTAGTACATCTTGAAACTTTGGGTAACAGCGCAAAACAGACGACCACATGTACGTGTCTCCCTTCTTGTGGTCGTCTGTTTTGCGCTGTTACCCAAAGTTTCAAACCAACAATTTATGCTGATAGGTATGATACATTAAGTAAAAAAAAAATGTTTCTCTACTGACTTCCTATGAATTAAAAGTATTAATCATAAGCTTTGAAAAAAAAAAATTGTGAGAGCTATGGACACACGTTACACGTCTACAGATGCATGCACACAGCTGCAACTAAGCATTAATAGTGGGTGGGAAGGAGGGGGTAGCATTGCACAAGTAGCTGTCCTCTAGCTAATTAGGTAGCAAAAAAATCTATAAATAATGGAGAGCATGAAAGAAAACTCTGTGTGGTGCTCTTTCAAAGAGAATTTCATTCCTAACGTATTAGTATCACAGACACTACAAAGCCTGTGATATGCTAAAGTACAAAGAGATTACATGGTCAACAGCACACACAAATGTAGTACCAAACCAGGGCTGCAAATACAACATCAGATAGATGTGCTGCCAAATATACTACTATGAAATCAGGTATTGTGCCACAATATAAAACATTTCATGGCTTTTTACAGTTGTACCAAGTGGCCTGGACACTTGGACGAAGCAGGCATATTTATACTTGCCAGTAGCATGCATGGCTAGCCAAGGCAAACAGGTACTCATTGAAGCTCTCGATGGGCTTCTCTTGGAGGACATAATCAATGCGTCTTCCACCATTGAGCTGGCCCACGCCAATGTCCTCGATGCTTTGCAAATCAGACACTGTCACTGCACAAAAGACACAAATCTGCCAATTAGCATTGCTCCCTACTCATTCCTATAATGATGCAAGTTCAAGGCATTAAAACATTGGCATTGCCTTTTCTCACTTTGTCATGTCACAGTCTTTTTTACTTGCTAGTAATTTGATTTACAGCACATGTATAATCATACTTCTTGAGCGCCTGCACTTGTTGCAGAAAAAAAATTATACAAGAAAACCAAACAATGAAAATAAAAGTGCAAACAACACAGTTAACATCCAATTCTTTTTGAATCATATGTGGTATGTGGCTTTTACTTAACAAAAACATCCTATAAGTAACAATGCTGGCAGGAGACATTCACAACTTGTTGCTGCTTTCTTTGTGTACAGTGGCAGCTATCGCTATAGATGGTACATTTAATAAATGATGTCTGACAACAATAAAATGGCTATTTGTTTCTAACCGACTCAAGAGAGTCTAAATTGTTTCTTTAGCCATGTGAGTGGCATGCTTCAGTGAACTGAGATTTGACACTAGGTTGGAAGTTATTCTTGCATTGAATAAAGGTAACAGCACCCAAGTGTACCTGAATTTTGTAAAAACAAGCAAATATCCTGGGTGTGTTCAAATAAGTTCGGTCGGGCATGTCCGGTGACCATTTTAAGTTTTGGTGAAAAAAATTCTACTTTGCACCCATAATGCCAAGTACAATGAAACCAATCTTAGTTTTGTGGGGGGAAGGGGGGGAGAAACATGTCTTCACAAAAAAGTTATTGAAGCGCCAGGTCAGCAGAAGCGCCCTTTGCAGATTTTGCTGAATCGGCATTTTAATTATCTCCCCCCAAAAAGGGGTTGTGGCTATGACTCTAAAAATATTTAGGGATAGAACTGCAATTCAATATCAGTGTTTCTAACTATTACCGCGGAGCATCATCGCTATAATATGGAGAAAAAAAATTGCAGAAATCGAACATTGCACAAAATCAGTTTTTTTTCTCTGCACTTATGAGGAGCATGGTTTTTAATTTTGCAAGCCTGTTTCAATGAAATTCGTTCAATTTTAGGCAGATATCTTTGCCCTGGACGACACTAAAAATTTAATAGGAGCGCTGAAGTTTAGGCATGTCAGTAAATTAACGGTACCAGGGTCCTTCAATACTTTCTTCTGGTCATGAAACTCCCGCCGAAGTTTCATATAGGGACAAAAGCTGCCACCAGAGGTGCCACCGTGAGTAGAAGGGAACGATCTGCCGCGCTTGGAAGCGCAGTCGCGCGTTCGCGTGAATGTTTGCCATGAAAAACACCTCGCCCACATTTTTATTTCACTGTGTCCGCTAACTGAACATAGCAGTGCTTACTCTTCTCCAAATACGATAACATGCAAGTTGTTTATTACTTCAAGTCATTGATTGTTAGCAATCGTTCACCCAAGGCTGCTCGTCAAGTGTTGCAATTTCGCTTGTGCTCGTACCTATATTTACGTTTCTTGATTCCTGTGTAGGTGATTAAAATCGTGCTTAAATTATAGAGTGCGCAATGACTAAGCCTAGCTGACCCACAGATTAACGTTGCTTGCTCAAGAAGTTATGGTGCACCCTACGGCGCGCTGGCGGTCCGCAGCGCTTATTCTCCTGTTAATTGCCTGTTTATTCTGGGGCATCGCGAAGCTGCCAATGGTAATTTCGCGCGCAGAACAGGTACGTCTGAATAAAGTCATCTTGGCACTAATTGCAGCAGCAGCGGTGAACTGCGCATGCTAGATATAGGCAATATGTGCGGTTTCTATACGAAAGTTCTTGCATTTACGCATACAAATTTAAACATATGGTCAGTTCAAACTTGCGCGATGGTATTTTTTTTTTCATCCATTCACATTTAATGTCGCAGTGACCATCAGTTCAAGGTTGGCGTTTCACTTAGTCGACTGAAACCCCCCCCAGTCTTTTTATAAAAATACCAGCCCAGATTGAAACCATGCAGCTCGGAGATTCCATCGTCATTAGGTCATTCAAGACTACATTTACCGATCAAACTGAATAAGTATATTATTTATTTGCATGTTTCTCTTGTTTGTCTTTATACTCAGTTTTCTTAATCTAATTAGAGCCTAATTTTTTGTATTATTTTTTCCGCCTAACAGAAAACAAGTTTGCGCAGGTCTTTGTGGATAGCATTTTGACTTGTGCTAACCACGCTACCCCTTGCAGGACAGTGTCTACTTAGTAAAAGGGCGGAATGGAGGGCATGGTATACGATTATTCGGGAGTAATTACTAGCAAGCGTCAAGAATGCAAAAGTGCCGCAAGCACTAGCACACATATGGTTGCAATTAAGATTGCGTTCGATAGACTGGCAGAAAAGTTGGTGCACAGAGGGAATGAGACAAAACACCAGGAAAAATAATTTGTCACTGCTTTCATCTCTCCTGTGGCTGGACAGGATGAACGAGCACCAGCACGAAATAGTGTGTTCCTTTCGCGTGTAAAAAATGCAAACGGCACTTCATAAAAAAAAGTGCACAACTTCAGCCGTAGTGCGTACAAAATGTGTTGCGCAGCCAACACTGGCCGAGGAAGTACGGTCGTCCAGCAGGATGTCTTCAACAATGTTCATGTAGACATTGGAACAGGCTATATGTATTGTCCACGGTGCACACTTCTAGGTGCTCGTCCACAATTTGCAGAAGGCAAAGCAGCTGGTCTGATGGCACTTCCAAAAATCCCCTAGTCTTTATTTCGGTCAGTTCACTTGGCTTTCGGGAGGTTCTCCTCAGTGTTTGGAGGCAGTCCTTGCAGCTTTATTTTAGCAAACTTTCTTGCAATCTAGACACCAAGGTAGTCCAAAATGCAGTCCTTCGTTGATTCCGGAGGATTGATATCTTGCATGCACTCAGCCGGCTCCAGTAGTATATCGTCCAAAAGAACTGCCAGGGTATCAATCTGAAACACAAATATCTTGCTCTATCACTCAGTGAATGACATGGGTGTGAAATTTTAAGCACCAGAAAGCATAATAGATCTTCACTGCATTTAAAACGAGACGTGTATGCCCATTAGCATCAAATGGTTAGACAATCATTATCACATTTCTATACAGTGCACAGCTACTCTGCAAGTTCTTTTGGTGTGTGTTATTAAAAGGTTTACCTGGTTAGCAATAGGTTCTTTATGCTGAAAGAGATCTTGCATTTTTAAGAGTGGGCGTGGCGCATCTTCATTTTAGTCAGCGCTATCACTTTTTCGTTTGGATCATTAAGCAAAAAGTAAGCACGTTCATTGTAAATGCCGCGCTTCAAGTAAACCTCTAAAACACAGACACTGTCGCGATTTATAAAAAAAAAAACCCATCAGGAATGGGGGCTTACCGCACTGAATTCGTGGACTTCATATTTGCCTTCATGATGCACTGATCTATAATGAGCATCTCGCGGCCCGATAGCTTCTGAATGGTTTCCTGCATGCCACGTTTTCATTTACCTGTGTCTCCGCTTTTGCAAGCTACCGCTGACACGAATGAAGTTGTTGCTTCACACTGCGAAGCTGGTCGTTCACCCTTTGCAGCTCTGAGGCAAAGCAAACGGCATGCTCTGTTAGGCACTCTGCATCAGCACCGCCAAGGCGATTACAGTTCGAAGGAGTACAGTTCGTACTTCATCTGCAAAGAGTGACCAAGAACGAATATCGTAATGAGAGTGATGTCAGTTTGCCTGCGTAGTGAGCAAGTAGCATACTCCAAAGGTGTGCACCAGACTTACCGTGAATTTCTTCTTCGGCTGCATCGGTGACGTCTGCAGTTGTGACGGCCGCTACTTCGGCTTCAGCGCGGTTTGAAGATACCGCTCGCAGCCTTCTCGCAGGTGGGCGCCGTTTCGGTGCATGCGAACGTTCTGTAGGCTTAGACAAGTACACAGATACGCCTTGGAATTTCTCGGAAGGGCGTCTTCTACCAGTTTGGGTCGATCGCGTGGCAGTGACACAACGTTTCCATTCACTGTACACACGTCCGCACGAACAATGTCTCCGGCATCAAAATGTTTTTCGCACACGCGAAAGTACTTCGATTCAAACGAGAACCCGGCAGTCTCTTGTAGCGGGATTGCTCGCTTCCACCTGTCGCGTAGTTCCGGGTTGGCTGGTAAACAGAATAGGGAGACTTTTTCGTCGACGCCCTTGTATCCGGAGCGGCAGCCTGGCTCACAACAAATGTTAGTAATAACTGCTATGGTGAATTACGAAGTGTCGATGTCACTACATGGAGAGACACGTTCCGGCGAAACAAAAAACAAACACGCACAACAGCACGCCGCGCCGACACTCCGCTTTCCGGCGGCAGCGGCCGCCTTCCCCGTCGCCCTTCTAGCGACGTCAGCGCCGCGGCGCCGCAACTGCGGGCGCTATATGAAGCTCTCCCATAGCGTTACGCGGGAGTTTCATGACCAGGAGAAAAGTATTGAAGGACCCTGACGGTACTTAAAATTTTTTTTTTTTAAAGTCCATCTTTGATTTTTTTTTTGTAATTAGCAAATTAAGTCTACTGACTTGAACTAATGTAATCTGGAAAAACATGTTGCATTGTTTGCACATTTCTCACTTTGTAATCACAAAACAAACGTGTTGCATTGCTTGTTTTGTTTTGTAATTATAAAGTGAGAGATGTGACTGAATAAGCGGTACCACCGCTCTGACATATGGGATCCATGCATGCTCATTGTTGCAGGTTCCTTTCTTTTAGGACATGAAAATGCTACAGGATGGTTTAGAAAGCGCAGAATGACGAAAAAAAAAATTTTGGGTGAAAACACTCAGCGCGTTTCTGGAAAGGAATTGCAAAATCTGTGCGTGGTAACAGCGATGGAACGGTGGGGCATAGTTACATGGTTGGAGCGCTTGCTCTTGCTATTAAGCGCATATCCTGCGTGCAGTTTGTAAGTAACAGGTTGGAGAGAAAGCAAGAACAATCTTAATAGCCGAACGCGAGGTCGTAAATAATGAGGGAGCGCGCAGTGGAACTTGCAATACAGGGTGTTTCATTTTAGCTGCACCAAATTAAAAAAAAATTGCCTGTGGCAGATAGCACAATTATAATCCTTGATCTAAACTACTCGATGAGGCGGCCATTACTGCCACGAGAAATCAAAATGCCTAATTGAATAATTAACATAATTACGCTTGTCACGTGATTTATTGACGTGTAAACGTCAAGGAACGGCGAGAAACGTCAGGGAAACGTCAAGAAGCGGCGGGGCAACAAGCAGCTAAAATCCAGCCAAGCGCAAGCTCGGGGTGCGTGGTTACCACCAACACTGTGGCTTGCTTGCTGACTGTTTCGTCATTGTCTTGTCTTCTTCATTACATGCTAATTAACTTTTTAATTAATTATCTTACGGCACATATTTCAATCTACGAATTATAGCCGCTGAGTTCACAAGGCGTATCCACTTGGAACGAATTCTCAGGGCTGAACCAGTTTCGAGATATTAATTCTCGAAACCTGTTCAGTCCTGAGAATTCGTTTTAAGTGAATACGCATTTCAAACTCAGCGGCTATAATTTGTAGATTGAAATATGTGCTGTAAGATAATTAAAATTTGATTAGCATAATTCTGTCAATTATTCAATTAGACATTTTGATTTCTCGTGGAAGTAATGGCCGCCTCATTGAGTAGTTTAGATCAAGGATT
This sequence comes from Dermacentor silvarum, assembly GCF_013339745.2. Taxonomy (NCBI): domain Eukaryota; kingdom Metazoa; phylum Arthropoda; class Arachnida; order Ixodida; family Ixodidae; genus Dermacentor; species Dermacentor silvarum. The sequence continues at coordinate 25,995,178 of NC_051154.1, forward strand.
ATAATTGTGCTATCTGCCACAGGCAATTTAAAAAAATTTGGTGCAGCTAAAATGAAACATCCTGTATATCCCAGTGAGCCATACCATACTGGGCCACGCGTTCGAAAGAATCGACCCCATGACCCCCCAGCCCATGAGGTTTTTGGAAAACTGAGGTTTATTTGGGTGTTTCTGGCCGAACAGGAATGTTTAACCACTGCATGGTTGTTGTGGTCAGGAATTATTTTGGGAATTCCAGACACTACAAACTGCTCTCATGCATTAAAGCACTTTGGAAAAGCAGGAATTATTCTTGCGTGAAAATATCTACAAGCCAGTGTACTCCTTACCCAATATTTAGGACATTGGTTTGATCACTACAGTGGTAGTGGTACTATGGTGTCTCTGCTGAGCAGGAGGTAACAGGATCAATTCACAGCTGCAGTGCCTGCATTCCAGTGAGGGTGGTATGAAGAAATGCCTGTGCACTTGGATTTAGGTGCATCTTTACCGCCACATGGTCAAAATTAGCTCACCACTAGAGCATGTCTTATAGCCTCATATACCTTCAGGTTGTAAAACACCATTGACTGCTACTGAAACTTCATTAAAAAAAGAGTTGCAGGGCTTTTTTTTAACTTGTGCTCATAAAGTGAAACTTCAATGGCGCCCCGAAGATGCCGTTACCAAACATACAACGTCCGAAGACGTGAACCTCCTCTCCGAGACGTGGGAGGCCAAGATCTCCACCCCGGCCCTGGATGAACAACGACGTCTTGTCGCCAGAGCCCGGGATGCTATCGCGGCCAAAGGATTCCTGGAATGAGGGACCCTCCCACCTAGAGTGATCCACAGCTCAAACGCTCGGGAACACCGTCTCGAAAATTAAAGTTTATTTCATCATCATCATCAATGGGGAAAAAAAAAAAGAAGCCTGCGTACCCGTCACTGTCTTGCAAAAGAAAGAGCTACGAAAACAGTGAAAAGCTTACCTGTACTCTCAACCTCTGCTGCATCAGCTTGACGGATGATTTCTTCCTGGAGCACACGATCCACCTCTGCCTCCATTTGTGCTGGCGAGGATCGATGAGCACGGGCAAATTCATTCAGTGAGTTCCATGTATATCGGAGTGAATCCATGAACCGCTGCTTCAAGTCTGAACCCATTCGGCTAAGGCTCTCTTTAAGCTCTGGAAGAGAAGGTTTGGACAATGCACCAAAAATGCAATGCAACACAGACGTTGCAAAATCATGCTTAGTGCCAAAGAAGACAGGTATGACGAAACATGCCCTACAAGAAGATGCGAAGAATCTACGTCAACTGCAGATGCTTCAGAATTAATAATTCTGCTACATCTTTGCCAGAGCTCAGAACTTTATTGCCACAAAAATAATGCAAAGTGCTTAGACCCAGCTGTCAACATATCAGGCTTTGCACTCTTACACATATGATGCTAAACTCTCACACTGCATGCCAGGAGAGCTTAAAGGTCATGATGATGCAGCGATACTGGGCAATTCCTGCTGCAATTAAACAATTTTTGTGTGTACACATAAAGCCATAGCAATGTTCAACAACATTTTTGTTAAAAAAGGCAGCGAACGACAGATTTGATTTATTACAGGTGTCCCCGATTTCTTAAAATGGTACGTTGTTGCTGCTTTGTTGAAATTTTTCAAAGCTTGCATAACCAAACTAACAAATCTGCATAGCATAAACTTATGTGCTGAAAATGTCTACTTTAAACACTCTCACCAAATGCATTTCACAGATTTGAAGCACGCTTTTGTTATGGTGTTACAGAGGTGTAAACTTGAACAAAGTTGTGGACTTGATCTAGAACATCCCAATTTGAAAGATTACAGTAGGTGTCAGGAATTCGTAACATGCAGCCAGCCAGAAGAGGTTCACGATTACTTTATGTTTAAAATGCAGAATGAAGTGCTAATATTTACCAGTGGTGCACCGACGGGGGGGGGGGGGGGGGGGGGGGGATTCGGGGGTTGTAACCCCCCCTTGAGGCCGACTTAACCCCCCCTTTTGTTTAACCCATTTTCTTCCCTTACACATTTGAGTGCTGCAACTAAGATGTAAGACGCGCAATCATCTGCACACTCGCAGAAAGCGCATTTTTTTGACAATTTCCCGTGAAGGAATTGAAATTAGTGCTGTTTAGATGGTATTGGCAGTTTGTCAACCCCCCCCTGGCAGAGATCCTGGGGGCGCTACTGATATTTACCCCTTTTCGCGGAGCAGTTTGTTCTCGTCAAATGAGATGGCACCTTCGGCGGCGCGCCGCATGTTGCCTCAGCGATAGCGAACGAATACGAAACCATTACTGCATCTGCCCTGTTTCTGTGCAATCATCTGTCGTAAATGCAACTGGGTTGTAGCTTACACACTGTGCTCCATTCATGCTGCAAAATGTGGACCGGTGGATTGAAGACGTGTGCAGTAGTTGGCTGCAAAAATAGTGACTGGCATATTAAGGAATGGAATGAATAAGTGTGACCAAGTTCACGGACCATTGCTACATACGGACAGCCTGTGTTGCCAGCCTTTCTCGACGCACGACTTTCCTCGTGGATAAAAAAAATTTCAGTCATCTGCCAGTGTTGTATCGCTAACCTCAAAAGGAAAGACTTCAACCCCGGAACGTCGGCAAGCGTGAGTACTGCTCATCAAACAATAACCAAGGGAGTAGCGCCGCTTCCTGTCATAGTAAGTTTCGCGCACATTGTCTACACACATCTACCGCAACTTACGCACACTCTATCGCCAAAGTATTACGAATATGTGAATGGATGCACACTTGAATCAATGCAGCGCCAAAGCAGGGTGACAGCGACTACACCGACAGAACACGAATGGTCAAAGCTGAATGTTGCACGACAGTCCCACGACGGTCCACTGGAGTAAGCAAGTTATTAGTGATAATACATCTTTGCTACTAGCTATTACAACGTACAGAATAGCTGCGTTTCAAGTCTTGTGTGCAGCAAGAACAAATCTATTGCAAATGAACACACCCGCGAGGATTAGGCAGAAAATAATCAGAAGGTGACTGTACCGGTCGACGAACTTCACAGTCAGAAACGTGACAAGCCGCTGCTTCAAAGTATGTGCCAAATAAAGAATGAATAGGAAAACACACTGATCCTGATTCAATTCATAAGCATAAAGTTTAGATAGCTTGGAATATATTTTTAGCCTCGCCTTTAGAACAAGCATCATATACGTAGGGTTGTTCGTTTTCGGGTTTTATATTCCTTTAAATTCGGGAGGTAAAAATCGGGTGCTATTTTTCAAGCTGATAATCAGGTAGGAATAGGACTTTTTGTGGAACCATTCCAAAATTCGGGTTGTTTCGGGTTAAATTCACAAATTTACTGAGTAATACATTATATTTGTTTTTTTTCCCATTTTTTCCCTCCTTTTTTTTAATTGGAGGATATCACGAGCTCCTTCACGCTAACACATTAAAACTAGGGATCTATTTCAAGCTGGTAATCAGGGGGGGGGTTTAGTAAATACTCCGAAGTCTGGCATTTGTTTCGAAGTAATGTGAGAGTAAGAGCTTTGATAACTTCAAGGAAATGAAACATTTTATTCACGAAAAGCTGGTCATTGATTTTTACAGATCCTTGTTAACATACATTATGATCTGCATGCGCAACGTGTCGGTGTCCATCCCAGACCTGTCCGATCTCTCAGTTCTCTCGACATCACAGCTTCCATTAGCTAGGCACAACAATGTCAGTGCACTGAACATCTCATGATGGGATGACGCTAGATGCTCGCGAATTTGGTTGTAGGCCTTCTTCGCTGGATCGGTGACCATCTCGGTGTTGCAATATTTGCACACTAATATGCGGCTGCCTTCACTGTCTTTCGTTACGATCTGGAGATCTTCATCCTTTTTACACCAGCCATCCAGTGTCTTTCGTTTTCTTGTGTCATGCGGTGAGCGTCCACAGTGCTGGACGCAGCTTGTGAAATGAAGTCTCCAGGTCACTGGAGTTCACTTAAGCCAACAGGATCGAGCTGCAAACTCCGCGCAGAGTTAAAAAAAAAAAAAAAAGTTGGTATGTAGTTTTGGAATTCGGGGAGAAATCGGGTTTAACCCGATTCTCCTGAAACATCTTCGGGGGTGTAAAAATCGGATAAAATCAGGTTTTACCTGAAAACGAACTATCCTACATATACGCTGCTCGCGCCATTTGGACAAAGCTTAATGAGCTCCGAAAGCGCTTTTACATGTCCACTGAAGCTGTGGCTAAAGCTTCGTGTTGTCCAACCAGTCAGCGTCTACGATATCTCCTGAAACAGAGGTTTCCTGGGTTGCACTGGGGGTATGTACATCCATTGCAAACATGGAGGCAGCGGAGGCAAGCAATGGACACGACACCACGTGATCCAACTAGGCAGCGCCCATGGAATCGCCGCGAAAAGGGTCAATATGTACACCGATTCTTCGCAGCGCTGCCTCTACAGACTCTATTGCATTTCTGCAGAAATGGAAGTGCATTGAGATAGGCTGTGGAAAGCTGTAGTTAAAACTTTTACACATATTACAAAAATAGCTGATGCTGCCAATCTTACATGCACCAAACTGAAGCTAACAGTAGTGCTATGATTTGAGCTAAGCTTTCTCAAACTAAGCACAGAACATAAGTCATTCTTAAAGCCTCCACCATTTCTACAAAATGTCCTGGATTTTGTTGAATAGACAACATATCAACAATGTACAAGTATTTATCTTGGCACTAGTGATTACAGAGTGAAAACTGAAGCTTATGTGGATAATGCCTCATTTTAATCAAATAGTGCCTGCAGCATCAGAAAAGATGACAGCACTGGTCCAATGCAAAGGACAAAGACAAAATATGCAGAAGAAACAAATACGACAGGACAAGTGTGAACTTCCAACTAACATTTATTTCGAGTGCCATATTACTCGCAACTTGCACGGCCTATAGGCAGCGGAGCTATATACCCAACATGGCAGTCGTTGAGATGATCGTGATTGCTGGCAGAATGAGTACGTTTCGAGAAGACTGGAGTTCTTTGCACTGCGGTTCTCCTCTGATGTATGTTATTGTGTAGGCAGGGATGCGATAAGATTTTGTCATAACTGAAGACATCTTGGGTACATGAATGTACCCAATAAAGCACTTGAATGCATAAAATTGTAAATACTGCAAATGCAGCAGCCTGTCATGCCACTACCATGAAATTATTGATGGGAGTTTGTTGTCACAAAACATGAAGTGATTACGCATAAGCCTCAATAAAGTGAGCAAAATTCTCGAAGATGCGCTTTATGTTTCTGTCTGCAGTGTACTCTGCAGCCTAGTGTTTAGTTCACTTCAGTGTCGGTCGAGGGTTGTCAAACTCAGCATGTTTTGTATTACAAGCTACGAAATGAACATGAAAAGGCGATGTGGAGTGTGTGTGTACTACAGTTAAACCTGGATATAACGAAATTGACAAATTCCCAAAAGCTTCGTTATAAAAAGGATTTCGTTATATGCAGGTCTGGCACGAAAATTCGAAAAAGAAACGCTTACCGTATTTACTCGATTAGAACGCGCACCCGTTTTCCGTGACCAAAAGAGAGGGTAAAAAATCCTTTACAATACCGCACACCTCATGTTTTCATACAGAAATACAACTATCGCTCAAGATTTACTCCCAATACACTAAAGTTGCGATGAACAAAAAAGTCCCAGTTGAAAGGTGAAGCATTGATTGCGACATCAAATTAGCAGACAGCTATACGAAGTAAGGATAGTAGTTTTATCGGCCGTATAAACTTGTAAACATTCGCTGTTTAGCTAAATTGGTAGACCAATCCCTAAGCACACGTACTACAGCACATGGTCGAAGCTACGGAAGCTAGGCTCGAAGTGGCGTAGGAGGCGGCCACATTGAAATTCCGATGGCGATATGGTAGTGCAAATTTAGGGGCGTACTCGATTCTAACGTGCAGGTAATTTTTGGACCCGTTTTATCAGGTCCTAGTGTCAGGTTAGTGAAGTGAACCGCAGAGACTTGCGCAGTAACCAAAGAGTGGTGCTGCCAGCGCGTTGAGAAAAAAAAAAGTTTTTCTTTTTCTTTGGCAACATCAACTGGAAAAGGAGAGCGCCGGCTTGGCGGGCTAGGCTAGCTGCAACAAGCGGCGGGATCAGGTTTGAATGAAGGGAGGGGGAAAGGTCACGCCCGCGGCAGCAAGATAGCTGGGTCGAGGGATGCAGGCCCGCCTCGCGCACGCTCGCTTTCGCCTCGCAGTCGCCGTGAATTCGAGCGCACCAAGTGCGCCGCCGCCGCTTCGCATTCCGTCGCGGCGGAGAAGATGCTTCCGGTTGCTGCTCGCGCAAAAATGACAAAATTTGGGGCAAAATCTCTAGGCTGTTGGCGGGGAAAATTTGTTATTTTGAGAGGGTCTCCCGCTGCCACGTCGTTACGTAGAGGTCTCAAATACATGTGCTTCTATGGAGTAACGGCGGGGAATAGAAAAACTTCGTTATATCCAGGAATTCGTTATATGGAGGTTCGTTATAAGCAGGTTTGACTGTATAAGCAAACAAAGTAGTCAAACAATTGTGTTTTGTACTTTGTGACCAGACAGCAGGGGGGGGGGGGGGTATTTTGTAAGAAACCACTTAGTGGAATGTCCACTTCGGCTGTCGCCATTGGTTCCAGCACCACCAGCAACCAATGGCGACAGCCGAAGTGAACAGTCTGCTAGGTGGATTCTTACAGAATACCCCCCTATTAGCAATTCTGGATATCCGATTGCCAGTGATGTGCTTTTATTGGGTTCCCTTTATTACATAACAGCGGTAAAACCTGGACAAGAAGCTCGCCAGCAGCGCCCTAACTAGCGGAAGGTCAAAGTAGTCATATTTAGGAAATGTTGCCTCTGTTTTCGATTCTACATTTCTGGTCTTTGAGAAACGCAAGCAAATAAAATAATAATAATGAGCAAGGAGAAACAAAAGCGAGTGTCTGCACATGACTTAATTTAGCACTGGCACATCAGCTTGGGAATTGTGCTATATAATATACTGTATAATGCATCACAAAAAAACCCTTCCAAGAGCTGGTGCCTCTATGTCTTTGTGAATATACCAACTTTATCATGGTACATAGCTGTGCCAACAGGTTGAGCTGTTGAAACGACTGGCTTTAAACTTTTATACACAACTTGTACGTTTTGTACAAAATTACTTTTTACCAAGGATATGATCACATGGTACCATTGAAAAGCTCCACGTACTGCTCCAGATAGGCCTGAGAATTAAACACATTAAAGAGGAACATTATGCTTTTGGAACAGTAAAACTAGCCACTCTTATTGTGAGAGGAGCCTAGGTAAGCCAGAAAAAATGCAAAGATGAAAGACTGGTGGTGACGCCTTCCTGATGTTCCTGCACCAGCTTCGCAGTTACTTCACATGGTGTCTACAAAGGTGTGGTTAATTGTTTGTCATTCAAGAATGACTACACTGCAGTCTAAGGGAATGAAATACTCAAGCTAGCATGGTCTGAAATGTTTTCTGTGCCAAAATGGCCAAAATACTGATTGACATTGAAATCCGTGATGTTTGAAAACCGGCGCTCAGGTATAGGTGTTCAACAAGAAGTTTGATTTTCATTTTATCCTTTAGTAATCAACATTTCCCTTCCAAATGAATCATAATAAGAGTTTTGAAAGAATACTCTACCAGGCTAAACTGATTTTGCGTTGCGCTTTATTGTCCCCTTAGGACTTAGAAATTAACAGTCATGCCATGTAAATGACATTTAGAAGTGTATTTGTAAAAGTAACTTTTGACAGCCACTCTGAGCTCCTAAGCAACACGTTAATGTCAGTCATAGAATGGTGTGAGACAATGATGAATTCTGCATTTGCTGCCTACAAGAATAATGAAAACATACAACCACTCAGTACTCACCAAGGTGCATTCGCTTGCGACCTTTATGGTGGGGAATCAAAACAGGACACGCTGTAAAGTTTGGATCAATCAAGGTTTCCATGCGGTATGCCTGCCAGGATAAAAGAACACTAATCAGGGCTTGATGGTGACCCCCTGCACTCAATTTCTCTCTCTCTCACACACAACACACACACCAAAGAGAGAGAGAGAGAGAGAAAAAGAGAAAACTTACCACAGGGTCAAACTGTAGTGGTTCCAGAACATATGAAAAAGAAAAGAAGTAGGTCTTAATATGACTTGCTGCCAGATATGTTTGCACATCTGTGTTTCCAATGCTATATAAAAGATAAGCTTCAATACTTGCATATTTTGCATGCACATTGTAGAAACAGTGAAATTAAAGCAGAGTCACAGATGCACTGTACTACAACGTAGTCATAAAAACGTCTTGGCAGTATGTTCCTGTGCTCCTTTTAAATTGATGTTTTGCTTCTGCTTCAAACTGCCTTATGTGGAGATTTGCATGCATTCAAGATTACATGCTCAGTTGGCTTTTACACTAGATTATTTTGTCTTGTTCAATATAATAAGTATTTGCACACCTTCATTTTCTATACAGAATGATTAAAAGTGTGCTGTATTTTCATAAGGCACACACAAGTATAGCATACCTGCCAAGTTTGGAGAAACTAAATCCAGGAGATATTGCGACCGGGAGGGGGGGTTCAGTCGGTTACACAACTCCCCCCCCCCCCCCCAATGTCGATATTTTTAAGTACTCCCAGCTGAACTTCATTACAAGTTTATTTACACATATACAAAAGACCATATCAACATCAAGGTCTCACTCTTGCAAGCATTTTGTTGTTGCCAATTTTGCCTTCAGGAATTATTTAAAATTTAATTAAATTCTCAGATCTTGCATCCCACAACCACGATCTGATTATGAGGCACACCGTAGTGAGGCACACCGGCTTAATTTCGACCACCTGGGGTTCTTTGACATGCATCCAATGAACGGCACATGGGCGTTGTTGCATTTTGCCCCAAATTAAATGCAGCTGCTACGGCCGGGATTTGAGACCACGAACTCATGCTTAGCTGCGCAATGCCACAGCCACTAAGCAACCACGGCGGGTATTGAGAAATTCTTCAGATAATAATTGATTGTAAGAAATTCCATTTCTTTCACATTTTGCGAGGTTGACGTTTCCCAGTGTCTTGGACGAGCGGCACTGCGTCCTCATATTTTTCACGATGTTAAATTGCCGCTCGCACTCTGCATTGCTTTGTGGTATCAACAAATTACCCAGCGTCACTTCGGCTGAGCACTACATTCAAAATACTTGAAGATACTTTTTGCGCAACGCTCCTTGCTTAAATTTTAAACCCATGACTGACCGTAGGCCTACGCAATGCCAGAGCGGCTGACGCCGAGGAGAACGATGGAGAGTCTAGTGTTGCTAGTTGCAGAAGGCGGCTTTCGCTGGCTAGCTTAATGAGACTAAGAACAACCCCGTCAGCGTAAGAAGCGGCTGTGCGGTTAACGAAATAGAGCATGTATAGGGTTTCCCTACTACTTTCTTAACAATGTTTTGCACGATGAACTTCCAACTAGATTTTTTATTTTATATTTATTTATTTATACTGCAGGCCATGTGGCCTGCAGTATGATCCAAATGATGGATGTGATGATGCATTAGATTGGGTTGGATTTTTTTTTGCCAATGTGGCCTGACAAAGCGCTGGACGCGAGAACGGGACACAACAGCAATTTCCGGGAGATTTTCCTGTCAACCGTACAACTGGAAGAAATGGTCCAAATCGGAGAGTCTCCCGGGTAATCCGGGAGACTGGGCAGGTATGGTATAGTATCAAGCTGATTTGCGAGACGACACAAACGCCACCATGGAAAGTCATGAGTAGGTTCCACAGCTAGCAATATTTTGAGGATTGTTGCCTGTTTCTGTTCAGCATTCTGGGTCAATGTGCAAGTTCTGAGATATAGCAGCGGCAGGCCCATCTCTTTGGTGCCAAGCTGCACGGCCAGTGTGGTGCGTGGAAGCAGTATAAAGCACAGTGCCATTGGGACAACACGTTCATGCACACAAAAACGAGATGCCTCACGCCCGAAATGAGACACCTCTTAGTGCCCAAATGATACCTAGATAAGGACAGTCACAGGGGGGTCGCAACAATTTTTTTTATTTCAACAAACTTTTTTACATAAGGTAGCAAAATGACCCCATGCATAAGACCAAGCATATTTTTTCAGTGCATGATTTTGTTTCAGAATGAAAAAAATTGTAACTGATGCCAGGTGGAAAATATTATGAACTATCACAGCATTATGAATTTAAAAGATTGAAAAAAAAAGTCTTTAAAATTTTCTGCTTTCTCAGTTTTTATACCTACTTACACACCATTGTAAATGGAAATTAAATAAATTCATATTACCACCCAAAACAAAAACAAAAATTAACAAACTTGGCTTTTGAACAGGAAGCAAAAAAAAAAAAAAGTCCCTTTTTGGCAATTTTAAAATGTATTTTGTAGCAACGAATTCTTCTTGATATGTTTTCTGTGATACTTGTGTACCTTCCGAGTTAGCAACAAAGTATGTTCGTCTCTCTTATGTATGGTTATTTTGAATTTTTGTGGCAGAATTAGAAAAATTGCAACACACAAAAAATCCGACGGCTTTCGTGCAAAAATAAAAAAGAGACTATCTCTCTTGATTTTGTTAAAACTTCCCCAAGATTACCCACTGCAATTGGCAAGCACTTCGCATAATGTGCAATTTCCTTGCTTTAGCCAGGGGAACCCACCAGCAAATAAAATGCCTAATAATTATAATAATAATGACACCAAGGATGATGACAATGTTTATTTCTTTAGCGTTTTACGCAAAGTCTTTTGAAAGAGCTTAGTAGGGCCAGAAAGCCGGTCTGCAGAGCAGTGCACGCGGTCATCCGTTGAAGCTCTTACCTGAACTGACGTGGCAGCAGTGCGTGATGGCAGTGTCTGAGGAGGTCACTTAAGACTGATGGAGTGGGACAACTCAGGAATGTCAGTAATAGCGTGGTTAACTCGGCCTCGGGGGGGGGGGGGTCATAGAACCCCCCCCTCCCATCGGTGCGCCACTGACAGCTACAGTGAAACATTTGCGCCACAATTTAAGTGAAGCGTCTCATATTAGGAGAGCTACGGATGATTACAAGTTAGCCTCCACCCTAGTCATTCTTTTCCTCCTCAACTGGTTTGCTGAGTGATCGGAGCTAAGCTCTGCCTTCATTGGCTCTGCGTCATGATGCAATGTCGCGTCGTCTACTTCCGGTCTTGAAGCAAGAGTGCAAAGCCTCTTCTACCTCTCCGCTAGCCGCCTGGGTGTCAGTCCCCAGCGAGAGCTATCCAAGCAGCATGCATCGAGAGCGTTCTGTCGCAGCACCAAGTGGGCTCGGTATCCTGGTAAATGCAAGCGAGCTGGGCGTTTTGATGGATGGTCGGAGGCGTAAATGTGAGCAGCCTGCACAGTGCAGCCACCTGGGGGTGCAGAGCTCAACCAGCCAAACACAGAGCTAATATTGCTGTACCCAAGTGTCAAAAATTTTAAACAATTAAGAAGACGTTCTCGATTACGCTGCTGCCGAAAATTTATACCAGCAGCAAAGTAGAAAACACTTAGTTACTTCTATACAGGGTGTTTTATTTTAGCTGCACCAAATTTTTAAAAATTGCCTGTGGCAGATAGCACAATTATAATCCTTGATCTAAACTACTCGATGAGGCGACCATTACTTCCATGAGAAATCAAAATGCCTAATTTAATAATTAACATAATTATGCTAATTAACTTTCCAATCAAATATTTTACGGCACATCTTTCAATCTGCGAATTATAGCCACTTAGTTCGCAAGGCGTATCCACTTGGAACGAATCCTCAGTACTGAACCAGTTTTGAGATATTAATTTTCAAAGTGTACGACGAAATGCATGGGCATTCCAATTAACTTTAAGCTTCAATGCATAAAACAGCGTTATCCTCAAAAGGTTCACTGGAATGCCCACGCATTTCGTCGTACACTTTGAAAATTAATATCTCAAAACTGGTTCAGTACTGAGGATTCGTTCCAAGTGGATACGCCTTGCAAGCTAAGCGGCTATAAGTCGTAGATTGAAAGATGTGCTGTAAATAATTTACTATAAAGTTAATTAACATAATTACGTTAATTATTCAATTAGGCATTTTGATTTCTCGTGGAAGTAATGGCAGCCTCATGGAGTAGTTTAGATCAAGGATTATAATTGTGCTATCTGCCACAGGCAATTTTTTTAAATTTGGTGCAGCTAAAATGAAACACCCTGTATTAGATCTGTGTTTGATTGAGCTCTGCACCACCAGTTGGCTGCACCCTGCAGGCCACTCACATTTGAGCCTCCGCCCATCTGGCAAAACGGCCGGTCCACCAGCATTTACCAGAATACCAGACATGCTAAAACTTTCTATTGTGGTAGTAATCCTCCAGTGTGGAGTGACGGCCCCAAATGCTTAGATCCTAGCATCGATCGGATACCAACAGCTCGATGCGCTGCAGCCACTCCGCTCGCCTGTTGCCTTGCAGAAGGACACAATGTCGCAGCTTGACATCCTGCCGATTGCTAGATTTGCAGCCCACAATGTAACAAAGGTGATCCATGGCGCTCATGAAAAGAAAGCTCACGACCAACACTGACTGTGCAGCTCACGTCAACACGGAGCAGTTGTAACACAAGCAGATGACCCTTGCCGTGTGCCAGAAGTGCTTCAGTGTAATGATAAATTGTCGTGATGTATTCTCTTTCTGTTAATTTCTTTTTTATAGAAACAAATTAACCAACATTTCAACTATTATGAACAACAATTGTTCATCATAAAGTTGGAAAAATTATCAATGACACAACCAGGGTAGCTAATCGGGTAGCTCGCCCAACTGATGTCAAGCGTACCAGATACATAGATTGTATGAGAGCGGTTGAAAACTCAAGGGATCGGTGTCACTACGATCAGTACTGATGCACATTTTAAAAACCTTATAATAAATTACATGCTTTACGCGGAGCACTTAAATGTGTCACTTAATGATCAGACGGACCTACCCTAACGACTCAGTACGCTTGTACAAAATCGCCAAAATCATTTCAGGGTCCCTTTAAACATCATAATTTGCATCAGTGCTGTTGCTTTTGATGCGCTATCTTCACGTGCACAATCAGAACACACACAGTGCTTGAAGAGGATGCCTGCTGCATGTTACTCCTGAACAATGAGCCCCAGCAATAAAGTGCAGCCAAATATAACTACAGAAAACTGGTTTGTTACCGGATGAAAGATGTTGAAGAAAGCCGGACAAGTTGGCAACCTGAAGTCCTCACAAAGGGTCTCGTTGCCCCGTACTACCAGAAACATTGCAATGGGAGATCCTAGGGCAAAGAAGCAGCTTGGATGGAAGTTGATCCTGAAATAAAGTGTTAGTATAATCTAAGAAATTTGTTGCATATTAAATACGACTAATTCTTTCTTTATTCTGGTAATTTCACAGTAATAACAAACAAAAGGTGGGCAGTCAACATATTTAAGGAGGGGATGAGGGGTTAAAATCACAATTTCTACAACATACTAATTAAAAAAAATTTGCATTTCTAGATTTATGTTGTTCTGGATCCCTCAACTAATAAAGAAGCTTCTCATCAAGTTTGGTTGCTGTCTGTGCTTTATAAAAGAAGAAAATGATCTTTTTTTCATGTGACAGTGGCCGCTTGCTGTTGAAAGCCCCCGTGAGTGTTGTTGTCAAAACAGGGCCACAGTGCACGGTAGAAAGTGAATGTGGAATGAATGCTCTCGTTCGAAAGATAACTATTCGTGCTTTTTAGCCATAGGAGACATATCGAGGCTGCAGCATAACGCACAGGAGAAGTGCAAGAAAAAAAAGCTATATTTCTGGCCGTGGCAAGTCGAGATTGAGTGGAAAACTGAAACTCTGTTTTGTGGAAGAAGCGAGTAAAAAAGTATATGTTCCATTGTGGCGAGGTTAGATTGGCTAGCCAACTGATACTGCAACTTGGATTGGTACATTACAATCGGACTACAATACGATAGGTGAATACTCTGATTACAATCAGCATGAAGGCCTGGTTGACGCTGGAAAGTTGTCAGTGCCAGGAACGATCATCCAAGCTTCAGCAGGGACATTAAAAATTAAATTCTGAGGTTTTATGTGCCAAAACCACGATCTGATGTTGAGGCACGCTGTAGTGGGCGACTCCGGATTAATTTCAACCACCTGGGGTTCTTTAACGTGCAGCCAATGCACAGTACAAGGGCAATTTTTCATTTTGCCCCCATTAAAATGCGGCTGCCGCAGCCAGGATTTGATCCCGCACCCTCAGGATTAGCAGCGCAACCCCATAGCCACTACGTCACCATGGTGGGTGGCAGAGACAATGCAAAAGTCCCTCTATAAAATGAGCTTAGTAGGCCAGAGCTCCTTGCATGAGGTTCCAGGATGCAGACATAGAATGTAAACAAATCATTCAATACTTTAGTGTGGAAGAGATGCCTTAAACAGAGAGTATCTATCCTTGAGAATGGTGGAAACTGCAGCAGTCTTGGCAGTGCTTTAGTTCAACGAGGGTGCAGGTGGAATTTAGGAATTAGAGTTGTTGAGAAAAGGGAGCTCGAATATGGAATGCTGACAAGGAAGCATGTTGAGCTAATGCAGGTTTTTTTCAAGTGCAGATAAGGACTCTTGACAGCAATAAAATGAAAGAAACAGGAGAAAACAGGAATCAACTGCAGCCAATCAACGTCATGTAGAAGAGGAGGGCCCAGGCAGGGGCCTTTGATTGATTACTATTGCCTGGAAAATAAAGTAACATGCTTTAAAATCTTTTAATTGATTTTTCTCAGTTTATACTTTCTTGCCTAACTCAGGATCCAGAAAAACTATAATTTCCTAACTGCTATGCCAAATTGTGCTTTCAAGGTGGTTTCCAGACTAAATTTTGCAAGAAACAAGACCATGTATTTCTTGAATTTCTAAATCGTCTTGAAGAGAGAAAAAATATTTTTGACAATACACTCAAGAGCAAGGAATTAGAACTTCATTTTCAAATGATGCAATATTTACAAAGAAAACACCTAAAACAGCAAGTGACTGCCCTTATTCTGTACTATAGACTATCCATAAAGTATATATTCAGAGAACATGACATCTTGAACATCTTGAATGTTTTTTGAAATTATAGCTTTCCCAAGCTGATATGCTCCGTTACACAATGTGATGACCATAACCCTTTTTCCAATTGCGTCCTGTTTACAACTGTCATTGAAAAGTAATGTGTACAATCATTGCATTCTACCGGTGCTAACATATGGGTTAGAAAAACGACGGTGGTTAACAACGAAGCTCAAGATCAAGTTAAGGAATGTGCAAAGAGCGATGGAACGAAAAATGGTAGGTGTAATGGTGACACGAAGAGAGCGGTGTGGACCAGAGAACAAATAGGGGATAGCTGATATTCTAGTTCACATTGAGAAAAAAAAATAGAACTGGTCAGGCCATGTAAAGTGTAGGGCAGATAACTGGTGGACCATTAGAGTTACAGAATGGGTGCCAAGGAAGAAGAAGCACAGTCGAGGACGGCAGAAAATTAGGTAGTGTGATGAAATTAGGAATTTGCAGGCACAAGTGAAAATCGCGGGGAGACGTCTTCGTTCTGCAGTGGACATAAAATAGGCTGAAATTTTAACTATATTCTTCTACTATGTACCATATATGGGACCTTAGTGACTTGTTTGAATTATCCAAAAATTCAAATTAAGGAGGTTTGAATTACTAACCTTTCACAGCAGTATGTATTTAACTGAATATCAAATTCTTGAATGAAACATAAATAAAACAACAAAGACTATTTTATCTCTCCAAATCTCCAAGATTTTGATATGTCTAAAAATAAGCATTCTGAATTAGATGAGAGACAGAAACCATAGTAACCAAAGGTGCAATACACTTTTCATTGCTAGAAAAACAGCATGCAATGCAGAAAGGTGAATTATCTAAGTACAACTCTTAAGAACACATATTTATTGACAAAAATGACAGATCCCAATTATGACAACTTACCAGTGAGTATATATACAACTGAGGACACACAGGCATAGAAAAGGACACTAAATAGTGAATACTTTACCATATCTTCCGGTCTATAAGTCGCACCTTTGTATAAGACGTACCCCCCTCAAAACGGCAGTTTTTCCGAAAAAAAAAAAAAAAATGCATATAAGTCGCACCGGTGTATAAGACGCACCACCAGTTCATTTGGTTAGCGATTTAAAAAAAATTAGTGACGTTTCACTCCGTGAACGCGGGTCACGCACAAGCGTATGGGTGCCATTTATTTACACTCCAGGTGCATTTCTGCCATCGTGGCTGCTGCAATGTTCTGTATAAAGTTCAAGGGCGATAACATCGTTCCCGCATGCCGTATGCTGTATGTGCGAGTGAAAGCGTCCGACGGTGAGCCGAATCACGCACAAGGGAGGAAAGCGGGAAGGCAGCGCGGGAGGGAGGGGGGTGGTTTGTCCTCTCGTAGCAACTGTGTAGTTTGTGCAGCAGGGCGTGCCATATCTTAACAGCGATCTGCAGATGCGATGACTTCGGGATCGATCGACTCGCAGTCGACCTACAGCCGCTTGCGTTGCTGCTCCATCTTTCTCTCACAGCGCTCGGGAACTTGATCACGAGAACCCGGCACCTCGATAGCGCGCACAGAATCCGTAGAAATTAAGTCAACCAGCGTGCTTCGCGTGGCTATAACAGCGAATCCGATTTTGACGGAAGTTTCTCCGAAAAAAAAAAAAAAACGTACATAAGTCGCACTGTTCTATAAGACGCAACGACGAAAAATTCAGAAAAACAAAAAAAAATGCGTGTAATATAACGGAAAGTACGGTAACTTTTAATGCCATTTGAGCAATGTCACACAGGCAAACTCAATGTCATTCATTATTTAGTCTGTGTACTACAACTCGTTTAGCAGAGAAATGCGCACCCTTGAAGCCATAGCTTACACAATGCAGAGTACTTAACCCTGTACATTGCCCAAACATAGTTCCACACCATGGAAATTTAGAACAACTTGTTCACCTTTATTTTTGGCAATGGAAAGTACATGTACAAAAACAAGAAAGTACATGTACAAGTTTTTTTAGTTAGATCCTAATTAGTACAGTAACTAATTAATTAGTAACTGGTTTGCTAAATTATACACAAGTGAAAACTCGCTCCAGCGTATCAAAAAGGCTACAATAAGCTATGCATTAGGTTTCCTGTGCTTACATTAAAATTGTGAGGTATCAATTGGTGTATACTTGCTCTGCGAGCCTCTTCGAGTGTACCTTTGTGTGTTGACCCAACACAGCCACCATCATTTGCCATCGCTTCCTCCCACCAACCCAGGTTGCAGCTTTTCGAGGATTATATCACGTGATCAGAATATTCTGCCATCAAGATTTTCTCCTGCCTGTATTCTGAGAACACCTCCGTGGGTCCTGCCTTAACCTTTCAGTACGCTGCAGATCCCTGGAATTATAAAAAGGTCATCCGTTCCATCCATTGGCCTCAAGCAACTCACCCTGTTTCACATTTATGCAGAGTACAGAGATACTGTGCATGTGTATACAGCTGCATCTGTCACACAGTATGCCTCTACTGCAGCCTTCGTCATCCAACATATGATCATCACTCGGCGATGATCATACTAGACCATAGGTCAACATCAACTGCCATAGAACTTGTTGCAATTCGGGAGGCACTTCAAGGAGCCCTCCTCGCGCATGGATGATATTCTGCGATTCCAAGCCAGCTCTTCGAAGCATTGACTGCATCCTCAGATGGAGCCCATATTATTCAATAGCTCAAGAAATTACAGAGCATCTCGATCAAGCAAATAGGAATAAGCAAATAGGAATGGCCACAATATCACCTTTCAGGGGCTACCTTCACACTGTGGAGTGAAAGCGAATGAACAGGCAGGTGCTGAAGCGAAAACTGCTTTAAATAATTCTTCTGAAGTACGCATTGCGTTCTCACGAACAGACACAAATGACCTACTTCGTTGTGTAAAACGCAACTCTACGTTGGAGCACTGGACCCAACAGGTCGGCGACACAAGCAAGTGTATAAATGGAACCCAGAAATGAAATTCCGTATGCCTCACAAGCTCAATAGAAGCCAAACAAGCATGGTGCACTGGATTCTCCTTGGTGTCGCATTCACCAAGCGTTACAGTCATCTCATAGATTGCAGTGAGACTAGGCCAAATTGTGAATACTGTCAGGTGCCACAAACACTAGATTACATATTTTGCGTTTGTCCCGTATACGCCCAAGAACGACAGAAACAAGTCTCTTTCATCACAAACGCCGATAAGAGGCCGCTATCAGGCGAGTTTCTTTTGGGTCCCTGGCCTAATGCAAACAGCGCAGCCTTGATTACAAGTGCCGCTTTAATCTTACTACAAGCCACTGGGCTAGATGCACGGCTTTAGTGATGCCAAAATGTTGTGAACTTGAATATACGCACCTCCTCCTCATATCATCATCAGCCCTTCTCCTCCCCGTCCCTTTTCCCCAGTGTAGAGTAGCAGGCCATAGCAAATTATAGCTCAGGCCGACCTCTGTGCCTTTCAGTAAATAAATTTTTCTCTTTCTCTCTTGAGGTATCAAACTCGGCATAGCATTTACAATATGTTGGGAATTACAGGGTTAAAATATTTTGCTGCTGCACCAGTTTGCACCATGCTTAATGCAAGGGCATAGAAATGCTGCTTTCAATAGCTGTTCTTGGTGACCATCTTCAGGCAGACACTCATTTGCCTTCATGTTGTGCCACCCTCTACACGATTGGCCGCATTCTTTCTTCTCGGGTTCAGATGGCCGGGTGGGAATGACAACAAGCCCAGGCTGAACATGCTAAGTATAGTTAACATATTATTACATCTTTCATATAAGTACATTTTTTCTCTTTAGTGTCTTTAAGTATAGCCATGTCATACTGAACGTGTGAAGTACACCCCAATAACTGGAAGTGCTAACACCACACATAATGGTTTCAGGAAAACACAATATGGAAACAAACACACAAGACAGAACTTGTATTTGTCACCTTTGTAGTGGACAGTATTTAATTTATAATGCTTTCAAAAATAATACTGCTGCACCCTACAAGAGGAGGTATCGTCTAGGTCAAGTAAATCCTACTCCTTGCAGCAAAAGTCATGCAACAATGTGCACTCACTTAGGGTAGCTCACAGAGAGCTGACCGGTGCCAGCCATGCCCACAGAATAGTTGACTGAGGCCACACTTTCACGCTTGCGACCAACTTGCGGATTCACTGACGTCTGAGGGCTGAGTGGGACCTGCTGCTGAGGTGCTGCCTTGGCTGGTTGGGTGGGAGGTGCCTTCTGTTGGCTCTGCACACAAGGGCAAACACTGGTCTTAAAAATAAAAGAAGAGACCCTCCCAGCATCTGGGAATCACAGAACATACAAAAGGCGCCACTCTGGTGTACAGTGCTCAATTGGTGTGGAGATGAGATTACAGTATCTTACCTTATATGTTATGTCTGAAAGATGCTTCTGCATATGCCATGTACACAGACATGAGCATCAAACCAAACACCAAAGATTTCTTTTCTTTGTTCCACAGTGTGCCACTCAAGTTCTCCGTACGACGGACATGCTTGCTCTGCCCATTATTCATCCTCTGCGTTGTAGTCAATACAAATGCTAGGTCGTTTATACCTTTCGGGGGACAGGGTAGGCTCTAAAATGCCATTTTGTTCTTTTTTGCCCATGCTCACCAACCCTTCATCCCGGGAACTATTACAGTTCAAATAATTATATATGTATGGTCCTACAAAACCATTGATTTTGGGGTAAGTGAGAGGCGCTCGCTTAGAAAGCAAAGTTTGGCCATTAAAAAAATAAAAAAATACAGTAGGGCAACATAAGTAAGTTTCCTTGGGCCAGTAGTTCCAATGGTTTAATTTTTTTTTAATTTGGCGCTGACTTAATGAATAAATAGGAAAAAAGTGGATGTGAGTATGCGAGGAATAGTAACACTTTCTTCAGACTATAAGATGCTAAACACATTTTGTGACTAGTTCATAAGCTTTCATAGATTTTATTGCAAACTACCATGAAATGGACAGCACCTGGTTCATTGACATAGGTGTGCACCTGCTAAAACGATTGGAAATTACGGAGGTAATGAAATGCAACTGAAGAAGAGCTGAAGAATGTGGCACATTTTCAAGGTCTGTGCCTATTCTCTGCAAAATAGTACCAAGATAAATGAGCAAATCAGATTCTTTTGTGGCACATGGAGTAAACACGGCTAGTTGGGCAAGTTTGTTTAGCATTGCAGGCATGTAAATGCACCCAAGAGACAAGGACGAAAGAAAGGACAAGACACACGTAGCACATCGTGTGCCTACGTGCGCTAAATGTGTCTTGTTCTTTCTTTCATCCTTGTCTCTGTGCTCGTGGTGTCGTGTGTGTTTCTTTGCGTAGTTTTAAAAACGTCTAAAAACTCTTAGGCTCATTTACATGCCTACATGGAGTAAGTTTTTACCCAAGGAAAGTACTCGAGGCTATTTCATTCATTTACTGCCTAAAACTTTTCGCAGTCTTACTGTACTGGAAGAAGGGAAACATACTTTCCACCAAAGTGTGCCCCATGAAAAAGCGTTAATTTTAGAAAGAAGCTTTCTAAAGCACTTCATTTTAAAATGTAGCAAAGATATGTTTGCCCTGAGCCAACAAAATGTTGCCCATTAAAGGGTCAACTCAAATTTGTTACCACCACTGTTACCACCACGCGTTGATGAGCATTATTTGTAAAACACTTTTCGCACAAACTTTGGCTCGCTCTGCACCAGAGGCATAATGAAGAATCATTTCTGAAAACGAAACCGAGATTCCGAATAACTGTGGCATCTACTTGCTCAACAGTAGTCTCGCATCAAATATGAAAATCCTTTAACTATCGCTAGTTACTTCATCAACTCCGTGGCTTAATGAAACACATGATGGTGCAACACAAAGCTATATTTCAATCAGCAATGTCGCAACTGTCACTAGTTTTTCCACCCTCATTTTCATAAACAGGAGGGACAGCAAAAACGATACAGCTAGAACTACACAGCCCACATTGTTCATGACTCTGGCTTCAGCTGAAATGATGCAATCAAACTTACATGTGAAACACTCTGTTTAGAGGACCTACATGGTGAAATATTTTTAACTTTATTTTTGTGAATACTTCTTGAACTATCAAATTTAAAGTAAAAAAAAGTATGGTCGGATGCATGTCAACGGCATAGCAACTGTTAGGCCGGGAATCAATTGATGCATAAAACACCGAAATGGCTTGCACATGTCCATGCAAAGTTTCCAAGTACTAAACAAATTTCATGCTTCTGGGAAACAGTGTTAATGTGCGTCTCTGAAGAATTGGAAAAAAGGCCAACTTCTATATATATATATATATATATATATATATATATATATATAGTAACTGGATTTTTCAATGGGCCAAGCGTATTTAGGAAAGTCAGAAGCACAACTTCGCGGTTATCTTAGGTTTAATAATTTCCCAACAGTTTCGGTCGGTGGACCGACCTTTTTCAAGGGACCCTTGAAAAAGGTCGGTCCACCGACCGAAACTGTTGGGAAATTATTAAACCTAAGATAACCGCGAAGTTGTGCTTCTGACTTTCCTATATATATATATATATATATATAAAAGCAGCTAACTTTTTCAAACTTGCCTGTTTCTCAGCGAGGTCCTTCATGTACGACAGCAGTTTTTTACGTGGTCCCATGGGCAGGCCCATTTCTCTGAGGTCCCCCTCAGAGCACATTTTCTAGCATGCATGGACAAAAATGTTATGTGAGCCAGACAAACAATCAAGGGATGTTATGAGTAGTTAGACATGGTACACTTTCATGCATTTATGAACAGACTCCACAAAGGCCAAGCAATAATAATAAAGAAAAAAAGCAAGAAAACAAAAAGCCTTGCATACAATGCCAGTATGAGAGCTTTGGGCTCACAGAA
Organism: Dermacentor silvarum; assembly: GCF_013339745.2. Taxonomy (NCBI): domain Eukaryota; kingdom Metazoa; phylum Arthropoda; class Arachnida; order Ixodida; family Ixodidae; genus Dermacentor; species Dermacentor silvarum. The sequence continues at coordinate 26,017,263 of NC_051154.1, forward strand.
TGTCAGTGCAGACCTGCCAACTTTAAATTTTGAAAAATACTCCAGTTGAAGCCAAACAAATACTACAATTTTGTGAAAAATATTAAAAATTATTTATGAAGATTGTGGACCATTTATTTTGTAAAAATCTGCACAGAAACCATTGACGATTATTGCCAATGAAAGCAACTTGCTATCTTAGGCAAATAGCTTTAAGATAGCTAGTCACTTTATTAATGGAATGGTGCACTTGACAACATACATTTGTTGCAGTGAGAATATTTAGGTAGCCTTCCTTGTTTCATTGTGCGATTATATAGAGAATACAGCCGTTAAGTAGCCCACCTGCGGCGCATATACAGGGTGACCGAAAAATACTGTAACGCACTTTGAATTTTATTTTACTTAATATTGTTTGCATTTTTAGCACCAACGTTATTCAATTTGTGTTCCTTGTACTTTTCTAAACTGCTATTTTTACTGTTCTCGCTGTCCCATGTTAAAAAAAAAAAAAAGGTCTCTGAAGAGTTGCGCCACACAATCGTTGCCCACCACAAGCAGGTTATGACGATTCCAGAGATCGCGAAGATGCTCAAATTGCAGCATGTCCAGTCCATCACGTCGTCAAACAGTTTCAGGAGACAAGGGGCGTCAAGGACCGGCAGCGAAATTGGAGGCCTCGAACGGCAAGAACCCGTATAGTCATGGTCGCCATGCATGAAATTGGCCGTCAGCAAGAAAATCAACAGGATCCACTGAGAAGCATGAAAAAACTCGCCCATGCAGCTACATGTGAAAGAGGATCTCAACCTCACGGTGCACAAACCAGCAAAAGGACAGCTGCTCACGGACCAAACGAAGGCCTCCAGGCTAGAAAATTGCCGCAGGATGAAGGAGGTGAGCCACGATGAAGCCCTGAACCCGATTCTGTTCACCGATGAGAAGATTTTCACCGTTGAACGGGTTTGGAATTCACAGAATCACCGAGAATTGTTGCCGAAGGGTTCTTTGTGAACCGTGAGAGTGGAAAAAAACCCATTTTCCCAGGAGCATCATGGTTTGGGGCGGAATTTCAGGCCTTGGGAAGACCAAGCTCGTTTTTATGCCGAGAGTGGTCAAACTCAATGCCGACATCTACCGCAAGCTGATCCTGGAGGGCGCCGTCATTTCCTGGGCTCAACGGAATGCAGAAAACACTGACTGGTGACTGCAGCAGGACTGGGCCCCTGCCCATGGAGCGAAGAAGACTCTTGAGGCGAACCTGCCTGGGAAGAAGTTTGGCCTTTGAATTCCCCCGATCTCAATCCAATGGACTTCACTGTTTGGGGGATCCTAGAGCAAAAAAGCGTGCTCTTTACGGCACAAATTTTGCTCAAACGTGCTTTGGAGAAGGCATGGGAGGAAACCCCTCCAGAAGACTTCACGGCTATTTTGACGAATTTCCGGAAGTGTATTCAAGGAGGACATTTTGAAACGAAAATTTGAGTTCTTCTACAGAATTGAATGGCTTTTCGTTCAGCGCAAGACGTGCCTGCATGATTGGAACTTACTAGAATGTTATCGCTGATTCTATATGTTGTGTACGCTTCCACAGAATTTTGTATAATCAAGACTGCAAGCGCGACATGTATTGTGTAGTAGTTTCTGGAAGGTATGCGGGCGCCAGTTATTACACTGGAACTTTCGCCAACTGATGTATTAAAGCCGATGTGCTTGACCTGCAGATCAGATTTTGACGATCGCCGACTGTGCTCGCTGCTATCGTTGTGCTTTGAGTGTCACTTGCTTTTGTGGGCACAAGTTTGCCCAATAAAAAGTTGGTTTCATCATTCACAGTTTTGGTGCTGTGTTCTTCGCCGTCGCTACTACATGACAATATTCCAGTCTAAAATTAATTAAATTCTAGGGTTTTATGTGCCAAAACCACTATTTCTGATTATGAGGAATGCCATAGTCAGAGACTCTAGATTAATTTTGACCAGCTGGGGTTCTTTTTTAATGTGCACCTAAATCTAAGTACATAAGCATTCTTGCATTTCGCCCCATCAAATTCGTGGCCTCGAGCTCAGCAGTGCAACGCCATAGCCACTAAGCTAACGCAGCAGGCTATATTCCAGGTTCCTGCATACTCTTGCTACTCTGCAAGATAATCTAGCTACCGATGCCTACTTCCTGACATCTTCAATAAGTTACACTTATGCATAAAAAATTAATGAGGACCTGCACACACAAAAACCCAATGCCCACTAGGTCTATGAAGCTTTACAGCCTTGATACCCATTCCAAAGCTACATTTCAGTCACAGTGGAAGAACCTCATAATTTTGACCATCTGGTGTTTGTTGACATGCACCCATATCTCAGTACATGGTGCTTTCAAATTCTACCCTACATCGGCTGAAATGCCTGGGAATTGAAGTGGAACTCTTGTGGAATGCCACAGCCACTGGGCCACTGCAGAAGTTGAAGTGTGTCACTGCATAAGTTGAACTGCGACAGCCCAAGGTTGCCAAATGATGTCATTATGCTCAAAATACTGATAGTAATATCTAAACATTTTTCATGCAACTTGCTTTTCACACATGAGCATTCTAAAGGCAATCCACAACAAAGCATTCCAGGTGCAATTAATTAATGCCAAGGACCACAGCACTACTGTTTGGAATAGCACCAGCAAGCAAGATCCACTGTTTAGCCCAGAAGCGAAAGGTTCAAAACAATTCGAAATAGATATGTCTAGATGGTTTTATATTAATTTAAATGTAACAACATCCAAGTAACACAACCGGAACCGAAAGGGCAACTGCATAAAAAGAACAGCACAGTTTGCTTTGTGAGCATTACCTGGGTGGACTTAGTTGCTATGTAAACAAATTACAAAATATATGACATTTTTGTACCTGCAGAAGAATCGTCAACTGGGCGAGTTCATAAGGTGTCACAATGAAAAAAAAAAAAAAAGGTGCACGAATGGTACAGTGACACCAGGTGCTTGCATTGCCGTTTCTTCTGTCTCTGTCCAGTTCGCACACCTTTTTAATGCGTGAGCATTAAGAGTGTCAAAAGTGGGAAAAAATGTATCTGTGTGAAGTGCGAGAAGCCAGTCACTTGGTAGAGGTAGAGAGGGGATGGGAGAGCCTATACTCTGTTTCAGTAGTTTCGTGCAGCACTGTGGAAGCTACAGGCTTCTTTGACCAATCAGGGGGGTGAACACATCTTAAAAGTACCCTTCCGCACCCCGTCGTCTGCTAGCGGCGAGCGCTGCAGCATCTACTAAGACTGGAACTGCGCAGTGAGATCAGCAGTTGTGATAACAGCGGTAGAAAATGTGTTCCATATTCGCTCTGATACAAAAAAAAAATGGCATGTGTGTTCAATATATTTCGAGACACAGAGGGAGGATTGCACAGACGGAGGAAGTGGAGGGTTCAGGAGCATTCGGCCAGTGTGTTGCATGGGATGGTACGTAATCTCGAGCCCTCTTTTAACACCTACTTGTACACGGCACGCTTGCTGACATTTGTAAGTGCAGCTGCTTTCTTAATTAGAATTTGTGCACGTTTACCGCACTCCTTCTGCAATATTCCAAGCTTGTTCAACGCCAACTTGTTAGTTTCTTTTGCGTAAAAGAGCAGCTTGGAACAATACGACACAAGCAAGTCTGTGGACGCCATTTTTTGTGAAGCACGAAGCACTAACCAGGAGGGAGTTCTCTGTGGTGTTGTGGCTGTGCCGACTGCACGTATGAATTTAGCCACTGTCAAATCAATTATTTGTTTCTGCTTTTTCAATGCAAATGAATGTCTGTATGGCAGCACCGCATAATCTTTTTTTGTTCTTTGCACGTTTACATTCGAAGAAGTGGAGAACTCTTATTTTCAGTATCATAGAGCCTCAATAAATATTTTATTAAAGAACGAAGCAAAATCACGCAATAAACTGCCTTACGAATTACAGAGAAGCTGCCAAGTAAACACCTGCTGACAAGACCACTTGTCAAGGTCGTGCAACAGGTTCCGAACTGCAGCACTACATCTTGCTGTGCAAGAATCTGCACTTGCAGGTCGTGTAGGCTTGGCTCTGCTGCATGGAACTACTGAAACAGAGTGTAGAAGACACACACACATTGCAACTGACGGTAGGTTTGCTCTGTACCACCGTCAGTTACACTTTGCGTCTCAAAATGGCAGGACGTGTGTCAAGTGAGCTCCTGAACAACAGTGTGAAATGTGGTGAATGCAGCTTATATCATAGATCCGGGACCTCAAAGAGGTGTGACGTAATTGCTAATGGCATTTCTCTTGCATTTACCGCTAAATCGCCATTGAATTTTTTCCATTATCATTCTCGCCCCTGCTCTTACAAATGTGGTATTAGGATCTCACACTTTGGCCACAAACTGTAAAGTTAGTTTGATTGACTGGATTTAACATCTCAAACGAGCACAAGTGCTTTGAGAGGAGATGCCATTGTGGAGGGCTTTAGATTAATTTTGAGTAAATTATGTGGCCCAAAAGCACGGCACACGAGTCTCCTTACATTTTGCCCCCATGAAATATGGTCGCCGCAGCCAGGAATCAAACCTAAGACCACATAATCAGCAGCCCAACAAATCAGACAAACAGGTGAGTATGGGAGGAGATGACTTTGCCAGCCACTTGGCAAAGGAAGATGATGACTTCGACATTGAAAACTAAAGGGGCAATGACGCCAAATTTTTGAGCTTAGACTATGCATTGAATGCTAAACTGCACATTTTTGACAGCGAGCTGGCAAAATTTGCGCAGATTCAGTATGGTAGAAAATTCGTACTATTGAAATTTCTTTTATAACGCAGTTGAACCAACGCGCTTGCAGCAACTAATTGCACTTGCAGCAACGGCTCCCTGGGAACAGAAGCTGATCTCAGAAGCCATGCTTTTATGAGCAACGGAAGTGACTGAACGAGCTGGAAATATGTCATGGTCGCCATGCATCATTTCATTTTTGCATGTGCATCTTGGATAGTTTTTGCAGGCGTTCTCTAGTTTGTGTTACTTTTATGATGCGAGTGAAAGAATTGTTGGCACAACTCAAAGGCAATGCCCTTCCTGCTCTGTTAGGTGCCAGAGTATGTGGAGCAAGACATTCAACGTGGTTACAAACTGTTTCGGAGCTGACGACACAACGGTAGCCTCACACCTTCCTGACATCACACAATCCATGCCAAAATGGCAGTTGCTGTCAGAGGAACTGGCTTAGAGGGAGCAATTTCAAATTGAAATTTTTAATTCAAATGTGTCCCGAGAGCCCAGCCCCTTTAATGTTGATTTCGTAAATTTCATGCTGCTCTTGATGCGCTTTTACACACATTAATTGGCTGTCAGATAGCACTGGGCCTTTCTTCAGGACGAGGTCCTACCCATACAATTGGAAGGTGTAACTAGAACTTGAAATGTTTACCAACACTAAGTAGTTGAGACCAGCAATACCCTTTATGTAAAAAATTGCTGAACATTGTGCAGCTTAAGTGAGAATACATAGCAAAATGTACAGTTATATCACATGAAAATTGTATCGACGCCTGATAGGTCAAACTCCATGCTTGCCATGAAGGGAGAAAAAGAAAATTTGCCTTTCACCATGATATGCATGTCTATTGGACGGTGTGAAACGCACAGGTCCATAATAGCCAATCAATGAACATCAGTTAGCATCACTACCAGCAGAGTAAGCTGAGAAAAAAAATTTCATAAAACGATTATATTGAATTATGTGATACTTTCTGACACTTTCTTGCGAGTATGATATCGTTACGATGCAGACAGTTCTGAACAATATGAACAGTTCTGATTGCACACGATTACTTCACATGAATATGTAATTTTAAGTGGTGCAAGCAAACTACAAGGTCATCTAATGCCAACCCATGTATGTGATAAACACATAATTCACCAGTTTGATATCTCTGACTACAAAGTTGCCCCCCCCCCCCCCCCAAGAGTTTTTCTTTATTTTTCAGATTACACAGCTTTTAAAGGGGCCCTGAACCACCCCTTGGGCTTGGTGAAATAACATAGTCAGCAGGCAGCATAAGCTGCTGTGAACATCTCAGCAGTTTTGCTGTCGTATGCGGTGGGTGGAGCTCGCAAGCGGAACGCAAAGTCACCTTTCTCTCAAATGCTCTCTTTTCAAGAAAAGCCATGATCCTCACTCTTTTCTGTGTGCTTTCTTTCATAATAAAGCACATTCCAATACGCGGTTGCTATTGGTCGCTGTGGTCGGCTACACCGCGGCCGCCGCGGGGTGCCGCCACGAGTCCACTGGCTCAGCGCACTGCGGCTCGCTGAGGACAACCGCACTTGGCTTCCACTTAGGAAGCCAAGTGCACCAAAAGCACCGTAGGCACCAAAATCGGAAGTCATGGCGTCTACGTTAACACCCAAAATGAAGCTTGAACTGCACGCCACGTGGACATTCCGAAGGCGAAGTGATGTGGCCCCGCCCCACTCCGCCATAGCCTTCGCAGTGCAAGGCATTGAAGAAGGAACGGGAGCACAGGCGGAGCCCGTGTTTGATTGCCAATAACCCCGCTAAAGTTCTGCTGAACGCATTGAAGTACTTTTTGCGGCAAAGTATTTCTGAAATAGCCTATTTTCACTTCAAATGCCTTTCTCCACTTCGATAAAAAGTGGTTCAGGGCCCCTTTAAAGGACTACTCGCCAGGCCTCATTGGAAACTACGGTTACACAATGGAAGTTGTAAAGCACGTTGCTCTACCACAATAATTTTTAATTGTTTAGCAATAATGTATACAGAAGCAAATTAAATGTTACGAGGCCGTGGTGTGAGGACGAAAGCTGCCCTCCCTGCAGCAGTGGCACTCTTTCATTGCCTCAATCAGTGTCCACGAGCAACATTTCTCTCTGCAGTCTCCCTATATCGGAGCCAAAAGCCACATGACCTTTATGTCACCACTCTGCCTCTTTTTTTTCCCCTGCCTTTTTTTCTTTGTTCTTGTGGGGCGTATTTTCCAAATGTGGCTTTGTACACTCTGTGTGTCACGGAAATTCCCCCTAGTTGTTTCCATTGCTGCTGGCTACTTGTATGCTGCAGGTGGTATGTGTGCAACGTAAAAGCAACAGCCTGTGCCATCATCACTGCTGGCAGGCAGCGTGGGTCCTCTAAGAATAAAAGAGTGCAGGCTCTTGTTTGAATTTTCAGTTGTTTTCATGGCGCACATAAGAGTAATATTCAGACATGACCATCACCACGTGGCTAATTCACTGCACCTGTCTCCTTGCTGTGCCCAAACCTGGTGTAGGGCCCTTTAAAATGCTCACGCGCACCGGTGGTTATGCAATGCTTAAAGTTCGCCTGTAGAGCTAGCACTACTGCACTTTCTGTACTTTGCAAGTGTGCGTGCAGGAAACTTACCAGGGTTTCTATGTCAATCTTTTCCTCATGAATCTTGGAGATGTAGTCACCAAGCATGAGTTCTTGAAACACAGATTCTACGGAGACATCCTTGTCAGCATTTTGCAGAAGCTCTGATGCCTCTTCAGAAGCATGAGTCGATGTGGGTGGTGGTGTTAGCTCATCCTTTGGAGAGTCAACAAAGACATCTGTAGAGTTTGACTGGGAGCTGGTGTCACCCTGATGGGACAAAATGTCATACAGAATGAGTGATCCGAGGCTGTGGCCTGCTAGTGCAACAGTGCCTTTGAAACTAGGGTTGCGTTCCATGAACTTGCTGTGTAACCTGTTAATCTCTGAGCCCACAGTATCAACGATGGTTTGACAGTACACGGGGCTAGTGTAGAAAAGGATGTCAAGAAGTGTGTCGTTAGTGAAATGACGCAGCTTCGGGATGCTCCTGAGAGTGATGTGCTTAAGGGCACTATCAATGCCTGTAGCATCGCTGTGCAATGTTGAGTGCCACGAGACTGGCAGGAACTCAATGCGCCCAATATTACCCTCCTGGGAGGGTACACTAAAGTGGCTCTTGATGAGCCCAAGAGATATGTGCCGAATGTCATCAAGGCACTCTTCAACTGAGCGAAAGCGAAAATCACACACAGAACCCACGCCATGCACTACAAAGACCAGGTGATCGATCTGGCTGGGCTCGCCTTCCTCAATGGTTTCAACATCTTCAATGCCTCTCTTGACGACCCGAGGCCGTGTCTGACCCTCACTAACATTGCCCCACTCGTCTGGGTGGCTTGAAGGCAGGAAGTGCACCATTACGCTAGAATTGTGCATGACCACTGTCTGGTTTCCAGGCAGTTCCAGTTTTTGGTGCCAACTTCCTGTGGCCATAGCCTTTCGATAATGGTCTTCTAAAGTGAAGGCCACATGTTCTTCGTAGGGCACAAAGCGGTTCTGGCCTTCCAGCTTGTAGAACCAGGTGCAACGTCGCACTTGACTGGGTGTTTCATCCCAGTACACTGGACGGCGTAGCCGAGCACCGACATCCACATCATACCTTCCACCGTCGGTAGTCACCACAACATCACTGCCAAAAGCCAACCTTGCAGATGCTTCCTCCAGGTTGGTTGAGTCCAACAGGGAGAAAGGTATCCAAACAATTTTGTTCTCGATCTCCTTGTTGTAAAACCAGTGAGGCCTCACAGGAACATACGTAGCACCTGGTGGAGAGACAGGGAGCTGGGCATGGTCAGGCACATATGAGTGCAGTGGTTGCTCAAAGGAAGCAGGAGTAGTGGCACTGAACGAAGGGCCATGTGAGAAAGTACCAGTCTGGGACGATGGAGCGTAGAAGTTCTGTGGAGGTGGACCATTCTGGCCAGGTCCCTGATCTGAAAGTGCCTCTTGAGACTGGCCAATTGGCGGGGTTGCACCAATGCCTGGTCCTGATGGGATTGCGTTAGAGGAGTGGGCTGTCTGGCGCAGGAAAGAAGCATGGGTCAAGGGGCTCTGACGGTGGAAGTTCATGGGTGGACCTGCAAGTCATAGTCAATTGTGAGAACAATCCACACTCAAGAACATGCACTGCACAAGTAACAGTTCGCACCTTTCCAAAAAAAGGCATCAAGAGCTTAGAAGTGCGTTTTTTTTTTTTTTTTTTTCATGAGACAAATAAATTCTCGAGTTTTATGTGCCAAAACCATGTTATGATTATGAGGCAAGCTGTAGTGGGGGACTCAAGAATAATTTTGACCACCTGGGGTTCTTTAATGTGCACCCAATGCACAGTACATTAGTGTATTGCATTTCGCCCCCATCGCATTTAGTGAGACTAAAAGCAGCACCAAAAATTATATCATCATGCGATTAGGCTGCAAATGAATCGAGACGGGCTATCTATGTTTTCTGAAGTACCTGTACTTTCCTCGAGCAAGCAACTTATTCATTGTACTTATTTGTACTGCTCACATATTTAGACTTATTTCTTTTGCAGCACTTAAAGGACACTAAAGAGGAATATTAGGCTAAGCTTAATTGTAAATTACACTTCTGGAATACTAGAAATGGCAGCATTACTATAGGCGAGTATTGTTAGTCCAAAAATAACAAAAACTGAAAAACAGGCTGGACGTTCCTGCGTTAGCTCCCCATGATGTAGTTGGAATGGGATAGCACATGCCCTGGATTACTAAGCAATAGTCATTGATAAACAAAGATTACATTGCATTCCAAAGGACCAAAGACTCAAACTAGTGAGCTTTGAAAATGTTTTCTGAACAAATATCCAAAACATGCAAAAATACCTTGAAATTTGCCATGCCATGCTAACGTACCACTGCTGCTATTTAGGCACAAAATTCAAGAAGAAAAGTTTGGTCTTAATTTTCGCTGCTAATAAATATTATTTTTCCGCTAAATCGATACACATCCAGTCTTGCAAAAATGCTTCAACAGGCTAAGCTAACTCAGCGTTGCCCTTCAGTGTCACTTGTAGCAAATATGTGCACAAAATTCACCATAACAATGACAAAAGCACCGACTTACATAGCAGTTACCAATGTTTTAGCATAAATAAAAAGATTGTTTGCCACAAAGAACAAAACATGGTAGTCTTACACTATACAATATCATATCATACTTGCAGCATAATGACAAAATAGGTGTAGCAAAAAATTATCCAGATGCTATTCATTCAGACATTCTGATAAAAGCGCCCATAATGTTGTATAACATAATAAACTTTGACGTGTCCCTTCAATAAATTTGACATTCGCAATGAGAATGGCTGTAGTTTCAAACTGATATATATATATATTTTTTCATCTTATGATTCCATTGCCACAAACAATATGAATTCATATCACCTAAGTATTTTGGCTGTATAAACGTACACTCGCCAACTGAAGAACACAAAAACAACAGATTGACGTTTCGGCGCCCAGTACGGGTGCCTTGTTCACAATGAATGAATGCATGGTGATCTTTATTATATATGCGTCGGTAGACGTAAGGCACTTGCGTACAACTCAGGGAGGGGGCCCCGTGTCCGCTTTATTGTGCTAGTCGTAGATTGTATGCAAAATGATTCGAGAAGCAATCGGGATGATAATTTCTTCTCTCTTTCGATGATGAAAGCCGAATGCCAGTTAATACTGTGACCAGTCTTCTCATGATGCTCTGCTAGGGCGCTGGAAACCGTGTGTCCTTTGGCTACATCATTGCGGTGCTGCTGTAACCTTCTTTAAAGTTTCCCGTCTCGCCTACGTAGCACGCCTGGCAGTCCTGGCAAGGAATTTTGTAGATGACGCCTGCTTGAAAATGAAGCCTGCTTGAAAATGTGACAGTTGAACATTTTTGTTCTTGTGACAAGGCACCCGTACTGGGCGCCGAAACGTCAATCTGTTGTTTTTGTGTTTTTCAGTTGGCGAGTGTACGTTTATACAGCCATGTTCTTTCCTCGCCAGACGAGTTTTCGTCAAACCCTAGACTTCACCTATGTATTTTATGCCAATTATAAATTTATGCCTTGGGCCGGTATTTTGTAGCGATGCCTTTCCGGTGCTGATGCCTTTTCGCGCTTATCGCGCTTTGTCAGTGGTCAGAGCGACGGTCCGCTCGCGTTATCAACGGGATCAGCCGGCCATAAGCGAATATAGAATAGTATAGAATAAGTCATAAGGCATCGCTACAAAATACCGGCCCTGGTCTTGCAAATATGCCTCAAGGACGAGCATAGTAGTGGGAGTAAGCTTTTGCTATCAAACACCTATGTGTAACGAGTATGCAATCAGTGGCAGGAAAAAGACCTGCAGAGGCTTCTTGCAATCTCTAGCAGCTCTGGCACTACGTTGTTTGTATACCCAACATCTGAATTAGAGAACCAGGTAAAATATGATCTAACCCTTGATTTAACTGTCTGAACAATTAGGGATACTGCAATGAAAACATTTTCCACATTAATTGCATACACTAACACTTTATGTAACTACGCAATATTATAGGTCTTATTTGTTCAATACAGGTTTATTTATTTATTTACAATACCTACAGCTCCCAACGGGAATTATTGTAGGGGGGAGTACAGAAAAACGGGAATCAGATCCGTCATCAAGACAGGTCAATCAAGACAGGTCAACATTAACGAAAAAATATTAATTCCTAATGTACATCAAATTAATAAAATTGGGCACATACAAACTTGAACACAAGCAATATGTATGAATTATAACAATAACATTTCAAGACACTACAAGATATATTTTTTTCTGTGCATAATATTAGCATTCATGGCACCTGGTTCCATTCAGATAAAGCCTGCTTGAAAATGTGACAGTTGAAAATTTTTTGTTCTTGCAGCACAGGATGTTGGCCCTTCTAGCTAATTGTGATTTCAAGTAAACACTAGGACTCATTCAAACATTTTTTTTTTTTTTGGAGGGGGGGGGGGGGGAGGGAGGGATGATTTGCTTTATTGAAGAGACATACAATGCAGAAGGGTGGACTTTTTGTATAGACATCTGCCAACTCACCCATAGGAGGAGGTGCAAGAGCAGGGCTTGTTTGATCTTGCAGCGGCTGTGATGCCTGGAAGGCTGCCTCAGGCACAGCTGAAAGATTCTCTGTAGGAGCCACTGATGCCCCAGCAAACTGTGCCAGTGGTGGTGCCTGCATCTGGACTGGCGGTGGTCGCAGGGGCTGCTGCAGCTGGGAGAATGGTCCTGATGGCAAAGACTCGGCCAGGCTGGCCTTTTCAGGTCCAGTGGGAAACTGCTGTGCTTTATTTGGCTCCTGACCCAGGAAAGTATCTGCGTCTGCACAATCTGCAAGAAGAAAGTGACATAACTCAGCAGGTTCGCGCTGGCACCTTTAGCCCAAGATAGACCCAGTTCAACAAAAGGGACAGGAACAAGGCTGTTGTCAATCTTGTCTGGCATAATGTTTAGTCTGCACAGTAGAAATGATGTGTGCAACTCACTTGTAAAACGGTGCCCATCACACATCTTTACTTTCTTAACACATCTGCACATTTGTAATGCAAACAGAAACAGCAGGAGAGTAGTAACATATCACACCTACAGCTATGCCACTTGTACAAGTTTGGCCTGAACAGCAGATTGAGCCAAGCTGCAACAGCTGCATTAAAGAAATGCAATGTGGTGTTCAGCTAGCTTTGGTCTTGGGGGATGGGGCTTTATGCTTGCAAAAACATGGCCTTTACAGGGGGAACATGAACTGTCAATGGCAAGGAGCATTTGCAGTGTTGTTTTACAAAAACAGTTGGCAACAAATTTGGAGCATACTGCACAAGCATGAAAGCCTATTTGATAACCATGCAGACAGCATCAAGATTGTGCATCTAATTTTTCCCCCATAAGCAGTAACTTTCCACAAATTGATAAGCATGGTATTATGCATCTATTAATTATGCAGGCAAAATGCACCAAACTAAAATGTGTGTGTAGTACTTCATAGCCTGATGGCACTACAGAAATGTGAAATAAACAGATTACGTGGATCAACCACTTCAATTCCAAAAGCTACAACGTTTTTTGACATCAAGAACCTTATTCGGGCGAACAGTGTTTCCATAGATCTAAGGACAATTGCTAACACCTAGAATGTACTGTTGTGTTAGTTGGTTTGACATAGTGCCATTTTTTTTCAGCACAAAGGCTGTATGTACTGTTGTCTCGCCTTTGCGTTGAAAAATAGCGCTGCGAAAGCAAAACTGAAACTGTTCTACTGACACACTCTAGCACTGACAAAAAGATAAGCGACATTGTCAAAACATATGCGGATTAATGTTTATCTAAGCGGCATGCAATTCAAGCACACTATGCCCGAAGAACTCATTTTGGCTTATACAATACTATAATCACATTGAAGTGTTACGAAACAAAATAACCAACATGGTCGTTTTCATCACAATGCTGATCTCTTTTCTGCAAGCGAAGATTGAGGGAAAACTTGCATCAAGCCAAATTGATAGAGCGGCACGTATTTGTCACATTTTATGCAAAGTGGCACGCTGTCTTCGCACTCGAGTTGGTATGCAGTATGTCACAACGCTGTCCAATGAGTAGATGTCATCGCGTAACATTGAAAAAGTAGAATTACAAGTTGTTTCTGCAACAGCTGCGAGAGACAACAGCCTTAGAACGTCATAGGTTCATTTCAGCCTAACATATAGGAGCTGACCTTCAGTTCCAGGTTCCATTTGAGTCACTGGCATGAGAATGTTTCCACTGGGCACGTCATTCCACGAGAAGCTTGAGTTCGGCGGCTGTAGTAACAGTGAAGTCAGTTTCTTTGAATCGTTTCTTCCTAGGCCAGCCATCTGGACAAGTTTATGCAAAACATCGATCTAGGAGGAAAATAAAAAGAGGAAAACGTCGGTCACTGCAAATGGATGTCGCTAGCTATCACAAGAAATTGTACCGTGACAACCAAACACAGGATACGCTGCTACAGCAGCCGAGATTCCCTGTGCATCGTGTACACCTCTCTTTTCTTTCTGCTTTACTTGACAATGTGGCCAAACGACAAAACACCTACAGCGCCAAATTCCTGTCTGGATTTCTCTTTTTTGTACGTCATTAAGCATAATTATATGCTCGTTTTTCATCGACTAAAATATTTATGGAATGCAATTATGGCTTTTTTTACAAGTTTGTCACCTCCCGATTTTTTTTTTTTTTTTTTGTTACGATGTTTGGGCTTAGCCGGCTGAGCCTTATTCCACGATTTTTTTTTTCTTGTCATAATTGCCATGACAACGAAATCGGCTGTCTTTCCATCTTCAGTCATTCCAAAGTGGCGTTTTTTTGAGCATTCAGATGAGTGTATCCGCCCGAAGTGGCCCGAAGTAGCCATTTATTGTTACTGCGGGTGTAATGTAACAGTGTAATTTGCGGACAGATAGCAGGACGCAGGACACACAGCTGGGGTCGCAACGATCGCCGCAATCGCCGTAATCGCTGACCGCCGAGTCGCCGTTAGTCGCTCTAAGTGATCCCTCGGGCTCTGAGAGTGTGTAGACACGTCCTTCCCCGTCTTGTCCTCTGAGTAATTAGCTCGACATTCCTCAAGAAACGATGGCAACGGCAGGTCGAGTGGTTGTCTACGGAGGAAAAGGAGCGCTTGGAAGCGCGATTGTCTCTTTTTTTAGGCAGAAACAGTGGGTGAGCAGTGCATGTTCGAATGCAACTATTCGCAGATTCTTTCGGCGGTTGATCTTATCAGCGCCGACGTCTAGACATTTCAAGGTCTTATACTCATATCGCCTTGTGGAGAGATTATGTTTCCTTTTTTGGCGACTTCACAACAAATTTAAATTTAATTGGCTGATTTAGAGCCCACTTTGTAAAAGTTTCTGCACGCACGCAACAGGTGCTTTCGAAGCAGACGGTGCGAGTAAGAAAACTTTAGTATATTTACATGAGACTTGTAGTTTTAATGTGGTATGTATTTTTCAGCGAGCTTTCCACACTCTAGACCCGGCTTGCTTTCATTCCTTTTCAACATGTATGTTTTTGATGTGAAATTATAATTATCGTTTCAACTTCTTAATGCGTTCTGTGCAGTGGGTTGCGTCCGTCGATCACTTTCCGAACGAAGAAGCTGACGCAAATGTGGTCGTCCAATCTTGTGACGCGTGGGCAAACCAACATGAGCTGGTGCTCCAGGGAGTCGCCAAAGTGCTGCAGGATGTCAAGATCGATGCTCTCATTTGCGTAGCCGGCGGGTGGGCTGGTGGAAACGCAGCTTCTGCTGGCAAGTTGCGCTGTTGAAATTTTTCGTTTGACATCGTCATGATCGATTTGGCTGTAGCTGTTCAACGATGAAACTTGAGAAAAGAAGAATAAGGGAAAAAAAAAAAAAAAGCTAGTTGAGGCTCATATGTTTAGGAGGCTTTCGATGAGCACTAAAGCGCCATGGAATGTAGATAATTTTTGGACACATGGTCAGACTTGCATTTGACATGGACTGTGGCCACGTTGGCACACCGATTAACTATTCCCTTTAAAAATGATTCTCAAGCGACTGCAATAACTAGTGCAATGGCATTTCAGCATGCTGACCACTGCAAGTTAACTCCAAACTTTTTTCTCCTTTTTTTTTCTTTTTTTTTTTAGAATACTTTGTCAAAATTAACTGCATCCCATAAAGGTCTGCTCTTCTGGCCGAGATTATGGAGCAGCTATTCTGAGTTGGGATTGATTATATGTAACAATTCTATTCCAATGCAATTCCTTGTTGCACTTCGTCAGTGGTCCAAGCGGTGTTCTCCCTATGTCATCACCAGGATTGGCTAGTGGATTATAAGAAAGCCTTGCATCATACAGACAGCCTGATATTGCTGAGGTGTTGGGTTATCGATTGCCTCAAATCTGCACGAGTTTGTCATGCAAAGAATTTCCATGAAGCTGTGAAGCTTTGAATCATTTCATTACTATGCCGTAACTCTAAGGAATAGTTACCCTTGGGATTCGTTCTCCCGATTTTCACTACAGGAATAGTTAACTTCTTTCATTGTGATTTCAGATTGAAAGCCTTAAACGAGACTTTTACTTTTTATTTAATATGCAAGTACCGGAAAAGTCGGTGCCCAGTGAGAGCAAATGGTTGTTGAGATTCGAACAATTGCAAATAAATAGTTCTCATTATATTTGCACCATTCACCCTTGCAGATTGTCTGGCAACTTTTGATATTTTATTGTGAATATAAAGTAGCGAAGAAAATTGCCACTGCCTGTAAAAGCAGGGTGTGCTGCCACTAGAGGAGAAAGACCCTCTGTGGTGGCTCAGTGGCGGTGACGTTCTGCTGCCGAGCAAGAATGAGGTTGCGAGTTCAATTCCAGGCCACAGAGGCTGCGATCTGATGGGGGCAGAACGCAAAAACGCTAATGTGTCCATCATTGGGTGCACATTAAAGAACCAAGGTCGTTGAAATTAATCTGGACCTCTTCACTACGATGTACATCACAGTCCCTGTGTTTTTTTGGGAGTGTTGAAACCCCATGAGTCACTCAAAGAAGAGGGTTTGTTGGTGCATGGTTCAAGCTTGCACTGCCAGTACAATTGACAAATTCGTTTACCGCAAAGGTATTGGATTAGTGCAAAAGGAAATGTCAGGAATTTAGAATGGGGCAGCTGAGTGAAGGCCATGCAGTTTTCAGAATCTTATCATTGCTCAAATGTCCTACTTGCATTGCCACTGAAGCTGCCTTCTTTAAAACACAGATTATGTGAAGAACTGCGATTCTCTTTGGAAGTCCAGTGTTTGGACGTCGGTGATTGCCTCCAGCCTTGCATCAAAGCACTTGAAGGATGGTGGTCTGCTTGCACTGACTGGAGCCAAGGCTGCTCTTGAACCTACACCTGGTTTGTAGCGACATTTTGTTTAGTTTTGTCTTTACATGTTAATATACATGATTTTATGAGAAAGTTATTTCTCCTTACAAGTTCTCTGCTAATCTTCATTTATTAATACAGTGCTACAGATCTGATTTTATCGATGAGGAAAGGGGAAAAGATGTTTTGGCATCTTTTCAAAGCATTGTCACAAATATTTTTATAACATTCGAGTACAAAAGATAAGGGAGAAAAATTTAGTGTGTAATGTGGATCTAACACTGCATTACTTTGTAAATCATGCCACCAAAATGAAATTAGGCAGCTTTATCACGCTTCACATTAGTGTTTAATTCGTCAGCTGCCACGAGGTTTAATTTGCATATGGTATGGTGAGGTAAGGTTTCTCAGTGGCTAAAAGGTGTTTTGCTGTCCGATTTGGAAGGGGGGGAACATACAGCATTCCTGTTTGAAATGCACAATCACCTTCATATTTATATGAAAAGCTTAATACAGAATTTATAGCTGAGCATGAGCAAAAATTGCATTTTATGAAATTCTGAAACAAATTGTTTTTTTTTTTTGTTTTTTTCACATTGATCTCAGCATTGTGTACTGAATTAGTTTTAGCCAATTGAGGACCTTTTGGAAACCTCTAATGATAGTGTGAAGGTTGTCAACATTCTTAATTTTAAAAATTTCAAATCAGCCTCGTAATGTACTTCTTGCCTAGACTGTAAAGCTAGGAAAAATGACATTCATAAAAGGTCATGAATAACAAAGCATCATATTTCTACATGGCCAAGAAAGTGTTTTCTTGCTCATGCAGTTGAGTACTAACTTACAAATTCTCATTGTGAAATTTCCCCATAGATATGATATTAACGCTTTTCTTACTGGGCCAGAAGTCAATTTGATCGACATCTTTACGACACGTTGTGAAACATTGCCGCCAAAAATTTTCCATGAGCAATACCACGCACCATATTAAATGAAGACTGCCCTTAACTTTTGGTCAGATTTGGCAATTTTCGGCACAATTGGTAGCCTTGAAAAATAACACTTTGGCAGGTATCATCGAAACTAGACTCCAGTGCTTCTAGTACTCCCTAAATCAAACAACGCAATATTTGCTGTTTGGTCAGCTCGGCTACGTAATTTTTAAATGACAGCAGCAGTGTAGACAAAGGAGCTTCTGGTCAGGTAGGTTGTTTCATTTTCCGCTTCAGCATCTAAGCTGCTGAACGATTCCTCAAACATGGGTGCATGCTCAGAAGTGCACATTGTTTTGATTATTGTGTTTGACTAATATCAAAAGCAACCTAATTTTTTTCCCACAATGTGTTGCTGTTATTCATTAGCATTTCAATGGCTTATATACAACTTGGAAACGTTGCTCATCGTGTGGTGTTTTCACTCGCACGAGAGTATGCAGACAGACCTTCCGTAGAAGCTCAACTAGCAGTCTGATCTCTTACTTTTCGCCACCTGTGCAAATGCCCTTATTCATTTACTGTACAATACTAAACTGATTGAGAAATTTTCCGTTTACATTTGTGCTATATGACCTTCTATATTGTATATTATTTGTGATATGCATTAATTATACTATATTGTATATATTGTGATTAGATTAGTTATGAGAATTTTGTATTCCCTTCTTATGTAATGCTCTGAAAGGGGCCTTTGGGATAAATAAATGAAATACTGCACAAAGCACATGAAGGCTGCAGCATAAGTTAAAGGTGCATGACTTGGCCAGCTTGCTTAGAGAGAGCTTATACAGTTTTTTTATTGGCGTGTATGAATGCGTGCACTTGAAACTCTCTGGTGCTCTGTTGCCAAGTACGGGGTTGTAGGTTCACTTCCCAGTCAGGCAGCTGGGGGCAGTGAACAAAAATGCTCCTGTGCTTCATGTCTTCATATCTTGGTGCACACTAAAAGAACCTCAGGCTTGCCGCCTGAATCCAGAGCTCTCCCCTAAAGCACCTGTCATACTACAGGTGTATATTTTTGATGTAGAGGCTCCTCAATTATCAAAAGGCTTGAATGAGCTTCTGACATCATTTCCTTTCCCAGGCATGATTGGTTACGGCATGGCAAAGGCAGCTGTGCACCACCTTGTGCAGAGCCTCGCCGGTAACAAGAGTGGGCTGCCACAAGGGGCAACTGTAGTGGCCATACTCCCTGTGACCCTGGACACTCCGATGAACCGAAAATTCATGCCCAAGGCCGACTTTTCCTCTTGGACTCCCCTAAACTTTGTGGCTGAGTAAGTGTCTGAACATCGTAGCATCAGAACAAGTTAATAAACTTGCAATAACAAATGAATAAAATGCTCAGACTTTTCAAGAAAGGTCAGTGGCATTTTGGTAAACTACCGTACTTGCACAAATATATTGCGAGCGGGGAGCTTCTGATACCTTAGGGGGAAATTATATGTATTACTTTTGTAATGTGAACTAATGACTCGCAATGCAGCTGCATCAGTGGGCATAGCATAGCATGATGCGCGATGTGTCCGTGTGCCGGGGCATACATGGTTGCTCAACGCTATAGTGTATTCTGCCGCTGGATTTAATATCTCCAGATAAACTGTGACTGTAGCTGGACTCAGTCGTGCCATCACCCTCATTCTTTCGAAAACTTGTGCCTCCTGCCATGAAGATTAGCTTTTTCATTTGGTGGCTAAGCCTGCTGCACTTTAAATTGTGAAATCGCTTTAAAAATAAACAAAAATCTTTATTTTGGAGCAAGATTCCCAATTTAATGTGAGGTGCTTTTTCAGACTGGTACTAGTTCTTATTCTCAGAGCCATTATATTGGTGAGAGAATAATAAACTTTGATTAGGTGATCAGACAGCCAAATCCGGGTCCTGCCTTTTCATTTTTTCACAAGCTAACAAATGTACTGAGCCAATGAGATGGATTGCCTGAATTATGTGAGCACATTCTACATTAAGACAGGCAGAGGCAGGAGAGAATTTGCACATAGGTATTTCTGAGATTGGCAGAAGTATGCTTTAAGGGCTTCACTCAGAGCACCTTATGTTAACAGGGACTTGTCCTTCTGAAACGAATTCTAGAAATCTTTGCGGTGCATGGTTCATGAAACATTTAAGCCTCGTGTACTTCTCACAATATAATTCAAGCAGACATTTTTTGGCACGTAAAACCCCAGAAAGAAGAACAAGCAGACATTTCTCAAGGAACTCATCTTTTGTAACTGTGGCATTCAGGTGGATGCCAACTTTCCTGTCATATAATAAATGAACTCATACGCAATCTTCCAAATTGCATTGGAGTTCCTTTAAATAAAGAATGCATTCTCATGGTAGCATTTGGGGCAGTGAAAAAACTCCACTAGATGGGAATTCATTCTCTATAATGCCCAACGTAAATTTTTTGCTTTGCTGAGTTCGATGCCTCAAATTTCTAATTCAGGCCCAGGAAACTTAATGTGTTACTTGTGGACAGTTCGGTAAACCCATTACTAACTAATTACTAAACTAATTTTTACTCAAATAACATTCTTTTATTTTTCTTTGAAGTACACTCATGGCTAGGAAATGCAGGTGAACAAGTTCCAATTTTTCTTGATATGAAACTGTGTATGGGCTGGTTACTTTTAGGTTCAACTGCATCACTGAATCTGCTTTTGCGCGTGCACAGATTTGCTGACAAAAGGTGCAACCGGTGTGTAGCCTCTGAATGTTGCTTTCTGTTGCTAATACAAGTGCGAATGTTTGCTGATTGTGATGTTTTTTGTGTGTCACTGATCTCGGGGACGTGCGGGTGTTATGAGAGATGGAGAGGGAAGACGCATGGCGACACAGCAAACAGATTTTATTTACACGCGAACTCCAAAACCAAAAAGCCTCAAACCGAAAATCAAGCTACACACTGAACTAAAAGACAATGAATAAATAAATGCCAACAAATGTACAACCTAATGAACACACTAAAATACACACTAAACGTGTCCTTAACTACGCCTACACTAATTCTGGGCGTTTCCCACGCGAACGTCTGGCAACTCTGGCCTACTGCGAGAATGTATCGTCCTTACTCAGTTCGCCCTCGTCGCTCGTATTCTCCCGTCGAGAATCTCGTTGGGCCCTTCTTGAAGTCGTTGCTTTTCGCCAACTGTCGCATAGTCGTGGCTGCCTTGCAGTCGGTATGTTCACCCGCTCATCTTCGGAGCCTGTTTGACCCGGTCGCTGTTGCTGACGTGGCCGGGAGAGGTGACGGGTTAGGCCTAGCGACGTGCTCGGCCGCCGCTTCCGTCCAGCTTCTTTCCCGAGTGCCGACGTGGCGTTCCGGGGATCATCGCACGTGCCGGTCTGCCGTAGAAGGGGGAGCCTCTCTGGGGTGTCTGGTCTTGCCGTGAGGAGCTGCAGCTCGTCCAGGAGCCTCGCCCGAACTTGCCGAGGTCGACGGCCACACCGTGGACGGCCAACGTCACGGACTCGGCCAGACCCCCAAGTCTCCCGTCGCCAGTGCAGAGCTGGCGATGCGACCTTCCTGGCCCGGAGCCACGTCGATAATGTTCATACAACGCCGTTCATCCCTCGATCACGCCTCGGGTCACGCGCCTCGCGCGCTCGCGCTGTTCAGAACGCTCCGCTCACATCGTCCTTGTCTTCCTTTATGGCGCCGCCGGCGTCTTACTCATGACACTGATGCATTTAAAAGGCCCCCATCACCAGGCCACATTGCAAGTTTTGGTTATACACAGGAAGTTGTAGGGTGCAGTCTAGGGGCGTTTTACCGCAATCATTTTTAAAATTGGTACATTATGAGAGGAGATAAGAGACATTGATATGCTGTGTTGCTATGCTGCCAGGAGGAAAGCTTCACTGCCAATGTATGCCCTCTCTCCTTTTGCCTCGACTAGCATCCACAAGCAAAATTTCTCCCTTGTGTTCCGGAGCCTAGGGACCGGGTCACGTTTGTCATGAGCCCAGCCTCTTTTTTTTTTTTTTTCTTCCTCATTTTTCTGCATGGCTATAATTCTGCCACTGGGATGATTTATTGAGATCATGTGCTATAAACGGTGACGTTGCAGACGGTGCATCTTATGGCTGGAGGCGGGGCTCCCTCGAAAGGAAGGGCACACAGACTTCTGTTTGAAATTTTAGCTGTTTTTGCGCCGTGGAGCCATTTGGTACTTGCAGACACGATTTCCAATTGTGGTCTACACACCCCACTTGTCTTTTTGCTATGCCCAAACCTGGTGAGGGGCCCTTTAAACCCTCTTGCAGAAGTAGCTATGGAAATATTTTTGAGCTGATACATTGAAGTAATACACATTTTTCTACACAGGTTGTTCTTCAAATGGACCACTGGTCAGGAGAGACCAGTCAACGGAAGCCTCATGAAGTTGGTAACTGAAGGGGGCAAAACCAACGTTTCTGCCTAATTCAGCCATTTGTGCCAATAGCCCAACAATGGCACCTGATATTAATGAAATCTCAAGCTCTCAGCTGAAGCAAGATGTTCTCTATGCATTTCAATTATGTGAACCATGTTCTTTGATGTATGCTTATCACATGCAGAAGAGCAGTTGTCTACTTATGTCTGTTACTACAGCATGTGCAAAAAATAAATGTTAAAGGGTTTTTTTCACTACCTAGTCTGTACCATGTAAGTATAAAAAATAAAATGCACAAAAATGGACCATGCATGCCGTGATCATATTAAACAAATAGTCCCACATGCAGATTAACCACCAACCACTGATTCTGCTTTGCGAAACACAGGACATTTTTATTCATAAATTCCATTCTTCACTCAAAAAATTTGTGATTACCTTTGTTAGTGATGCTCTAGGCTTCTCACCATTATGAACAGATACATATTGTTACTAAACTACATGGAATGAAAGATGAATTGTGGGGTCAGTATAAGTGGCACATCTACATAGCGTACACTGCTTCATCTAGCCATGCATTGCATTGTTTCAAAAAACAAAACACGGGCACATTAAAAATGGCACAGTTTTCAACAATGAAGTCAAATGCACGACTCACAGCTGCACAAAAAGCACCTGAGCATCCACCACTAGCAACTTTACCGCATGAGCAGAAGTGAACGCAGACTAATAAATATTGTAAACTTCACATTCCAAACAAGATAACTTGCCCACACTGCTACACTTAGCATACTACATGGACCAAGTTTCAAACTCTTAAATACCTAAGACTACAACATGATAAAAAGACGTCAGTCTTTACACACAGTTTGTTTTCCTCTCTAGAAGTGTAACAGTGCACGATAGATAAAACAGCTCAAAATGTCTGCTTCAGTCTGCTGCCTCAGTAAATAGGGAAAGAGTGATGAAGATCACATTAATTAGAAGTTGTGGAGGAAGACTGCTTTTTAACATATTTATATATACTGTACACATGCAAGAGTAATCTCCCTCAATCACAACAAGATTCTCTGCGGAAATCCTAAAACTGTCCTTGCAAGGGCACCATTCAGCATCTTCCAACTAAAGCATCATTCTCAAAATAAAGTTCCAGCTGACGCAGTCCAGCCAGGGTTAGGTTTTGTGCACATGCAAGAGTAATCTCCTCCAATTACACCAAAATGCACTGTGGCAATCCTCACAAGAGGCACCATTCGGTGTCTTAGAACTGGAACACGCCTGTCTCAAAATACAGTTCCAGCTGACGCAGTCTAGTTAGGGTTGGGTTGTGTGCAGCCCAGTAGGCATCCTGGCTGATGGAGGCAAACGCATGGTCTAAGAAGTCCAACAGCAGCTGGTAGCTGAATGATGACCATCGATGTGGCTTGCAGATATCTAAGTGACTAGTGTCCACAACAAAAAAGTCTCCAAATCCAGGGTCTGAAATAAAAGCGATGTAACAAAAATACTTATCAGTTCAATGGAGCACAATTTGTGTGCCTAAGCCAAGTGCTGTTATGTGTTTTTCTCCTTTAAAAAATTTGTGCTAACTGCAGAAAACCCTTCAAAATTTACTTTGCATAATGGTGTAGTGCCAGCCATCCCTAGATATGGCTGAAGTTGTGTAAACTAACATGGCGAAGAATACAGCACAGCATGTGCTTCCTAATTTGATGCGAAGAATACAGCACAGCATGTGCTCCCTAATTCGATAAGATTAGTGACAAATTATTGCACTGCTTAAACTAGTTAACCAGAGCGAAGTTGGCAACTTACAAGACAAATGCTTTTGGAATTGCATGCATAATTAAACTACTGCATTTCATTTTTTAAAACTGATACGGTTGCTAGCTAGATGTGAATATTTATAGAACAAATTTGTGGCTGAAAGTGGTCCCTTGGCAGTGACTGTATGGTGTGATATTGCTCTATTCACAAAAAATGCCTTCATGCATGCAGTACATTGCTTTTTGCCCAAGTCATTTAAATTGTGTTATGCACAGCCTGGACTGCAGAATATAAACTGTATGGCAAGTGCCATACTGTCACAAACATTTCACCCAGTGAGAACTATGAACAACTTTGACACCCTGTTGGCAAGCAAAATGTGCATGATAATCAATTCGAACACAATTATTGCAACCACTCATATATACTCAATGTAGTCACTCAAACCTAAGGCAATGGCTGACACTCAAAGTTGTCACTGCAACAGTAGGCAACAGCTAGCAAATTAAAAAGAATCTAGGAGACATCCTCCAAGTACAAATCATTATTAAGGACAACCTGTCAGCAGATTAGGTCAGTATAAGTACTGCTGCTGAAATGAGTATTTTTTCAGTTAGCCTGTCTAATGCAGAAGCTACGCCAAGACCACAGAACAAACTACTACATACTGACTGGACCCTCATACTAGTGTATGCACTCCACAGTGTCAACATTCACTATCCTCAAGTGGTTAACTATGCAAATTGGTTCCATGTCATTACCAAAGTATGTTTAAAAAAAGGCGGGGGGAGCCAGGAAACAATCTTTTCAAGATTTCAAGCTGCTTCCTCCAAATTAGGCAGCCTTACTTCCTTTACTTTAACAATAGACAGTTTTAGTTTAATGTTAGCGCAATAGCGGGGTTAAGGGAAATAGCATTACCATTCCGCAAACAAACTTTGCAGAAAGCTAGTTTTAGTATACCGTAATAGCGTAGATTATGTTCGGGATGCTATTCCATTATGCTTTGAATTTTGCATAAATTGTACACCTCAGTGATTCTGTCTGTGTCTGCATCCGGAAAGTGGGAGAGGCGGCACAATAGCCAGACGGGTGTTGTATTTGCACTTTCCATGTCCGCCGATCTGTGGCGAAACAGTACAAGCTGTCTACCATAGCATAGCCTCCGAAATCTTCCGATCTTAGAGGCCATATCCGTCGTCATGCCTATCTCCCGACTTCACCGATAGGTGGTGCTGGCATCTCAGAAATGTCTCTCGTTAGGCTTGGTCGCGTTCGAAACGAGAAGCGATCTCGAAAACTCCTCAAGATTATCCATAATACTTTATCGTCGAAGTGGCCCAAGAGGCCTGAGACTAAGTGAAAGCCGTTTACACAGTCATTTGCTAAGAACGAAGTGAATTTTACAAAGACAATGCCAAATTCAATTCGAAGCAGGCGGCCAGGACCACCACGTGTTACGTAAACTATGTAAGCCACGCAAAGGCGGTAACGTTAAATCTGAGAAATAGTGTGCATACAGTAAGCGGTATGGGTCGTCTAGCGTTCTACACATGCGCATTTCGATCCCGCTATTTCGCTAAGGCCGCTAAACTAAAACTGTCTAATATATGTATAGCTGGGATGATGAAATTCGAAACATACCAGCAGACTCCACGGGCACCAATACTTTGCTCATCCGAAACCCCAGGACAGTTTTTACACTTTCTCCAAAACTAAGGCATGGGATGCTGAACTTCTTCACCAGCTTTTCAAATTTGTCATGAATTTCCAGTAGGTGTGGGGAGTCTATGAGTAGAAAAAATTGCAAGATAGATAAATTAGTCCCTCTTATGCAAACAATCATAAAAAGTGAGAAACAGAAAGCTAGTCTAGTTGTATAATTTTAATTTAACGTAACATTGTTCTAACAATAATTCACATTTTCAGTGAAATAAAAGACATACAAAAAGGTGTATGCCAAATACAGTAGAACTCGTTCATATGTTTTGGGAAAGAATGCGAGAAAAACCTACTAACCAGGAAAACGTATGATCCGAAGTAACTAAAAAATTAGACAGGCTCAACTGTAGCAGACATCTACGCAAAGCGAAGCGTTGCGCTTATCGTTGCGGCATGAGACGCCGACGCGCGTCGAGCTGGTGGGACTCCGGCGGCCCGAGACGTGTTTTGGTGTTTTCCTATTGCGTATTGTTTTAAGACGGGAAACTGAAACGAAAGCGAGCTGGTGGGTGACGCCTGATGCCGCCGGAGCGAAAGGTGACGCTCACACAGCGCCGCCTGCAGCAAGGAACGGCGGCGCGTTTATAAAAGCGTGCAGTACGCTTCCAACGGCACTATGCCCCACGAGCTGTAACATTTTCGTACGTCCGACGCGGCTTTGGTGGGCATTTGGGAAGCCGAACCAGAACGCAACGCCACCAGTACTCAGTCAATTCCACTGCACGTTGTTGGAAGCGCCTTAACTGCGCTTCCAACAACGTGCAGTATAAAACGTATCTGCAAGATCATGAAGTCTGAACTCTAGAGACAGGTTCGTTGGTTCCAGGATCTGCTACACGCTTTCTGCTACTCGCAGTTCACGGGGAGGATGGCTGCTTCTCAGTTAAGGCGCTTCCAACAACATGCAGCGGAATTGACTGAGTACTGGTGGCATTGCGTTCTGGTTCGGCTTCCCAAATGCCCGCCAAAGCCGCGTCGGACGTACGAAAATGTGCATGTTCTTGGGAATGCTGCCATTCCGGAAGATGTGGGCTCTGTTCTCAAGAAAGGACCAAAGTTTTGCCTTAACCCTGTGGTGCCTGCTCATGAACTTCTGGCTCTAAACCGCCGCGTCTCTATGAGAGCTGAAGAACAGGACCGTGAGTGTTGCCTTCTGGAAGGTGCGGACTCAATCCTGAGGAACAAATACAAATCCCGGCAGACGAATGAAATGGAAAGAACTGTGTCCTTCTTCAAGACCAACGAGCTGCTCCTTCTGCAGTCGGATAAGGAAGGAGGCTTTGTTGTGTTACCTCAGTGCCTTTTCTTGGAAAAGGCCACCGGTGCCATTGAGAAGAATTTTGTCCCTTTAACAGCAAAGCCTGCCAAGGTAAAAAGCCGTGCCGTGTCTCTATGCAGGGAACTGAATTTAGGCAAACTTGCAAAGTGCATAAACGATTGCAAAGGCAATACCCTTGAAGTGTTCTTCACAGTAAAGACACATAAGCCTGAGAGGCCGTTCCGGTCTATCGTGACTGAGAAGGGCACTTGGCAGCTACAGGTTAGTCACTTCTTGCTCAAGCACCTAAATATGTTCAACTATGATGACCCATTTGCCACAAAACATTCAGGTGTGGTGACCGAATTCTTGAGTAACGAAAGTGGGATTAGTTACGCTTTTAGCATCGATGTTGAGGACTTATTTTACTCTGTCCCTCACAATGAACTTCTTCCCTGCGTTAGACATTGTATTGAGCATAATGGAAGCACTGGCTTCATGAATTCTTGTGGTTTATCGATTGATAATTTTTTGACGCTCCTTGAATTTTACCTAAGTAGCACCTTTGTTTCTTTTACCGACGTGCTATATGTGCAGCGCGCGGGTATTTGCATTGAGTCGTGTGTAGCTCCTGTCCTATGTAACATTTTTCTCTCATGTATTGACCAAGTACTTGCTAGCAAACTTGACTCAGACTTATGTCCTAGGGTATTTAGATACGTGGATGACTTTCTTGTACTTCTAAAGACATCTAATTCGTTGACTGTTTGTGACGATGTGAATCACGTATTATCTGTTTCCAGACAGCATGGAAAAGGCCTAAGGTTTACGCATGAGCTTCCACTTGACAATAGGTTGCAGTTTTTAGACATTAACCTGCTACTAAATACTACTCATACGTGTTGGAGGTACAGCCCCCGCGCCCGTAAGGACCTTCTGCCTTATGATTCCGCTCACTCAAAGACTGTGAAAAGAGCTATCGCGACACTGTGTCTTAGGTCTGCCTTAAAGAAGTGTTGCGAGCACACAATGGACGACAGTTTTCAGCTACAGGTTTCGAGGTTGGTTGCAGCCGGGTTTTCTTCTGTGGTCATAACCAGTGTGGCTGAATCTTTGCTCCAGAAAGTGAAAAGGTGTAGCAGACAGCCTGAGGCCGTGCAGAAAAAGAGACCACTGGTCTTGCCTTACATGCACAAAATCGTCCACAATTTGAAAAAAGTTGCAAACAGGCATGATGTTCCAGTCGTTTTCTCGGCCCCTAACAGGTTGTCTAAGCTTTGCGCCCGCATTTCATCTCAAAAGGCCAAGCTTTCATGCGGGAAGAAGCACGCCAATAAGCTGGTACTGCGTTGCATGGTGGGCGTCGTTTACGAAATTCCGTTGAGCTGTGGGAAGTCATATATAGGCCAAACAGGCTGCTGTGTTAATGACCGCCTAAGGGAGCATGTTTTATCAATTAAAAATGGTGTGGGTTCACACCTGCCGTTCCATTGTGCCTCGCATGGCTGTGCTCCACGGTTTGATGACACGCGCGTGATAGGAAGAAGCAGAGAAGTGTTAGCCCGTGAACTGCTTGAGGCATATCACATAAGGAGGAAGGGTGATGGTTGTGTCAGCGTGCCTTCTGTTTCCCTCTACAAAAGTGAATGTTTGTTTTTAGATAGCGCAGTGAGGTAGCCTGTGACACGTGCTGCGCCTTGTCTTTGTGCGCATTTTTGGAAATGTATATATTTGGGTGATGTGCTGAGAATAAAACTAGTTGAAAGTTTGGCGCTCTATCCTGTCTCCCCTTGGTTTTCCTTCTTCTTTCCTTGCACCACAACTCATTTGTTTAGCTATGCACCAACTCGCCCAACGCACTACCTTGCTATAGGTAAAGATGCTTATCGCAATAGGGTTGGTGGCGATAGCTGTGAATGCGGCATGCAACGACCCGGGAGAAGATTTGCTAGTACCGGAATTAGAAACTGGTACGCGTCGGCATCTTTACGCGAGACGGGCGGGCGAGTATTGCGGTGAAGCTGCCGTGGCGGGCGGCAAGTTCTCCAGCGCGGGCCTCTCCCACGTTTTCTTGTTTACACAGGACCTAGCAGCCGAAAAATGTACCATACGATCGCAGTCTGCAGCAGGGAATGGCGGCGCGTTTGGGTTACATCTACTAAAAGCGTGCAGTACGCTACCAGCGGCACCACACGCTGTGTAACAGATAGGTGAAGATGCTTATGGAAATAGGGTTGGTGGCGATAGTTGTGAATGCAGCGTACGACGACCCCGGAGGAGATTTGCTAGTATCGGAATAAGAAACTGAGCGCGCGTCGGTGTTTTTACGTGAGACAGGCGGGCGTCTATTGCGGTGAAGCTGCCGCGGCGGGCGGCTACTGTTCTCGATCATGCGCACCCCAGACATTTCCTTGTTTACATGCTATCTAGCAGCCGGAAAACGTATCATACGATCACAGTTTGACGATGTACTGAACGTTGGTGCCGAAAGATTGTGTTTTCCGGGAACGTATGAACCGGCAAAAATTAAGCGTAACTCAATTGGGTCATTTTCTGTGTTCTCAATCGTGAACCTTGGCACCGGGAAATCGTACATAGCGAGAACGTATCAACGAGGTTCTACTGTAATATGTGCATTCAAAGCAAGTCGCTATGTTCCATAATCATCCACCCGTTTTCACGCATTTATCTACTTGGTCACCAACTCTTCTGTGTAAATAGTCTGGAGAGTACGTCCAGGAGGAGGAATAACACATGAAAAGTAAAACACAGCTGTGTGTGAGGAAACAAGTGATCCCTCCATGCAGCAGAAATTCTCTCCCTTCGCCTCAACTAGCATCTATTGAGCAACATTTCTTCCTTCCCGTTTTCTTTACCACAAGAAAAGCTCTTTCACCATAACAGAATGGCCCATGCTTAAGATAGAAATTAGGTTGACTTCTATTAATTCAACGTTGACAAGTCCGATGAAATAGATGGAGTTGTATGGCAGGTAGGATTGAAAGAAGAAGCAGAAAAATGTCCGCACACACAGCTGTTTTATTAGCAGCACTTACCTGATTATAATGCACCCCTGAATCTAACGTGCACAGAAATTTTATGGGCTCAAAGTAGAAAACAATGTGCACCCAAAGCAAACGCGGACCCAATATTATAACAAGAAAAATGTAGCATGCTTTCGATTCTGGCAATCAGACGAAAGATAAAACCAGCAGAGTTTACCTTCACAGAATGGAAATTTATTTACACTTAATGTCCATGTTCGTCACTCTCGCACTGCTCTTTATTTCTATGGATCACAATGTGCAGTTCCTCTTAAGGTCCAGTTCGTTTGATTTGCATTTCTTGAATGACTCTGCAACCATCATGAGCGTGATGGCAGCCCACAGCTAGGCTAAGCATATTGCCAGTTCACCATGCAATGCAAGACTTTGACACACTGAAAACACTTGATTTGGCTTCATTGTTGCTAGCTTAGCACGCAAAATAACTGCTCTTTTCAATGAGCTTTGATAATGACAGCAGTGCGTTGTTACTACCAACCTTGTTCTGTCACTGTTTTTTGATAACTACGGTTATGGCACTGGCTCTGACAGCAGACTGTTGCTAATGGTGAAAATGCGGTTTCGGTTTCATATCCAATTGTAACATGCAGACAATTTTTCGGCCCATTTTCTTGGAAAAGGGGTATGCAGTAGAATCGGGTAAATATGTAATCATTCAACGTAAATTGACATTTTCACTAGAGACTCTGTCAAGGGCGAAGTCTCAAGGCAAAGAAGTCATGGTTAAATGTCAAGTGGGAGTAAACTGTAGCCTGAAATTATTCTAGCTGTCGGCTTGGGCTGGGGCATCAATATTGTCTACTTATGCTTTCTTCAACTCAGTTATAAAGGAGGCTGGGAGTGCTGGCATAGTAAAATTTGGGGGTGAGTCAATGTTTGAAATTTCGAATAGAATAGTTTGTGCTATTCAATTCATATTCAGTTAGAGAATTTACTACAGTCGAACCCGGATATATTGAACATTGAACACACATTATTATACACAAATTATTGTGTATAACAAAGCAGCAGTGAAATCCCTTTAAATCTTCATTAAATAAAATTTTTATTTTATATATCGAAATACCTACATATCGAACTTATTAGGATCCCCTTCAGATTTGACATATCCGGGTTCAACTGTATTTAAGATAGCCAGGCAGATAACTTCTGCTAAATAATTTCCAGTCATTCAATAGGAGTGCTTGATTTTTATGCAGCTAATAGTATATGAATTTGTTGTTTGGATTTAGGTGAACAATTCATTTCTGGCCAATCTTACCATGTTTGCATCGCTTTAAAACGATGTGCGGTGTGGTATTATCACACTTGACTCTTTCAACAAGTACAACATTCTACGTACAGTCGCGATCAAAAGTTTGGAGACCACGGCACCAGAAAAAATTTGAAATATATTCAAGGCGCAGCTCCGGCGTGGAATTGGTTTAATACATTGTATTGGTCAAACACGCGCGCGTATGCGTGCGCTCTTGATTTCAGCCAGAATGCCCAGGCTGCGAAACAAAAATTGAAAATCGCGGCACCTTTGGTCACCAAACTTTTGTACACGTAGTGACATGCTGTTCTATTGTTTCATTACTGTTATTGTCATGGTACAACCGATAATTGAAAGAGTTGTTTATCATTTAGAACCTCCTTTGTTGACTGAACATAAAATTGTGAACATAATTTCATGCACATATCAAATAATGTAACTACATAAGCCTTACTTTTTAACCAAAGGGACTCGACATAAACTTTATATATTTCAGTTTGCTTAGAAATGGAAAAATATTTTATATTCGTATTGCATATAAAAGTTTCACTATTTAAATGACCCTAGTAAAATTTCATATGAAGCATGTTCACCTTTCTCAAGCTCCTGCACTTCCACAGAAGGCAGGAGAAGAAGCTTGAAGCTGTTCGTGAAGTCACCCAGGTCAGCACCACGATGTGGCACAGCATAAAACACAACCCCTGAGGTGTTCCTCACAATCCCTTTGTACTTCGGAGACTCACTAGCAATTGCCAGCATTTCTTTTACCAAAAGACCTGCAAAAGGAATGAAGTTGGTAGCTTTCTTGAAATAGCAGAAGCATACCATGCACTGTAGTGCTGTAGCAAACTTTAAGAACACTTCTGTACTCGTGGCAAAAAACAGGCCATTGCCACTGCAGTTTCATGAAAGCAGGAAATGAGCCTTTAATGTGCTTAACTGAGCGCTAGAGAATGTTGCTGCCCAATGTTGTGTCAAAAATGTCGATGGAATATTACCAAGATGGCAAGCAAGGAATCGGGAAAGAAAATTTGTATGATAACACAAAGGGCAGTGCCTAGCTTTTTTAGGCCCAAGCTCGCTAGCTGCAGGACAAAAACAAAGAGCAAATTTTCGTGACAAGGTGAGGCATGTGTCTGCTGCAGAAAAAAATATGGAGACAAATTGAGTGCATTATATTAGAATGCCAAGATATTCAAACAGCCAGAACCATGTGGAAAGTCCACCTTCCAGAAGGGCAGGGGTTCAAGTGGAAGGGAGCATTAACTGGTCGCCTGTTGAGATAAGCAAGGGACAGTGGGAGTGTTGGAGTTAAAAAAAGCAATAGATGGGGATGAGGTTGTTACAGGCATACATAACTTTACAAGATAAAGTAGACATTGGGAAAATGCTAGATTGCAATAGATATATATAGTAAAACCTGATTAGCTCACACAGGCCAGGTGAGTATTTGTTTCTACCCCATTTCAAAGGAGGCGGCACTAAAAATCATCTATCATCATCATCATCATCATCATCATAACTAATGAGATTGATTTTAGCTTTCATCACGGAGATCATGTGGCAACAGAACTGACTGTTTCTAGCAAAGATGCAGCACATACAATTTAAAGAGAGAAAAGTTTCAGGCATGTACTGATACTTCGAGCTTTGCCACAGCAATGTGATGGCTCAGGTAAAAATGCGTATTCATTGCCAGACAATGTTATACCAGTTGAATGAGAAGAAGGGGAACTAAGGGACCCGATTCTTGTTAGTGTGGATGTGGGAATGTGGGAACAGCCCTCGAAGAATCGATGTGGGAACAGCCATCACCGTAGCTCAATTGGTAGAATATCGCACATATAATGTGGATGATGTAAGTTTGGCTCCCCACGGTGGCAAGTTGTTTTTTCGTCCATTTTCATTTCCCTTGTCTTATCATTTCTACATTTCAATTAAAACAACAAATAATTTCTCCCATGCTTTGCTTGGCTTCATAAATTTCTACATTTCAATTAAAACAACAAATAATTTCTCCCATGCTTTGCTTGGCTCCATTATCTGTTGGCTTCATAGTGATATACCAGGTGTTTCAGTGATGAGTGTGTCTGATTATTTTACTAAAGATAGGGGATTTGAGACAAAATGATAACATTTGCTGACTAAGATTTATAGCGGCGGTGGACTTCTAAATTTGAGCTATAATTGCCTATATGATAACCTTACGATAACAATATGATATGATAACGATAACTTTTAAATTAACTTTTGGGAGTGTGCTGGTCTGGGCTGGTTGGTACATCATTAGGACGGGAACAAACAGCACTTGGACGGGACGAAGTGAGTACGATAAACAAGGTGATGAACTAACAACCACTGGTTTTTGCAGGGAATGCAATAATATACAATAAACAGGCTCAGCGCAGAAGGCGTGAGAGCCTGATATGATGATGTGCGTGATGTGATGATTTCATTCCCTTCCCGGCACAGAAACCATGTTTTTTCTTTTTTTCTGGCCTTCTGCACTGAGCCTGTGTATTGTGTATATTGCCTTCCCTGCAATAAACCAGTGCTGGTTAGTTCAGCGCCTTGTCCATCGTACTCACTTCATCCTGTCCAAGTGCTGTTTGTTCCCGTCCTAATTTTTGGGAGCATGTCGTAACTGCAGAACTGAGTCAGCCAGTACTCAAAGCATGACATTTGCTATTGGCTGTGAGATCAAACGGAGTTGCCACATGGTGGACACTGGCAAAGCCATGTATAGGGTGGATGCTGCCTTGTGTCTTTTGCTAGTCACCACGTGTTTACATGTGTGCATGCGATGTGCGTACCCTCTAAAGGTTGTTAGCTTCACGGTTGATGCGCAGTGTTAAATGTTAGTATGAATTTTTTCGCCGATGCACAAAAGCATTTGGTCTTACGGTGTAATAAAATGTCAAGTGCGCGACATGTGATCATGCACCCTCCATTCACCACAATAATATAATTTTTGTTGCTGCTTTGTGCTTCAAGCACATCGCAAAAAGCATTTGGCATTGTTTTAAACAAATTAAGTCATCTCAAGATATGAATGCAGTGCTCTCTCATTGTCACGATGTGTTGATCATTGTGCAATCTTTGTGATACTACAAAACATGAATGAAATGGTGTGAAGATCACTGAGCAGTAGAAAAAAAAAAAAAGAATCTTGAGCACTCAATATCATACCACAGCATACAGTTGACCTTAAGTATGACTTCCACATGGTTACGTAACCAGCCTTAGCCATGCCTGAGGTGTCCTATTACATTGTTCTGGTCCCGCTATGGAGAAACCATCTAGCCTTGCAAGCGAATTATGGCACTTTAATTATATCCTACAGAAGGAAAGTGAAAATTGTGTAGTACATGCGAATCATGCATTACATGGCAGTCGCCAGATGCAGGACGTCATGACACTGAGTTACCGGTGGCTATAATAATTTACCCGTTAGTGTGGCGTTATTAGCTTGATGGAAGGTAGCGGCCATTATTTGCTTAAATAAAGAAAACAACATAATAATTTTGGCTCGTATAATAACTTGAACTTTTTGCATCAGTGTTGTGCGCATAACCATGCAAACACAGGTTTGTGCTTAAACTGCTACGTTTTTATTGTTACTGCAATAAAAATAAGTACACGCAAAGCAACACAGTGATTCTGCTAACGCAGTTGTCATTCACAGTGATGTAACTTGCTAGGAGGTGGAACGCAAGCTAGAAAAAGCACCAAGGAAGTGCCGAAACACAGACGGTGTGGCTGAGTGCCAGTCCTCCATTGAATGACAGTTGGCACTTTCTCACGTGTAATGCAAGCGTCCTGCATGTCTCGTGCAAAAAAGTGCCATTGGGGGTGGGTAATATATTATCAGTTCACTGTAGTCAGCACATTTTATTAGCAGATAATCAGCCCAAATCGCTCACGGCAAAGTGCCGCCGTGTGCAGCAACCACCTATACACAAAATTAATCTGTCGGTGGTGCTGTCACCTATAGAGTGATGTCGCGGCAAATAAACTATTTGCCTAGCACTAGTTTCAAGCAATACAGGCACCAAATGCACAGCGAAATGCATTACTGTTCCAATTAACATGTTTCTACACAGCAGAAATATACAGTGTAATAAACAAAAGTGATAAACTAATTCTGAACTTTCAGCACAAATTTGTAGACTGAAAGAACATTTACATTATGGGTTCATTCCTGCCATACATTCTTGTTAATGTTTGAAAATCTGGTGCTATCCCAGGTTCCCATGATACATAATTTCAAGCCTGGAATAAGTGGAGGGAAATACCCTTTTGTAGGCTACACTAGTGCATACATATGTACTTTATGATGGCCTTTCTGTTTGTTAACGGTTTTCCTTGGTTTGTTTGTTTGTTTGTTAATAACAGTAGATGAAATATTTAGTTATTATACTGTACAGTGTATTTTTTGTTACACTGTTCTAACACAATATTACTGTTAAAAACTCATTCCTAAGCATATAAGAACTTGCCATTTGCCAGGAGGCTTATTCTGTCTCACATGACAAGATAAAAATTAATGTTTGCAATCTCAGAGCTGTTTGATATGGCTAATGGAAGACAGAATGTGTTCTGCTCATTTCTCAAAGCACTTTCTGTTCATATGTATGTTGCATAAAGGATTGGGTAACCTCATTTGCCAGCAACACAGCAACTACGGGTTTGTGGACAATGGCAGTCAAGCGGTGTCACGAAGGCTATTTTGGTTAAACAAAAAATACAGTAGAGTGAGTGGTTGGCTACACTCCTGAAGAAAACTTAGGGAGAGTTTGCTGTTGGGCTAGTTGGTACATGACGCTAAAGTAAATTTTGTGTGTGCCAATATATATGCATTCTGGTGGCATGGTATCTGTGTATGTAAAATACATAAGAGAAGGAGAAAGGCTGGCAGTAAGGCACTGAGCAAGAATCTGAAAAGTGAGTTTTGCACTTCTGAACAATACCCAATTCATAAGTATACAAGGCCTGCAAGAATGTTTCTGGGCATCAAAAGAGCAAATTGAGAACCACAATCTTGTATGTTTCCTCTGTAAAATTATACTCTGATAAAGTCAACGATAACAAAACGTAAATAGTTATCACCTGATGCAATGTTTGTCGCCCCTTGGTAGCTTTAAGGGATGAGAAATAAGAGTTTCTATTAATTTGCTTTGCAACAGAACATGCTGAGTGGATTTAAAGCCATTAATGCATGGGGACATGATGCTGCAGCTGGCTGCTCTCAAGCAGCTCTCCTTCAACATTGTGCATTGTATAAAAGTTTCCAATAGGTGGCAGCAACTCTTGCATAAGGTCTTATATAAGCCAATCCATATTTTTGCACTGGCACTTGCTATGTACGTACTATTGGCGTCAAATGAAATGTGAACAGCGGAGCACATGGCTGAAGTATAACTGAAGGTATAGTGTGCGCGGTCCTGTAATTGCCATTGACAGGCACGCACATCCGGTTTGACAGCACTGCGCGATGATGCTTCCCCTATACTGCGGTATGTTCGTTTTCATTCTGGTTCTCTTTCATTTGAAAGCGAGAAAAAAAAAAAAGATAAGAAAACAGAAGCTAAAAAATATGCAAATCCCATGCACTGTTGGAATCGATATGAGCAAAGCTTCCTGTAATGTTTGCGTTAATTGACGGTATTTGGTGGCGATGTTGATAGCATACAACAGTCGTGATGTGATGTTAAATGTTACCTTGCCTGCACCACTTGTGTTTGTCCATGTAGTACACAGAACACAGAGAGACGTGTCATTCATTCACACATTCCTTTACTGAAGAGAGCCCAAATGGGCAATACTTTCTGATGATGCATTTTCTTTCACCCATGTCATGTTAGATGAACTGTCACGAGCGCAGAGGGGTAAGGTTAGCACCCGTTTCCTGACTGCGTGGGTACGGGATCTGGTTGTACCCATTCCTGCCTCCTCTCTCTCTACTCCCTCTCTAACATTATCCCTACCTCCTCCCTGAACTGTTGTTACTCTCGCCTA
This sequence comes from Dermacentor silvarum, assembly GCF_013339745.2. Taxonomy (NCBI): domain Eukaryota; kingdom Metazoa; phylum Arthropoda; class Arachnida; order Ixodida; family Ixodidae; genus Dermacentor; species Dermacentor silvarum. The sequence goes on from NC_051154.1 coordinate 26,054,464, forward strand.
TAGATATATAGTAAACTGTCGTTGCTACTGAAATGTCGTTGTCGTCGCCTATCTCATATCCCACACCCCTGCCATGAGCTCCCAAACCACCGCCCGATGCGGCGGGCAAGGTAGCAGCAGCAGTGGAAAAGTCGAAGGAAGAGGCAAAAAAAAACTTTGCTTTAATACCACAGTATAGGGCAAGTACTATCACATAGTGTGACGAAACCATATGTTCTATTGGCGTTGTGCTATTACAGTTGAACCCGAATATATCGAACCCACATATAACGAATTATTGTGTACTATATGGAACAGCTGTAAAACCCCTTTGAAAATTTCTGTATAAAATGTTTATTTTATATATCGAATTACCAATATATCGATCTATTTTGTGATCCCCTTCAGATTCGATATCCGGGTTCGACTGTATGTACTGAAAATAAAAGTGGCAGTCATTATTCAAACAATGTTGCACAGTGGTGAAAGGGAAATTTTAACACCATTACCAGAAGCAATAATAACCTAGGTAGTGTTAATAACTCTTACTGTGTTTGTTAAATAGCAAAGCAAAGCACTGCAGAGATGTGTTAACTAGGGGGGAAAAAACAAAGAAACCATTTCTAGACACACCTTTTCACTGACTTACAAAATGTGTTTTGAATCTAATGTAAAAAAATAATTGCCTTGAGTGCACACAGCTGTTATAGCACAAAAATCAGCAGCCAACCTATGTTGCTTACCTCCCATTGAATGTGTGATCCAAATAATGGGCCTCTCTCCCACACCAGCTTGGTGAAGCTTTGTCAGCATGTCAGTCGCTCTTGAAAAAAGTGTCCGCCTATCAAAGTGCAAGACAATTACCTCTGGTAGATCTTGTTTCCACGGGAGTTGAATGGTGCCAGTTCAAACTCACTTTTTAGGTTCAAGCGGGCAGTTAGGTGACCACTGACTCAAGTAAGTGTCATAGTCTAGAGCCAATATCCTTGTGTTTGGCATGTCCTCAGCCAGCCAGCTCTGCATGCAAGCATGACACAATTAAAGAAAGAAGCGCAAGACACCAAATGAGACGACACAGTAAAGGCCAACGAAGCATAACTGTGCATACCCCCATTTTAGAGAGCATGAAACAAACACTACACAAAGCCTTTTCTAGCAAGGTACCAAGAAGAAATTCAAGTGTACTGCACTTCCTTATGTGCAATTTCTTGCATTCACTCATGGTCACAAGCAAAGTTTTGTTTAATGGGACAGTGAAAAGGAATACTATAAGGTCAGTTAGAATAGTAGATTACAGTTCTATGACACCAAAAACATCAGTCTTTCTGTGTGTCAAGATTATTTTTTTTTAAAGGGGGGTTTAATGTCCCGCAACTGCACAGTGGATTATGAGGGACGCAATAGTGGACGGCTCTCAGTTAATTTTGACTACATGAGATGCTTTAATGTGCACCTAAATTTAAGAACACAAGCATTTCTTCCTTTTGCCCCCATTTAAATGCAGCCACCACGGCCAGGAATTGAACATGCTACCTCGTGCTGAGCAGCAGAATGCCATAGCAACTGAGTCACTGGTGGGTGTACATGGCAACACCACCTGAAAGTTTCCTTGCTAGCCACGGTGATGTCATGGAATTTGATAGCATCTCCTTAGAATTAATAGTTTATTTAAAAAAATAAGGACTACATTGCAATCTAGAGGGATTAAAGACTCAACTTCACTGCACAATAATGGCACAGGCAAGGAAACATTCCTTTAAATCTGTGATGTAACACACCAGCACTGCGGTATGTGTGTGAAGGGAAAAAGGGAAAACTGGGTTCATTCTCTCTGCTACTAACCAACCTTTACTGCCAAACAATGGAACAAGAGCTGTGAAGGAAAACCTAAATTGACTTGGAGCTGCTCTTTAGTGCTTCTTTAAAGTTGTAGGTCGCCCATGAAAAGTGCAACATAGTACAATGTCACTCCCCAGAGGAAGTCACTCCCTAGATGTACCACAGGTGCTTCGATTTCCCAGCCATTAAACACACCACTGGAATGAGAAAGCAACAAGTGTACACTACCTTTGGCCAGCACTTGGTGTACCTCTCATGCATTGCAAGTGCTCGAGGGGAAGTGTGGTCTACTGTTATCTTACAGGCACTGCTTCGAACTGCTGACACAGTTGGCTCCAGCAGGCTTTCCAACTTAGTCAACTTGCCCAAATCTTGGCTGTCGTGTTGCCTCCATGTCTTGAACACACTACCAAGCAGACCATGCACAAAAATTATATCTGCTGACACAGAGGGCTCCCTGCAGAGTCAAAGAAAGCAGGCACCTCAGACAAAGTCAAGAGTTCAGGGTTTTCCAAGAAGAACTTGATACACCATGTAGAAACACTTGGACTACCTTACGTGGCATGATTTATGCCAACTTGTATTATATACTACTGTGAATGATGACTGGAAGCATGAAGTACTATTTCAGCAACTTCATAAAGTTTTCAAACATGCCCTAAAGCCAATTACATAATTAATTTAGATTTTGATGTCTGTAAAATTTACTGCTTCTTTGACAAATAACGTTCAAGCAGACACACAAAATGCAGAACAACAAAGAATGCGCAAAGCGCCACAGGAAAATGCAACTAGCAAATACCTGATTCTGTATTGAGGATGTAAAAGATAGATGCCACCTTCATATTCCATGGGCAACAGTGAATCTTTGTCCATGTTGGCCAGAGCACGGCCAGCAGGAAATGATAGCAACACTTCGGAAGAGCGTAACCAGCGTGCCAATATACCAACCCAACCTAGAAAAGGAAGCAAGGTTAGGTTCCACCAGAAACCAAAGGCAACAGCTTCTCAAAAACCATTGCAATCAGCTATGGCTTTGGGGGCCTTGGTGAATAAATACCTTTCTCTGTACCTTGTATGGGCAATGAAGAGATTAGCTCTACATTTCTTTCCAACTTGATTTCAAAGAATGGCCACTGGCCTTCAGTAATTTCCTTTCCTTTTATCAAACTCAGCATGCACAAAGGTTACGGCAATCACAATTAAAGCAAGTGCCAGTTTGATAATATAAAAGCTGTTTTCACGTACAGCCAGTCAAGCATGTCACGATAGCTGAAAAAACATATGTTGCATATTTTAGGCCAAGGAACAATATTGTTATAATATAAAAATAAACAAACAAGAATGGAAGAAAAAAAAGGAAAAGAAAAGAAAGCTGTTCACTTCACTGCAAAAATAATAACAGCAATGTGAATTCTACTGCAGTCGTTTCTGCTGCGGTCGTTTGACTTTGGGACCCTCGCCTGTATGCTACTAATAACCAACTATGTATCTTGTATAGATAATAAACTGAAACTGACCCTTACATTTTATGGATTATGATTTTTTTAATGTTGAGCAGCTATTACATAAGAATTGCTCGGTATTTTAGTGCGCTCTTTCTTTTCCTGAATAAAGCAAAACTAAAAACATGCCATACTTTTTATTATTTTCTGGAAATGACAGCTGGACTTTCAATCTGTGAACCAAATGGGAAGACAAGTAATGTGATGGCTGTATCTAATTGTCAAAGCACAAATGCCAGTTGGTTGTTATAAATTGAATGACATAGTTTATCTGTAATTTTTTTACCACTGTTCTTATTTGTTTGTACAGTCACTTTAAAAATGATTTAATCAGTCAGCACATAAGTAACCATAAGAAAATTTGTTTAAAAAGTTTCAATCAGAAGGCTGGGATTGGCACAATGCCACTACAACAAAATAGATTTGTTTAGTTTTTTTTTTCTTTTTTTTGTGCACTAGCAGGTGAAGCTCCAGAGGATCGTGCAAGTTCAGCCACACACCCATGCTTGTGATGGTTTAGCCATTCTACGGCAGCAGCCAAGCACTGCCAACCAAGACATGTTTAAACTAGGCACTAGGCACTCATGCAATAAATAGCTCAAGTCAGGCATTCTACTTAGTGCTGAGAAAACCTGCCAGAATGATGCAGTGCATATTGTACAAACAAGACCTTTAGACAAGAACTTTCCTTGTTAACATGCTCAAACTATCTACAGCAATCTGGGCTTCCTAGCTCACACTGAAGCCCTCTATCGCAGCAGGCAACAATGTGTCTTGCCATTATATTGCCCTGCCTGAAATGACCATGCTGATTGACAACATTTATGTTTGAAGAAAGAAATTATGCAGGTAGCAATACAGCACTAGAGCCACATAACCCGTCTTAATGGACATTGAAAACTAATTCTCTGTTGACCTTCTCCATGTACAGGGTCATCCACTTTTAGGGGAAATGCGTCATCAGTAATCAAGCCGAGATCATCTTCAATGTTTATAGTTCACGGAGGAAATGTGCCTGATATGACGCACAATAACGATGTCAATAAATGAAATAGTTTTCTAAATTTTTTTGGTAAACATCAGCTGCTATGAGCTCTTGAATACTAATGAGGTGTTTCCCCTAAAAGTGGCCAACCCTGTACACCCTATAGCAAAACGGTAAATGCCAGCCACCTACTGCTAGCAACGGCTGATTGGCCTTTACTTTTTTTGCGATAGGTTGTGCACTCACCAAGACCTGCAGCTATAGTTCCTGCAGTCAGTCAATTAATAATCAAATGGTTTGATGGAATGGCATTCACAGCTAGCCATTACCACTAACTGATCTCATCTATGGTTGCCAACCATCCCAGGCTCAGCAGGACCGCCCCAAATTTCTGAAAAAAATTTCAAAGTCGCAACCTGACACTGTCCGGACAAATATTTGTCTTCTATTTAGGCCTGGTAAGTCTCGGAGTCAGATCTTCCCTCACAAGCGCAGCTCTGCCACAAGCATATTGAACAATATGTGGCTTGTAGTACTTCACTACAGACTCTTCAACTTTTCAGTGAATGTCCTTTTTTGCTGTCAGTGTAGTTAAATTTCAAGTGAAATAGAGTTCACTATCCTGAATATCTTGTCAAAAGATATCATCAAGTGCATGAGGAGATTAAAGTCAAGTTGAACTTCAGCCTGAATTGTGACAAATTCAATGACCATGAAAGGATTGAAGAATAGAGTATTGGAAGTGGAAAATGACAGTCTCCCCCCATCAACCCGTCATCTGACTTACTATAAGAGAGGGTTGGCAAATCTAACTTCAAATGTTTAAATGGCATTTTATAACTACTGAGACTGCCTGCACGACACAAAATTATTTCTGCCTTGTACTACATGGCAAAAGCTTTAGCAGCCAGCAGCTCCTCACCGGCACGAAAAATATGCTCATGTAGTGATGAGTCAAGGGCCAGATTGGCAATCATTTGAGCCACCAGGCTGTGCAAAGTCAAGTCGTGCACATGTTCGTGAAGTACTCGCTGCAGCAGCGGTAGCACGCCAAGCTCTTCAACCAGGACTCGCCGGTGTTCAGGCAGGGCTGTGTGGCTTAACAGGGCCTGCAGGCACAGCAGTTCTGCCTCACCCACTGCTGGCCGCCTCCACCGTAGGGTGTCGTCCTTTTCCTGAGCATACAAAATCCTTGAAACCAATTCTACCTGATTGTACTACACAAGAACTGAAAATCGAAGAGTGAAGCACCCATGACAACAAGTGATGTGAGCAACACAAAGTACGTTTTATCAGCAGTGAAAAAAAGGGAAATAATACTGAAATCACAGCTACAATTTATTGTGTACACCATAAACAAAAGATGGAGTCTTTAAAATCTTAAGCGAGTTGCAGATTTATAAAAGAAATGTGAAATAAAAATCTAGAGGTGCAAGTAACCACATAGACGTGCAGAAACACAATAGGCACCAACAAGTTAAAAATGCAAGTTTAGGACTAGCTATACATAACAAGTGCAAGCTCAGCTCTTACACACAGTAATGAAAAAAAAATCTGATATTGGGGTTTTCTGTGAGAAATTATTTGCCTAGTACGTTTCTAAGCTATAAGTTAGTGTTTTTGTTTCGATATTGTCGAACAGCACGTGAAGTATTGCTGCCTGGGGAACAAAGATGGAAAAAATTTTGTTTAATGCCGTTCTCATACAGCTTCTTCCACTTTGTTCATTTCGTGGTGCTTACTGCTGCCTACATTGACTCGTTTGTGTGTGTGTGTGTGTGCACATGCGTCATTTTTGTTCTTTTTCTCTATTTGACTCCTATCACCCCTGAACATATGTTAAACCTGCAATAGCTTGCCAAACCTTTCGCTCTGCTACCATCTCCAATTATTGTTGAACTTCCTCTCACCAGCAAACGTGTATTTTTGGAGTACCGATTGATCTATGAGGTTTCCTTGTCATACATTCTTGGAATACACAAGTCGTGCTTACGATGCTTGGGCCACGTGGTGTGATTAACGTTGCAGAGAGTGTTAAAGAGGCTATTGTTTGAAAATAGTGGTCTGGTATAACTCAGTGCAAATTTTCTAAGCAGTTTAGCTGAGAAGAACCAAAATGCAAAATGTCAAGTCATTTAGTTCACCACTGTACATACTATAACAACACAGCACACAGCTTCAGCTTAAGAAAAACACTGAGGTTACTTGACTGTAGTCACATCCTCACAGTACTGACACATTATTTTTCAGCTTAATGGGCTGCTCTAAATTTATGCACATAATAAGAATGATACAGTATGATAAATACTTGCCATGAAAATGCTATTGAGAGATCAGAAAATTATTACGTTTCCATCAAACTATCACTACAAAATAAAAGTATTAAGTGAATGCAGTCACTCACAATATATATAAACACAGAATCATTATTTAAATCGCCTAACCTCTCAAAGTCAATTTAAATGCAATTGCAAAAGGTTTTCTGTCAGGCAAGATGGTAAATTTTGTTGGTGCTACAACCACAAAGAGGAATGGTGCACAAACAGGAAAAATTACCAAGGTGGCACACAAGCACACAGCCTAATCTTTTTCTTTCCTCAGTCTCAGTCATGTGCTCACTGCCAAATTTCATGACAAAACTGGCTTCTGAATTTTTGTACAATACATGCTACAACAACAAACTACGCTCTCCATGCTACCGATGAACCAGTATGATTGAGTGCTGTGTGCACACTACTTTCTCTCTCTCTTGTTGATTCCTTGTAAGCCTTGCATGGTCAGGAAGCCATATAATAACTGCAACAACTCTACGCATTGTTGCAGTGTTGTGCTAAAAAATGAAATAAAAACAGATTACAGCTGCCTTAAAGCTTTTTCTTGGTCGTTTCACACCACAGCTAAATTTCATCACCAGCTCAACCAACAATGTAGCCTGTCAATATGGGCATGAGCACCAAGTTCAAAACACATTCAATAATCTCTGCCATACACCAACAGAAAAAGAAAAGGCAATAAAGACAGGATCGATTTGGCTCTGGAGCTTCGTTTCAGCGATTTACCTGTGAAGTCAATGTACAAGTCACAAATGCCTAAAAAAGTCAGATACCTGAAAATATAGACTCCGATGTATGGCAGAAAAGTTGTTCATGTAGACACACACATGCAATGCAAAGAGCTAAAAGCCACCCTGGCCACAGCTATAAACATGCATGCAACCATGATGCATGTTTAGGGGTTCTTTTTTCTGTTTACATGATTGATGCCAATCTAGCTTTGAACATCTTGAAACAAAATCAGAATTAAAATATATGCTTCCTGCAAGGACATCAGGAGTCTGCTTTTCTTTTTTCATAATGACACTTCAAAGAGCACATTCAAGTTTCCTGCACTTGTGTTACATAAAACATATTGGCCACATGCCAACCATCAATACATGGCAGCACAAATTCACATGCTGACTAGGAGTAACAGTAAGTATTCTGCAAGATTACTGAAAAGTGTTACTTTCAAATCTTAGGACAGCTTACATGATGGGCATCAAAGTACTGCAACTTTGTCTGGAGGGCATTTGTGGTGAAGAAGCTGATACAAGACTCAGTTGCTGCTTCTGGCAGTTTTGAAAGAACACTTCTCAAGCCATCCTGAAGGCTACCCTGCAAAATAAAAATGGTGTTATTACTCCTTGTATTGAGGATAGGAAGATGGGACATTTATGGAGTAGCTATGAATGTTAGCTAAGTTTTAGAACAGGGTAGTACTAAAGATGTGGACATACTGTTTGCCTACGTATGTCCTTGCGCTTAGCACCATCCTATTTAAATATGAGTGACAAACTAGATATAGTTTACATGTTGGTTAAAGGGACACTAAAGGAAAAAAATAAGTTCAGTTGATTTGATAGCTTACCTGACTAAAGTCTATCATAGTTTTCTGGGTGCCAATATACGACTTAGTTATGTATGAAACTGCCACCGAACGTCCTGCTGGTGCTCCTCATTTTGAATCACCCGCACCAAAACTGAGGCGATGACGCAAACTTCACGTCATCACCTCTGCTGCTATCTGTGAATCAGCCACTCCTCTCTCAATTCATGGCAACTCGTCCTAATGGGGTGGAGTCGAAAACTCCCACATACTAAAATTTCAGGGTGCGTTAACCAAACCCAATGAACCAAAAGTGGTCATAAAAATAAATTTTGAGCTCCCCGCTACAGTGTTGCTCATATCCAGCATGCAGCATCGGGATTTAAAATTTTATTATTGTTATTATTATTATTATCATTGTTATTATTATTATTATTATTATTATTATTATTATTATTATTATTATTATTATTATTATTATTATTATTATTGAAACAGTATTTCTAACTGAGATCATGAGACATACGCACATCTACAAAAATACTGCTGCATTGTCTATTTATCTGTGAGCACAAAATGAAAATATGGCAGGTTTTAGGGTTGTACTTAAAACCTGACAGCCTCAAAGTTAAACATGAAGTCGAATTAATTACACAAATGCCAAGCAACTAGTTTTAGTAATTCAGCAGCACAAAATTAACAACACATCACGCAACAAAGAGGTGACGGTGGCAAGCTGCAGCAACGCTTTATTGATCTAGCTTGCAACCCTAGTGGTTGTTCATGCAGGAAATGGTGTTGCAAAGATGATGCATTAAAGGAAGTGAAAAAGCTCCAAACGACAGGAACATTGTCACAAAGGTTGCCTGAAGGGCTTTTGGCAAAGCCGCATGCACCCACCGGGGCCGCTGTATCTTGAAAGCCATCTGCAGCGGGTACAGAGTCCGCCCTGCGCTGTGTTTTCGCAGTTCAGTTCGTATTGATGTGAACGGCAGCATGAAGGTCAATTCGCTTGCTGCTGCTGCTGTGCTTACTCACTCCAGCGTTTTGACAGCGAGTTTTCGCGGTCATTGAGTGAGATGCATTTATGTTGGCTTGTGCGCACGTGACACCATGCTTGTTAATTTAGCATTATGAAACATCGTTCCAGCGCACAATTAAACTCGGACGAGAAGAGAAAGACCAAGAAGAAGAAAGCCTGCAAAATAAAGCACACCAAAGCCCTCGTTGAATGTGAGGTTGGTGTGGTGTATAGCATTCCCCTCGCCCGTGGGAAATGCTATACTGGCCAAACCGGGCGCTGCCTTAATGAACGCTTGCTATAGCATTGCAGGAATGCTACTTCACTACGTGGTGCAGGTCATTTAGCCGACCACATTCGCCGTTGCTCGCTTAAGTCTGCATGCAAGGCGTTTTTCCAACGAACACGTGTGTTGCGCAAATTTAGCACTCAGAAAAACCGTGAAAATTTTGAAGCTCTTTGTATCTCTAATGAAAAATATTACTGCATCAGTGCTCCTTCTGTTGCGCTCGGTAAAAAAGAACTTGATTATCTCGGTGCAAACGTGTGTGTCGCATCAGCTAGGTAGGACGGGAGATGAGCAAGATTGCACATGAGTGATGTGAAATTTTTTGCTTTCATTTGGTTTTGGACGCCTCTGATGATTGTGGCCTGGACCAAGGAAATATCTTTGGGCGGTCCAGTGCACTAGCAGCCCCCCCCCCCCCCTGTGTACATAAAGCCCTGTTTTCCGTGAATAAAATTCAGTTGAAGTCCAGCGTTCGTGTTGTCTTTCTGTTCTCGTCCCGTGTTTAATTGTGCACTGGAACAATGTTTCATGATGCTAATCACAACCAACTAGCCCCGCTGTCCACGCTTTGTTAATTTAGTCAGTATGCCTACGTTTACAAGTTTATACGGCCGATAAAACTACTATCCTTACTTCGTATACAGTGGAATCTCAATGATACGATCTTCATGGGAACTGGAAAATAAAGCGTATCATCCGAAAATCATATCATCCAACGTATTATCCAACCAAATAGTATTAACAAGAAAAGAAAAAGAAACGTATTATCCCAAAAAACGTATTATGCAGAGTTGTATCAACGAGATTCCACATAGCTGTCCACTAATTTGCTATTGCAATTGATGCTTCGCCTTTCAGGCGAAACAGCGACTTTTTTTGTCTCTCTTACACATGTCACCGGGCAATAAGAGAGACTTTGTAAACATGACCTTGATATTTTTTAAGGTCACACTTAAAGGCACCACACTTGAGCATTTCCTCCCCGAACCAAAAGATAAGGTGGCACAAAATACTGGTGGTGTAATGTGAAGCAATTCATGCTTACACCTATTTCTGAAGACAGGCTTGACTGCGATCTCTTTTTTCCTACTCCATTGCAGTCTAAGTGACTGTTACAAAAGGTCACTGGAGGTAAAAGTCCCAATGACTCACCTTCATGATATTTTCTGGTATTGGAGGAGGTGAAAGAAAGCATCGCAGATCTGTGCTAGCTGTTCTTGCAAGACCCACGCTTGTTCGACAATCACATGCCTGAGCTATCTCGCAAAGCTCCGAATCTAGAGGAAAAAATGAAGTCTTTTATGTTTCATGGGGTTATAACTTCTGTGTGTGACTTTGGCAAAAATAGTCTTTAGATAAGGAGGCTCAGTATTTATATAATACCTGCACATGTGTCTGCTGTTACTGTAATTATAGTATATTATGCATCAGCTCCTCTCTCCTAATAGTCATCATTGTCATTCTCTCCTTTTATTTTGTTCTTCTTTCCCTTCAGCAGCATGGAACTGGTTAAAAAGAACTGGTTCAAGTCAACCTTTCAGGTTTTGCCTTATATAGCTTCTTCACACACAAATATTCTTATGTTGCAAGTGTCTGTAAGACACTTCTGTTGAACTTTTCCTTGAGATGGTGCGACCCTTGTCAAGCCTCACATCTTCATTTTTAGCCTTTCCTCCCTTAACGAATGAGAAGTTAAACTGTCAAACTGTCCAATAGAAAAATGTATTCCTCCCCTTGCATAAACAGAGCATTTCAGTAGTTTGCATAATCACTATAAACTGTCATTTTCTGCTAGACTAAGAACTAGCAGATTAAAAGGACATGAAAGAGGAATGTTAAGAGAAAGCTTTACCTCAGGAGCTCCCATCTAAATACATGAAAGAAAACGTTTGCTTGGCAACAAATTGGATGAGGTTTGTTGCATTTAAAAGAAAAAAAGTTAAGATGTAACGTCTGTCAAAGCAAATTTTTTATTCAGTCAATTTTTTTACAAAAGTTGTTAAAACTACCAAAATTTCAGAAAACTGAATAATCAAGTTCATCAAACCATCTATCTGTCTCAGTAACTCAGTAACAAAAAGTGATACCACAATTTTGTAAAGTGCACAGACTGAGACATCTAAAGCAGACAAAATTGATGCACTCTACATTGACTGCTTTGAGCTTTCCCACTAATTTGTGAGTAGGATTTTTAGAAAACCCTAGTACGCATAATAATAATTTAACGTAAGCTGTACACTCATATACCAAATTTTTTTTCACTTGACATGCTCGAACAGATGCTGTTCACAGAGCTGCAACATCTGTTTTTGGTGCAGAGTGACAAATTTGTAAACATTGTGCTTCAATTCATGGCAATTTTTGTAAAATATTTGAGGCCCTAAATAAAAAAAATCGCTTCTTACAGTCGATAGGATTCATCTTCTCTCTTCAATTTAACCAATTTTATTCAAATCAGTTGAGCAGTAGTCCAATGAAAACATTTCTGCATTTCACATGTATCACAATAGAGAAATCAGAGTTGGCCGGAGGTAAAGCTCACTCTTAACTTGAGCCGTATCAGTAAATTACATTCCAGCAACCGCAAAGCAGCCGCTCTTACCATGGAAAGAGACTCGGTAAGCCAGAAAATACACAAAATGAAAGACGGGTGGTAACAATTCCCTGAAATTCCTGCATTAACTTGCTGTGACATCAGAGGTTGTGACAGTGCCTAGTTGGGTCTAGTTAAGCGCTTACCAGTCAGGATGGGCGACCTGCACTGCATTCTCTGTGTCCTGCCACAAAGTGGGCTACAGGAACAAACTACCAGAAGTGGCCGTTTGCTCTGCTTCAGCTGAACCTTTCATTAATGTCAGACATCAACTTCAGAACATGACATGTTCATGGTAAATCACTCTAGGATAATAATGTTGTAATACCATTTGCAATTCATCACAAGCAGATTTTCTATGGTATTGTTATCTTATATGCTTATGCTTAACATGGCGTTCATTGTATCCAGTTATTACTTCTGCACTCTTGCTTGGTCCCGACCAGGGGCTGCAGAACATATAGACAAAAAAAAAAAAAAAAGGGACCATGAGCTCAACCCAGCAAGTTCCGAGAACTTTTGCTCTGCCAAAATTGCCCCAAGTACAAGAAAATACTTTCACTGAGGTTACAATGCTAAATTCAGAACAGAGAAGATTGGCCTCCATTTTTGTCCACTCATAGTCAACCTTTTCCTACGAAATGAATGAAAATTGCATTATGAAAAAAAAAAAAAAAAAGGCTACCACTTTAAACTGATTTAGTGCTTCTCTTTTGTGTCCCTTTAACAAAACATGGTGCATAACATGCAGGTGTTAAGTTGCTAGGGAAATATGCATGGAAGCTATATACATTCAAGTTATCTTCCTTACACTTGCCCTTTGTTCAGAACAGTTGCAGTTCTCTTAAGGCACTATGCACAAAATAAGGCACTATGCACTATATGCACCACTACAGAAAGTTGAGGAAGCAATGAATGCAAACAAGAAGTTTATATACTACATTGTATGTTGTTCATAAAATCCAATCCCTAAGCTAATATATATATATATATATATATATATATATATATATATATATATATATATAGGAAAATCAGAAGCACAACTTCGCGGTTATCTTAGGTTTATTATTTTCCCAACAGTTTCGATCGGTGGACCGACCTTTTTCAAGGGTCGGTCCCTTGAAAAAGGTCGGTCCACCGACCGAAACTGTTGGGAAAATAATAAACCTAAGATAACCGCGAAGTTGTGCTTCTGATTTTCCTAAATACGCTTGGCCCATTAAAAAATCCAGTTACTATATATATATATATATATATATATATATATATATATATATATATATATATATATATGATTAACAAAATCGAGCCCTTTTCCTTCTTCTTTCGTTTATATAATATAAACGAAAGAAGAAGGAAAGGGGCTCGATTTTGTTAATCATGACCACATATAAAGCCGACAGACAATGAAGCAATTTGGAAAGCATTGGGGAAATTAAGTGTGGTTGAAATTGGAATGTACAAAATAATGAAGAAAAGGGAAATGAAAGCGGACGAAAAGATAACTTGTCGCCGGCGGGAGCCGAACCCGGAGGTGGCGGGAGGTTGACCCGCCGAGGGGGGGGGGGGGGGGGGGGGGGGCGAGCCTCTCCTTACAAAATGGAGAGGGGGCCGCGATTTTGCGCAACTGATTTTTGGGCTACTCCACGCAACATTTGTCATAAATACGTATTCACTCAGGCAGCCGCTGCGCCGCTATGCAAGCAGTCAGTGCAAGACAAAAGGAATCACCATCTAAAAAAATTCAAGTGCAGCTGTATTATCCGGCTGTTCTGACTGGATTTCTGGAGACATACCGCTCAAGCCTGTCATGTTGCCAAGCGCTTTCACGGCTTCGTGTCGGATCCTCTGCACCTTGGATCGTGCCTCCGACAACAAATGCCAATGCCGACGAGATTCCTTCCCAAATATGCGCTTCAGACTCCATGAAGATGCTGCTTCAGTCGCAGGAGCAGATTCTGCAAGGAACTTAGCGTTAAAGCAGTGTTTGTGCAGTCACCGGAGTAGTAATACCTGTGAAGTATATGTACGGCGACTCATTCAAAGTAGTTTTGGGCTTCTCCCCGTAAAAGTTGTTAATAAAACCGATGTCGTGACGCATGACATAGCCGCTTCTGCAAGGAAACGGAACACCATATGCAGCGGCTCAGCAAGAAAACGGTGCAGCTCGTGACAACGACAGCGCTTTCCGTGCGCATGTCGCAAGTAGGAACTGAAACTCACCCAAGAGCAGCGGTAATGCAGCCAATCACAACGCCGTTTCTAAACTTAATCTTCATGATTCAAACTAGCGCTCGTGTTCATTATAGAACCAATATAACTGTGATTGAAGTCATGACCGCAGTAATTATCACAGGACGGACGACCTTATACACTCTAAGGTGATTTCTGCGCACATTAAACGCACGGATGTGCTAAACCAAAATTCGGCTCTCAGTGCGGCAACCAAATTTTATCGAATGCGGTCATCTACTCGGTATAAGGATACTAGCTCAACCGCACATAAGAAAAACGGGGCCATCCGAAACACGTAAAGGACACAAAGGTGCAGTGGTCAGTTATTAGACATCACGCAATGCAAGCGATGCAAGCGGCAAGCGGGAAAAATTCAATGCGAGTGCAGGAGAGAAAATATGAACGCTGGAAGCGCCATGCTCAAGTGGGCAAACATTTATCTGGAAGTGGAGCCGCCGCGGGCTTTTTAAAGTCCTAACTTTCCGTGATGCCGCTAGAAACAATTATTTTCCTATTACCTGCACTATTGAACCTCGTTACGTGATGCTGATCAAGCAGCTCAAACAAATCAAAGAAAGATGGTTCACGAGTTTTCTTGCTCATCTGCATAGAACGTTCGCCCGTAGATCATTGCGTAGATGTTCTGTTGAGCGCACCATTCCTATCTGTTTTTATTCCAATCTCCTGACGTCAAACTTACGTAACCACAGACGTAACCATCGGGCGGCAGGAGCGTAGCCAGGGGGGTTCAACCCCCCCCCCCCCCTCCCCCGGAAATTTTTTGCGCAACTTCCCCCTCCCCACTTACCCACCCTTTTTCTCGTCGCTTCGCGCTGCATGACATGATTCAAGAAACCGGTGCTATTATCACAATTTCATTCCTGGACGCTTCCGTTTAGGTTGGTAATTTACAGTGAATCATGTCTGCATACGGAAAAACGTGTCGCGGTGTTTGTCAAGGTTTTGGCACTCTGTGAGGTTTTGGGCGAGAATGCGCCGGCCGCATTCTGAAGCGATTCAGCGCTCCGGCGCTTTAGCAGACGACACGAAGGCCCGCCTATGCGCCTGCGACGCTTAGCTTCGATGCGCGCCCACGCTGCGCCGTACTAGAGTGGGCGACCCTGTACACACGAAGGGGTTGATGCCAGCAGTGAAATTCCATCGAGTCGCAACAGAATGCATGAAACAGACAGCCGACAAGTATGGATTACTGCTGTGCGCAGTACAGCGTAAGTAAACTCTTGTTGCATGCACTGACAGTTCTCGTCGGAGTTCACGCGTCCTGAGAAATATTATGTGCACTATGCACTGAACAAGACAGGAGTTCATTCCTGCATCACTAGTGCATCGATCAGTCGAGATTCTGTGAGGTACGAGGCCGCTTCCTGTTTGCATCGGCGTAAGTGAAGCAGAAATAAGTTACACGTACTTCTTAAAACTGCGTACACATGTCATATCTATGCTGTGCTGTGATATATTCTAAATCTGTTGACGTAAAGGCAAATCACGGCTCGAAAAACTCTCGCCGAAAGCGGGCGTTGGCCCCGGCGAACGCGTTCCTGCCATTGCCACGTTGACACTGCTCTGCCCGCAACGCCGCCTCCTCGGCTCGCCGTTGTCGCATGCATTCGATATCTCGAGTTAGCTCGGCGTCGTGGTTAGCAGCATCCGCCTGCCATTGACGCTTGCGTTCCACTAGAAACACAACCATGTAACCAACAGTGGCGTACCAACTATTTCTCGAGTGGGGGGGCAAACCGCTGACGATGTGACTATCTCTCTGTCTCTCTCTCTCTCTGTCCCTCTCTCTCTCTCTCTATATATATATATATATATATATATATATATATCGAATTACTATTACAATATGTGAAAAAGCCTGGATATGCATCTGTCAGACATGTTTATATTTAACAGACTGTTAAATCAATCACAAATGGGGAACCATGGGGGCCGGAAAAGTTATTTGAGTTAGAATTTATTCCTTGACACTCTAACATGTATATGTGATGCAGGGACAAATTGCAATGAGTGTCCAGGAGCGCACAGCGCACATTAAAAAATGCACCATTTGTTGCAGGCAATTTTACTACTTAAAAAATAATTTTACTTGGTGTTTAAGTTTACACCAGAAATGTATCACTAGAACGAAGTACAATCAACATAAATTACTCTCAATACTATAAAAAAAAAAAAAAAGCTAGACAGAAGATGTGTGCGCCCTTGGAGCATTACAACCCGATCTCCAGCGAAGCTGCTTTTTTCGAACAGTTGCACTAAATATTTCAGTTTCCTGCATTTATATCGCGTGCTTTAAAAAGTTGCCCGTATACGACTGTTCCGTTTGAAACGTTGTCCCCATGTAATGCTTTGGAGCACTTCTTGTTGGAAATTTCCAAAATGCCAGTGATCAATCAACACACGATCGACTTCACCAGAAAATTTCATGATGTCCTCCCTCCCACCCAATTTCCGCTAGATTTGGTATCGGTTGAGTTCACAGCTCTCCCAGGGCAGCGGTAGAAATTCTGGTTTGTTCGCAAAATACATTCATAACGCTCCGCATCGATTTCTTGCGTAATATACTGCAATATGATAATTACTCATCTGTCTTTGAAGTTTACTTACACTTAACTTACAGATCACCGAGGACATCGCTGAAACCAAATAGGAACGCCTTATGATGCATGAAAATAGTGGGAGAAAACAACGGCTCAGTAATTATTTGGAACGCTTATAACTACACCAGGAACGTACAAATTTTGTCGCACATAGCACTTACCACGATCCCTCTCTCCTTTCCACTAAATATAAATATGCTGTAACCAACAGCTATGTCAGCACAATGGGAAGCATAGCTTAAAGATGCCATATCACACGCCCGAACACTTTAGTAAGATTTTTTTACAAAGACTGTGTTTGATTCAACCGCTTGAACTTCGCACAGGGAGTGTCTGTGTCTTCGCATATTTGGTGTCTGGAGTTTATAGTTCTGTCAAGGCAGTGAGCTCAATTCTTTGCCCCTCGTTAGACAGGCTCATAACACTCTGGAGTGCTTGCATACGTAATTTATTACGAAATCCCCAATTACCATCTCTTTTGAACTTTACCTACATATCAAACATTAGCTGGTCCTCAGAGTCGCAAAACATAAAGAAGCTGCTTCCTTTAGTTCAGTGAGGACACCAGGCGAACCCAATATATCACGCATGAAAAAGTAAAAAATAATAATAATAATAATAATAAAATTTAAAAAAATGTCACAGTTTCGCCCTAAGGGCGAAGCAATGAATGCGATAGCAACACAGCAATGTCATACGAAGTAAGGTGAGCGGCTTTAGTAGCAATATGAATTGTAGTAAACATGAGCTGATTAAGTAAGCAGGTGTGCTGCGGCGTAAGTAGACCGACATGAAGAGAGACTCGATGACCACGAGAAGGCGCGTGTGAAACGGTGGTGTTGATGAGAAGCGCTTCCCGTGGGCAGCGCGTGCGAAGGGACACACCTGTAGCGCTGCACTGCCGATCCGGGCAGCATTGCATGTGTAGCGTGCGTTGGAAAATGTGGCCCGACAATTACTAACTGAATGAACAAGCGTGGTGTGAGCGCGCACAAACAAACACGAATAGATCACACTGAATGACTGCAGACAACGACTGTCAAAACGCTGGCATACGCCGCACCAACGGGCGAAGGTACGTGCGGTCTATCGCTTCAACGGAAACTGAGCGGCGAATGCACGGCGCATAAAGGTCAGAGCCGTGTGGAGATAAGAGACGGTGCGGACGAGCGACGAGCGCGGTTGTTGGCAGAGGAGAAGTGTCCCCCCCCTCCCCGCTCCCTCCGGCGCTGGCTTCCTGCTTCCTTGCTTGCGCGTGGGAGATTGAGTGCGTTCGCTCTCCGTGATAGCGCGCGTCCCCGCACGCTTCCGCTCGGGCATACGGCGCGCGGCGAAGATTTTATCTATAGGGAACCTCACGGCGACGGCGACGCCGACGGCAGAAATCTAGTCGAAGTGTCCATATAATTGCTATCGCAATAAAAAAACAGGGTTCAATAATTATTCATAACACTTCTAAAAAATTAGCGCAGCTTGCACTAAGTTATGCAAGGCTGGAGAAACAGCGGAGCTGGTGATCACCTAGCTGCTTCCAGTTTCGCTATAGCTCGGCTAAGTTTTACTAGGCTCGGCTAAGTTTTGCTAAGTTTAGGCTTGGAAGCGCGATACTCCGGATTAGCATGCAATCGCCGCAGTCGGTGTCGACTGGCGGCACGACGAGCTTCCAGCTGAGCGCGGCTTCGTCGGGTGTCTTCGACGTCTTCGGCCGGCCCACGTTACATTTACTCAGTGCGAAGTCTACGAGAGTAGTGTGTGTCACCGTCGCGGCGACATGATCTTTATAATCAGTGTGACTTCATGGCCAAGCTTCACTAAGTGTTGTCATGGCTAAGCAAAGCAAGAATTGCGGCGCGAAGCAATGACATGGCTGGGCGAAGCTGGGTAAGTGATTGCTAGCTAGGCGACCGCATTGATGGAGCGGGTCTGCTGGAACGCAGTGTCGGCACTACAATGCGTTGGAACGTGGTGTCGGCATTGGAACGCGGTGTCGGAGTTGCAAGCTGTGCTATGCAAAGCGCAGTGACATCATCGCTGGAGCGGCGGCGAAGGAGCGTTGCCGGAGCTAGGAGAAGCGAGGCGCAGCTGTGGCAGGTGGTTGCTAGGAAACGCGCAGTGACGTCTTCGCTAGGCGAGCTTTTGCGAATGCTACGCGGGGAAACGAAAAGCTTAAACAGCTCCGCTGTTAATAAGCCAGAAACGTTAAACCTTCGTGACACGTTTTACTTAAAATGCTGCCTATTCTGTCAAAGTATAAAATATCTGAAACACAGAGTGCTCTTGCAACATTGGGAAGCCCAGCTAATAACAAGAGTGGGATACCTTTGAATACTTGCTTACAGTTTTTTTAGACTGCATTTGGTCAGCATGCATTTGCCATCGCACATCAACTTGGCGTATTCACCCTATATTCGCAAAATTTGACCTCAGCCGTTGTAGTTGTAACTATGACAGCGCCTCCGTCTATTCTGTTGGAAAATGCCACTTTAAACCATTTATTTGGAATATTACATACATGTTGCCCATACCCCCAGAATTTTCCCCAGATATAAGCAAGGTGCCTTGTTTAGCTCGCCGAGGACACCGGAGATAACCTATACGCATCCCGTGTGATGCATGATAACACATGGGAAAACGAGGGTTTTAGTAATTATCGGCAACACTTGCATTTAAAACAGGAGAGTGAAAGTTTAGCAACGCACTGTGCTTAAAATTCTCCCTATTTTTATGGAATTTCAAGTCCGCATTTCGTGCGGTTGTTTTAAGAGTCTGGGGAAGCGGTGGTATGACACCCTGGAACACTTCAATATGTAACTATCTACAAAGGCTGTAATGAACTTACCCGGAATAAGCACATATCGCTCGTCACTCAGAACATTGCTTCGTAAATATAAACACAGTGCTCCACATAGTTTACCGAGTATACGGGGGGGGGGGGGGGGGGGGACAACTAAATGCCGTTTTTCGAGCACATAAGATGGCGCAAACCTTTCCCTTTCCAAACGAACCACTTAGTAGTAGCACATAAGAAACCTACACAGTTCAAATTTTCGGTACACGCCTCCAAAAGGTGGCCTTCATTTCTTCAAAATATGAAATATCTGCTGTTCTTGCTCCTGCCAGAAAACAAGTAATAGTGTAGCTTTTATGTAGAAAAACGGCCTGAAAATGAAATCGATAAAATCTGAAGTCACACAGGCCTTTACAAAAATTCAGTTCAGTGTTCTATTGGTATTGAAATTGCTCTGCGCGTTCGACAAAGGTCATTTTCACGAAGATATATATGATAAGTGGTGATTACGCAATGAAATTTGGCAGTTAAACCTGTAAGTGGTTTGATTACAATTTTGATGGTGATAATATATTTATACTGCAACGCTACGTAGACTATCTTTGGACGGAGATTCAATAGTTCCAGCATGTGATAATCCAACGATTTCATGCAGTAAGGCACACCAATCGTTGGGCGCGGTCAATTATAATACTTAATCCGGACCTCTCCCCTCGCCCGCAGGTTAAATATAGCAAATCCGATTGTCTTTTTTTGTTTTTATTATATTTTTTCAAACATAGTTAGGCGGTCCCAAGAAACTGGGCATGATGCAAGTAGCGCAAGCGGAAATTTGTTACGGCGGGAACTGTCCAGCGCCAAGATTTCTGCGCAATGCGAGCGTATATGGCGAATTCCGCGCGTCGCCCGCTACAGCGCGTCACGAGGAGGCACAAAAGACAATCCTCGCTGCCCAAGCAGGGGACACGTACTAAAGAAAAGCATTACTTAGGTGGTCACTCTATTAAGAAAGAAAATTTTGCTTCAGCTGTAGTTTTGTTGAACTTTCCAGCGTGTAGCCGAAAGTGCCCGCTTTCAAAAGTGAGGGGGCAAATGGCATACTCCCCCCCCCCTCCCCCCCTCCCCGTTAGATACGCCTATGGTAACCAATAATTGATAAATGCTTCAATAATACAGCGTCGGCCGCACGTTTCAGCTTCGCGGGTTAACCATCTCTACGGAGTGCTTGGGCGGTGTTTCGTTTTTAACTTAAGTTCTTCACGTGCACACGGGCACGGGGGGGGGGGGGGGGGGGGGGGGGGGTCCCCATGTCTTTGATAGACATGTACAGAGTCTCCTCAAACTACCGATATTTACTGTATAGATCACGTCACGTAGAGGGAGGCTGACGCTTGCCTCCCCCCCCCCCCCCCCCCCCCCCCAAAAAAAAAAAAAAAAATTCTGCCTACGCCCCGCCCCTGTCGGGCGGTGACCCGCAGCGTTGTTTCAACAGGCTAATGAAACGCTCTCCATGGTTTATAGGAGGTCACTTTTGTTTGCCTCCAAAGCGAATAGCTTTGCCTACCTTGACAGGTTTCGAAGAGCACGCAGAAGTGGAGAGGGTTTCAGAGGGGTCGGGCTAGCTCCATGGAGGGGCTAGCTCAGTGAACGTAGATAACCGGATGAGGAGGGCAATGCTGGAGTATGCGATTGGCCCGCTTCCCCTTGCTTAGCTTGCGCTGGCTGGCCGAAAATCGCAGCGGCATGCAACGGAACGGTAAAAATACCGCTAAAACGAATCCTCAGCTCCTCAGCGAAGAAAAGTTCGCAAAACAATGTGGCGTACGTGCCGAAAGGGCTCGACAACGTTATGCTGCCACAGAAAAATTGTTATAAATAAATCCATTCTCCTCGGCATCTACAAGTAGCCAGTGCCAGAGCGATCGGCGGACAGCCATCTTCTATGATGCGTCGGGCTCGATCATTATGAAAAAAGCGTAGAATCGTAAAGATTCTTTTTTTTTCTTCTTTTGTTCGGCCTAATCATGCACGCATAATCAGCACGTACATGTCCCATTAGATGAGAACTTTTCGCGGTTTTCCTGACGTCGCGTGACAGACAAGTGAAGTGGGGGTAGCCCGAAAAATTGTTGCCCAATCATTCATGGTGGACTGATAGCAGAAATGGAATAGAAAAGTTTGGAATAGTTTTACCACGAAGCTACAAAGGCAGTCATAGGGTTTGTCAGAGAGAAAGCTTCGCAGTTAAAGAAAAATGCTGCCTCCAGGGAACCCCGGACCAAGGCGCTTAATCAATACAAAAGGTTTAATGCCAAGACGCCCTTTCAGGCTTTCAGGGGTGGTCGCTGTAGGGACCGCAACTCTACCATCTGAGCAAACCAGATGGCTAGCAGATTGCAGAGTGAGGCCGAATTCACCGAGACGTCGAAGCGCATAGAAACTGAATATTCCAAATCAATTTTGCGGCAATCCGGAAGGTGGAGCATAATTGCCAGCCGTATACACGTGATTATCAATCACACATGGTGAACCATGGTGGAGCAAAATTATTTGAATGTAATCCCTGAAATTATATAAAATCTCAAGATGATACAATGACAAAAGACAATTAGTGCTTGACAGAAGTCCCTGACCCCGCACAGTAGCAGCAGTACAGCGTATATAAAAATAGACATTCGCTACAATTTTATAATAATTCTACAAATAACACTATTTGTGTACAAGCCTACAGCACAAATTTATCGCTAGTCAACGCAATAGTATTGTTGAGGTTATACACAACACAGTAGTCAACAAAAAATATTTACAATATTCACAAGAAAAAAAAACGAAAAAAAAAAAACCGTCAGCAGATGTTTGCGACGTTGCAGAATTACAGATCAATTTCCAGCGAAGCTGTTTCTTTCGAGCAGTTGAAATAAGAGTTTTAGTTTCCGGTAATTACACTCGTATGACGGTTCCGTTTGAAACCTTGCCCATATGTAACGCTTTAGAGCACTTATTGTTAGGAATTATTGAAAGCCAGTAATTCGTGAACACATATTTTACTTTACCAGAACATTAACAAAGCGTCCACCCGAATTTTTGATAGATTTAATCTCGGTTTCTTTCCCAGTTCCCCCACAGCAGCAAGATAATTAGTTCTGCTTTGTTCGTAAAACACATTGATAAAGCTCCGGATCGCTTGTACGCGTAATTTACTGCAAATGTCGTAATTTGTCCCCTCACTTTGAACTTAGTCTACAAGTTACCCTTAACGTACGTACCCCTTATTTTCGCCAGATATGGAGCTGCCTTGGTTACGTCGCCAAGGACCTCGCACAAACCAACTAAGAACGTCTTATGACGCATGAAAATGGCAAGGTTTCAGTAATTATTTGCAACGCTTCTAACTGTAACTAATGCTGTCAGACATGGCGCTTACTATGACCAACCCTCCCATTTCCAAGAAACGTATGCATGTTGCAACCTACAGCTATGCCGGGAGAATGGGAAGCATACCTGATAACGGCCATATTACACGTTCTAAAACATGACTATGACAATTTTTTGAAACAAAACCTGTGTATGATTCAGCTCATTTAACGTCGCGCAGAGATTCTCATAGCGTTCTACCTATTTCCGCTAAATTTGATCTAGGTGGCGTTTGTAGTTTTGCCAGGGCACCGGGATAAATTCTGCCCCGTTCGGTAGACACACCCATAACGCTCTAGAGCACACACACGCGTAACTTATGACCACAGCCTTAATTACCCAATTACCCACCAACTTTGAACTTTGCCAATACACATCACCCATTAGTTCGTCCTTACTGTCACCAAACATAAAGAAACATGCCTCGTTTAGTGCACTGAGGACAACATGCATGCGAACCCAATCGGCGTATCACGCAAAAAAAAAAAGAACACCCAAAATGAGGGTTCAATAATTATTCGTAACGCTTCTAGTAAGCCAGAAACGTTAAAAATTCGCAACGCATTCCACTTAAGCTGCGCCCATTCCTTCTAAATAAAAAGTTTGTGAAATGCAGAGTTCTCTTGAGAATTTGGGAAGCGTATAGCGTACAACGGCAGCTTGACACTTTCGAACGCTTCCATAGAATTTTTAAAATTATATTCTTATTATTTGAGCAGCTGTTTTGATCAACAGGCATTTAACATCGCACACAAACTTGGCCGTAGCGTTCCCCCTATGTTCGCAAAATTTAACCTCGGTTGTAATTGTAATTAGGCCAGGGCAGCAGTATAAGTTTTACGCCGCTCGTAAGACATCCTAATAACGCCCCGGTCCCCTTGCATACGTAATCTATTGTAAAAAGGCGCATTTAACCCAACTACTTCGAACATTGCTTACACATTACACATACCGTGCCTCTAATGTTTCCCAGATATGACCAAGGTGCCTTGCTTAGTTCACCGAAGACAGTGGAGAAACAAACTGCAAGCGTCGTATGACGAACAAAAATAAGGGGAAAACGAGAGTTCAGTAATTATTACAACGTTACATCATTTAAAGCAAGTACGTGAAAGTTTCGCAGCGCCATTACACTAAAAATTATCCATACGTTCACGCAATTTGAAGTTCGTGCCTCGTGCAATTTTTTAACGCCGGGAGTCGCGAAAGATTTGGAATAACGACAGTATAACACCTTGGAATGCTTGACCAGTTACTTCCTTAACAAAACGTCGTCTTATGCATTGAAGCACAAAAGTATCTGGAACGCCAATGCGTTTCTCCGCAAAGTTCGGGAATTATCTCGAAACTGTAGTGTCATTCTGAGAAATCGTTCGCAAGTGCGTCCGCGCTATAATTTGTAAATTGCAATATGGGTCATAAAGTAATTAGTTTAAAACTTCATCAGTGAATTGTTGTTAACTAGTCGATTATGCAGTTCAATTTTTTGTGCAAGTCTGGAGTAAAGCTGATACGTATTGCATTACGCGATGCGTAGTGCAAAATGGACATGCAAGACAACAGAGAAGTCTTGGTCTTTCCTTTCGTCTTACGTGCTCAATTTGCGCTACACGTTACGTTTATGTGTCTAAGGCTCAATCATCCTACCAGGAATCGGGCAGCTGTTTTTTTTTTCTTCTTTTTGCAGTCGCGTATGGCTGCAAGTACATGCAACGCATAGCATACGCAGTGATTCGTATACCTGCGTTGAGCTGCATAACATGGTCTCACATTTCTGTCAATTCAACAGAGCTTACCTGGTGTAGCGGTTAAGGCATCATGCTTGAGGAAAGCGAGGACGCGAGTAAGAACTCTGCTGTGGGTAACTTTCTTTTTTTTCAGCCCAGTGGTTATCTTTTATGATCGTATAAATGGCCTTTGTCATTTGTTCTGATATAAATTATTTGCGATTAGTGATGTAGAATTTATTTGCAAATAGAAATAAAGGTCTAAAAAAGTTATCAAAGACATCCTTGAAGAAGTTTTCTAGACCTCTAATAACGTGGCGTTAGCACAGTTACAGGAGGTTTTCAAGAAGTTTACATCCAAATAATGTTTAAACTTAGATGTTTCGCTTATCCGTTAAAGAAGTTTTTTAGGCTTTATTTAGCTCGTTATGTGCTTCATAAAAGTAACACGAAACTACAAGGGAAAATTCATTGTTACTGTCGGGTGGATTAGATGTTTTCCTTTTATGAAATCTCCTCCGCGTTGCGGATTGCGGCAGAATTAATTTGCCTTAACGTACACTGTGCTCACGAAACTGCCAGAGGCACTTAAAAGGAACTATAAGTAGATTCTTGAACGAAGCTGATGACCACGCTGCCAATGTGTGTATTATTGTATGTGTGTGCGTATGTTCCATAATTTTGCGTTGCTCCCGCCTTTCTTCAGCCTATAATGTGCTAACAGCGCCTGTCGCGTCTATGTGTGTATTCGTTTTGCGATAATCTGTTTCGCGAAAGAATCTGCTCATTTTGTGCTTATGTGCAACAACTAGACCAGCAACACGTTCTTCTTGGAGAGCATGTGCATGCCCCCACGAGAAAGGAGTCTGACGTAATAATAGCATGGCCTAACAATGCTTCCACCACAATTTCCAACCTCCGTTCGACTTCTTTTACATATTGACACGTGTACGCGTTCACCTTTCTCCGACCGCATTTCACCGGCTACCACATGTTAAACGTTATCGCTCGCCGCAGGACGCGCCTGCTGCGGGGGGGGGGGGGGAGGAGGGGGGTTGGGTGTTGTAGCCCCCCCCCCCCTTGAGGCCGAGTTAAACCCCCCCCCCCCCCCCCCCCGCGTCCAGCCCCACCAGTCCAACGTGTAGCTTCAATGCTCTGTTCACATTGCCACTACAATTCAGGAGGTGGCTTGAGGTCGAAGTTTTCTTATTAACAAAAACACTCAATCACTGTCTTGTATTTATTCATTCACTTTTAAATTACTTTGAGTAAAACGTTGAAGAAATAAACATCGTCATCATCCTTGGTGTCATTATATTATTATAATTATTAGGCATTTTATTTGGTGTTGGATTCCACTGGATAAAGCAAGGAAATTGCATATTATGGCAAGTGCTTGTTCCCCCCCCCCCCACCACCACCACAAAAATGCACCCCCCCCCCCCCTGGCAGAGATCCTGGATGCGCTACTGCTGGAAGGTACACGTATAGTATGCACTGTACGCACTTGCATTTTTTGCAGTTTAGCTCTCATCCCATATCTCGTATTTATCTCATGAAAGAAGGAAACTTGACATAAAAAGTCAGAAGCCTGCGCGGCACACGCAGCACAGTCACAGCGTAAGGTGGTGGAGCGGCTCAAAAGTAGCTCTAATTTGGGCACCACGCCCAACAGGGTCTTCGCGGCAATCTGTTCGCCTCGTTTTGACGAGAACGATCTGAACTGTCCGCCCGGCGTCGACGGCGAGCTAGGGCTTGTAATGCTCTCTGCACAGCAGTCTGCTGAGCCCGATCAAGCCTTACAACGGCAACTTACATGTCGGGCGAGCCGCGTTTGCAGGCACTTTAACTAGATGGCGCCACCATACTGGCAGAGGCTCGGGAGCGCGTTGATTGCGCGCCTCGTGTGAATCGCATATTGTCGTCTGCGCCTGCGGACGCTGCGTTTGAAGGCATCTTACCTAGATGGCGCCACCATACTGGCGAAGGCTCGAGTAGTCTCCCTCTGCGTTTGCCGTATAGGTTATTTTCCGCGGCCTGATAGCAAGCGCTTGCGTGGCTCAGTGATAGAGTATCCGGCTCCCACGCAGCGCGCGCGGGTTCGATCCCGCCGGGAATCGGGTACTTTTCTCGCGTTTCCGGCGATAGCGGTTACGCGGCGGACGCCGCCGGCGGCGGCATCATCGCGACCCGAAACGGCTATTGGAATGAGCCCATAACAGCTTACGCTGTGAATTTCTTGCAATCACAGGTATGCGCAAGAAGGTCAATAATATTCCACATGCCCCGACTGTGCACGGCGCCGAATAAGCATGAACCCATGGCGACAGCCTTGAATGCATCAAAGCGTTCTTAACAAACCAACAATAAAAGGTGTGCCGTGGGAACCCACACAGCAGAGACCGCTGCGAACAAGACAGCCGTCCACAAGAAGTGGTCCTTAATTTCTTGTCTAATTTAGTCATGGTGGACCTTATCACATAACTTAAATGGCATATTCCGGGAATCCAGTATACACTGATGACCGATATTAGGCCGTGCACATGGAGACGTCCAGAGGAGTCTAAGTTGTGTAGCCGGTTGCTTTGAAAACTTCCTGCGTTCCACAGGGAGAACGTGATATCACGGGTGAGCATTCGAAGTTTTCGAGCGGCATCTGTCCTTGATAACGGTATTGGTTCCTCTTCGTCGCCTTGAAGAGCCGACCGAGCAGCGTTATCGGCGTGTTCGTTTCCTATGACGCCGCAGTGACTTGGAAGCCACTGAAATGTCACGTGGTGTCCTTTTTCAGACAAGGTATGGATTAGTTCTCTAATCTCGAATACCAGTTGTTCGTGTGGCTGATAGCAAAGACTGCAGTGCTGCCTTCGAGGCACTGAATATTGACCATCTTCGAGGTTGTTCTTGATTGACGAGACGAAGTGCAGCGCGAAGAGCTGCAAGTTCCGCAGCCGTCGATGTCGTTGGGTGACACGTCTTGAAACTGATGGTGGTGGCTTTCGCTGGGAATACCACGGCTCCAGAGGAACACTGGAGAGTTGCCGATCCGTCAGTATAAATATGTACGTGGTCGGCGTACCTTTCGTGCAAAAGGAGCAGAGTGAGTTGTTTAAGAGCAGGTGAGGACAGCTCAGATTTCTTTCTCATTCCTGGTACGGTGAGGTGCACTGCAGGTCGATCCAAACACCCTGGAGGAATCGATGGCTTAGTTGCGGGGGAGAAGCCTGATGGAAGGCGACTGTAATACGTTAGGCACTTTGCCCGGGCCCGTTCCCATCATCTGGCAACACTACCGTCAGAAAGGCCGCAGGCATCATTTTGAACTATGATTTCGGAGTATTACACTCGCTTAAGACGGTTTATGTACTCTCTGAAGTCTTTCAAACGATACGATATGCTCCTGATATAAGACCTGTCAAAACACACACGACTCGAGGAGCTAAATATGCTCGCAAGAGTACCGCCATGAGAATGTCCCCCGTATTATTCAATTGCCTCGTAAGGCCTGATTCACGCAGCCGTCATATTCCCCATCACGGCACCGGCGTCCGCCAGGACAGAGCGTTTGGTCGACGGTATGTTATTGCGATAGCAATTATACGGATACTCCAGCTAGGCGCATTTCTGCCGTCACCGTGATGTTCCGTATAAAGTCCAAGGGCGATAACATACTCACCGCGCGCCGTATGCTGTATATGCGAGTGAAAGCATGCGAGGGTTAGCTGATGATGGCGGCTCAATCTCGCGCGCGCAAGGGGGGAAAAGCGGGTAGGGAGCGCGCCGTCTCCCGTCACGCGCAAGGCACCGGGAGGGAGGGGGAGGGGGCGTTCTACACCGGCGGACGAGCATAGCGAAGGATGGAAGAGCGCACGTGGAGCGCAGCGGGGGATGAAAGACAGCGATAGCGAAGAGAGCGCGAGGAGGAAAGCGGAGGAGGAGGGTATGGCGAAAGCCTGAGAAGAAAAGCGTAGTGCCGCGCAAGACGGGCTCTGCTGGGACGATGACTACGAGACGGCGCCAGAGTACGCGCGTCGTCTGTTCATCGATGGTGGTGGTTAAACTTTATTTCCAAAAAGGGTCCTGAAGGACACCAGACTGTTCGTCAAGGTGTAGAGGGCACCTCCCACGTCGGGACGGGGATTCATTGATGACGCCACCGATATCATATATGGAAACAAAGCACTGCGTGAGCGGAGGTCTGTCTGCGGCGGCTGCAGTGGATCGCGCCCACGCATCCCCCATGCGCTGCCTCTCGCGATCTCCCGATTAGCGAAGCAGTCGCGCCACACTTCGCTCCGTTTGCAACGTGCCGCACGAGACAGATTGTCCGCGCCAGCCAATATATCGCGAAATGAAAACAAATTTCTCACTTTCCGCGACCATGGAGAACTCCCCGGCCGGCCAGGAGTGGTGGCGAACAGAGATTAACCGACAACATACAATGAAATTGTGCAGCACTTTTATCTCGGCAGGAGAGACTTTCCCCTTCCTCACAAGAAGTTAAATAGAGCGCAGGCATTGACCCTCAGATTATTGCAAACAGGCTCGTATCCCAGCCCGGCTTTATTACACAAGCTTTATCCCGACACTTATGCCAGTAGTTCTTGCAGGCACTGCAATGACTTCGCTAGCTTAGACCATATGCTCTGGCGTTGCCCCTCGTTACGAGGCACGGAACAAATAAATGAGGACAAGTGGCTCTCCGCTATCAAGAGCCCCGATGCCGGGGCGCAACTATGGGCTGTCCAGAGGGCCCACGATGCGGCGGTCGGGCATGGCCTGACTGTCCCAACGTGGGAGCGGCCCGCTGCGCGCTGAGTCGCGTACCTCAGGACGTTCATTAAAGTTTTACATCCATCCATCCATCCATCCATCCAAATGAAATGAAAACAACTGCGCTCAAATTTCGCTTTAGGGAGTATCGTTATGCAACAGAACTGATAGTTGGACGATTTGGTACGAATTCATAGTGAAATATTTAGCGTGTTCAAGACTTCACATAATCACTACGTCTACAGCTGCAGAACTCGTAGTTTGCGGTGCGCTTCATGTGATTAATACGAAAAGTCCTGAAAAATGGATAGTCTTCTGCGATTCAAAGCCGGCATTACAATGCACGCAGTCGTTCCTCCGACATGGAACTCACCATCAACTGACGGGCGAAATCGTGGAACTTATCCATCACTTAGAGAAAAAAAATCACATCATCTCACCCTACGGGCAACCATGGTGGGATGCGAAAGCATCGCGGGGGGTGCGCATCGAGTTTCCGTTTCGTTTCACTTGGCAACACAACCCAATGAAAGTTAGAGTGAGATAATGTATTGAGAAGAGAGGAGACGTTTGTACGGGGTTCGGCTTCCCTGGCCCGAAGTTCGTGTTCCGCTTGCCGACGCTGACGTTTACGTTCGGCTTCCCGAGCCTTCCTCTGCTCCGCGGCGGTGGCGCTGCCGCTGCAACTAGCGCCGACGTTGACGTTGTTGATTGAGTTTCGCACATCGTTGCACAGAGAGAATGACAGCACAGCGAACCCGCGCTTTATACTGCGCCGCGACACTTGCGCCGCCTGCCGGCGTACTCTTAGAGAGAGAGGGAGAGAGAGAGAGTTATATTGGAATGATTTGCTGCGCCGCACCTGTGGCGGAGAGGGGGAGAGGGGAGGAGGAGAGCGCACACCTGCGTAGGAGATGAGAATGAGGGAGAGTTACGCATGCGCAGTACGGGTGCGGGCGCCGCAGAACGGACACTGCCCCGAGCATAAGATGCTCTCGCATCTAAAAGGCCATGATATTTCTTTTCAATGGATGCAAGGCTATTGTGGTATCAGCGGAAATGACGCAGATAAGGCAGCTCGGACGTCGGACCAAGAAGACCACTGCATCTCCATTCCTCTCTCAAGGACAGATGCTGCCAGACAGATTCGCGTTCTGGCACGCACACTCTCGTGAGCTGAGTGGAATACCACACATACAAGGTGCACTAGGCTGCACAGACTAATAAAACCCTTCGCTGCAACTTGTACCTCCGGCCGGACTGCACTTACGCGAAGCGCCTCTTCTGTATCGGTTGTGGTTGGGAGTTGCCTTTACGAAAGCTTATTCAACACTAATTGGAATGGCTGACAGTCCCGCATGTGATGTCTGCGGATGCGAGGAGAACATTGTGCCACTGTCTTCAATGTGAAACACAAAGATAATCTTTATACAACGCATTGAAGAGACTAGATGTTTGTCGACTGAGTGAACAGGCAATACCGGAACACCGACCTTACCGATCATCGGCTCAGAAGGCAGTGAAGGCGCTCTTGTGCTTTTTCAGAACGACTGTTTTGTGCGAGCAGATTTGAATGCGTACTGCTGTCCGCGCACGTGCTCACATTCCGCGCATTGCTTTTCTCTCTCTCTCTCTCTTTGCCCTCTTTCTATTCCCCTTTTTCCTTCCCCCAGCGTAGGGTAGCACTCCTACCGTCTCTTTATTGCAATAGCAACTAAAGGGCACTCCAGGCGAATTTCCAGTCGGCGTAATGTTCCGTATAAAGTCGAAGTGCGAAAAGATCGCGGCCGGAGAGAGATTGTTGTGGAAAGGGGTGAAAAATTGGGTTAAGTGCAACGCGATAACTGTCGATAACCGCGTTGCACAGGGGGGATGTGGGATTGACAGAGGAGAGAAAGATGGCGGCCGCGCGCCGTACGCTGTGGGTAGCATGGTGGGCAGAGTACACTCTAGCTGTGGGCAAACATGCGAGGGTGAGCCGAGAAGGATGGTGGCTTGTGCGGCGGCGTCTTTCAGTGGCGCAAGGGAGGAAGGCGGACAGGATGCGCGCCGACTTTTCGCGCTCGCAAGGGGGGGTTGCAGAGTAGCGTGCGTCTCCGCTTCTACTCCAGACGCGGGTTCTGTCTTGCAGGTAATCTGTGGTGGGTTCGAAGGCTAGCCAACCCGAGTTAGTTTATGGCTTCGTGTGCGCCGTGTTCTCGCGCGCCTAGTTCGCGTTGAAGCGAGAAGCGAAGGTAAATTCGGTCGCCGCTCCTGCCGCTCTTCATTACGCCAGCGTTCCGACGTCATCGAGTGAGATGTGTTCACGTTTGCCTGTGCGCACGTGGCACTTTGCTTGTTAATTGTTTATTTAGTAAGCGAATGTTTACAGCAGTTTGTACAGCTGATAAAACTGCTAACCCTACTGCGTATATAGCTGTCTAATAATTTGCTATCGCAATCAATGCTTCGCCTTTCGGGTGAAACTGCGACAATCTCAATATCAATACATCTGCCGATATTTGCTGTTCGCGCATGGAAAGGTCTCCCGATAACGAGTGACTTGTGCTATAACGTGCGTAATTACCAAAGTTCATAAATGAACGTTTTTTTATTAATAATCTTAGAGGATCATGCATTTGTTGAACTGAAACCGGTCAACGATATTATCTGGCCGGATGACGAAATTTTAAGCAATCATTTATTTCACTATGCCAGGCTCGCTGAAACGCAGTCTGACAAGAGAAAAAGAGCATGACGTCGATCTCGCCTTCGCCTTTCGTTCACTGACACCCGGTCATCATGGCTCGAGTGACATGTGTCCCCGTGAGCCGATGTCTCGCGCGCCCCGCTCTCGTTCTCATCTTTCTGCTTCGGGCGACAGCTCATATAAAGCATTTTGCAGTAAAACTTCGTTATAACAAAACGGGTTGTAAAGAAGTAACGTATATAACGAAGTAATCCGAATTCCCCTTGCAATTCCAATATATATCCAATCATTTAAAATCTAGTTTTAATGAAGCGAAAATTTCATTTAAATGGATATAACTTAACTGTTACTTCACTATAATGTACCATTGTATGCATTCATCTGTCATTGTCTTTATTACCATGTGTATGCCCCTCCTGCTTCGTTCATGTTGGGCTGCAGTATTTTCAAATTAATCAAAAAAATAAATAACGAACCGGCTCCCGCACTCCTGTGCCATCGCGTACCTAGCTGTGGTTTGGTGAACACAGCACTCTGCGCCTTAGTCGAAGGAGCTCGTGGCATGCCGTACGAAGGCACCTGAACTGCAGTCACGAGCAAAATCTGGTGACCACGGATGTCATCCTATCCGTGGTCTCTCGAAGAAAAAAAAAATGTTTTCTTCTTCGCAGTCTAGGCATGTAGGCTGAAATGATGTGGTACAGCCTGGTGTGCACCTACTCTATCAATGTAGTGCATTGACATAATTTCACGTTGAACGGCTGTGCTAGAAGAAATTTAATGTTTTATTTATTTATTTAGTTTTGTTGCGATAGCAATTATATGGACACTCCAAAGCGGATTTCTGCCGTCGGCGTCGTCGTCGCCGTTGCCGTGAGGTTCCGTATGACGTCAACGGCGATGAAATCGTCTCCGCGCTCCGGACGCTGTATGTGCGAGTGAAAGGGCGCGAGGGACGCGCGCTTTCACGCGGAGCGAACGCACGTCGGAGAGCAAACGCGCGTTCTGCGCCGTGCTTCCTGAAGGGCTGCGTCTCTTTCCTCCGTTACAATCACTATATATAGAGAGCAAACGCGACTTCTTCCGTGGCGCGAAATGCCGTGGAGGGACGGGAGGGAGGGAGGGGAGGCGACGTTTAGCTGCGGCACCAAGTGCGTATTTATATAAAACGAAAAAAAAAAGCCATCTTCCCGTAGGGGAACCCTGTGTAATGTGCGAAGCAGCCATGGGGTCGACTCAAGGTAGTTTTATCAGCTGTATAAACTTGGACATGCAGCAGCACCAGCAACGCGCAGAAATGTTGTCGACGCCGTCGGCGTTTTGCCCGCGTTCGCACCGAACGCGCGCGGCGTTGGTGACTGTTGCCGGTGCCTCTGGGGCGCCTACCGTCGCATCTCTTACCTAAGCTGCTTCGCATTATCGCGCGCGGAGCCGCAGGTGTTGCAATTCGTTGCGCAATCCGGAGAGGAGAGGAGCGTCGGAGAGGAGAGGAGGAATGCCGAGAGGAGAGGAGATGAGACAAGGAGAGGGGAGGAGGAGGATGCGCATGCGCAGTAGGAGTGTGGACGCCGCACGGCGGATTGAGGGAGGGAGTGACATAGCCCCGACCATAAGCTGCTTCGCATCTAAAACATTGCGAGGCGAGAAGGTAGGTAAGATTTCCGACGCTGCTCGACGAGTGTCCCATTCTGATCTCATCTAAAACCTCCGAGCCGCCCCCAGAGGCACCGGCAACAGTCACCAACGCCACGCGCGTTCGGTGCGAACGCGGATAAAACGCCGACGGCGTCGACAACAGTTCTGCGCTTTGCATGGTGCTGCTACATGTCCAAGTTTATACAGGTGATAAAACTACTATCCTTACTCCGTATAGCTCTCTACTAATTTGCTATCGCAATTGATGCTTCGCCTTTCGGGTGAAACTGCGACAATTTTTTTGCTGACGCTGTGTTCTTTTGACCTTTTCTCTCGACTGTACATGATGCGCCGTGAAACTACGGACGTGGTAAATAATCTCCTTCACATGCGGAGCCGAGGAACCGTATCTTATAGCGATCCATTCCATTTTACATTCTATTCGCCCTTCGTCACTGGCTCTCACAAAGACATGTCGCCGTTATCGCCAGGACCAGGCACTCAGTGCGATGAATGACAAGAATGGAAATAATGTGGATCGTTACAAATTATGACCACTGGTCATGTTCTAAGAAAAATAATTCCGGGTTCTTACGTGTAAAAACAACCATACGATTGCGAGGAAAGACGTGGTGGGGGGGGGGGGGGGGGATTAAGCAACTGTTAGTCTGTTACACGTTTGTTACACGTTACACGTTTCTGTCGACAAGAGAGCGGTGTGGATCAGAGAACAAACTGGGATAACCGATATTCTAGTTGACATTAAGCGGGGAAAAGTGGAGCTGGGCAGGCCATGTAATGCATAGGATGGATAACCGGTGGACCATTAGAGTTACAGAATGGATACCAAGAGAACGGAAGCGCAGTCGAGGACGGCAGAAAGCTAGGTGGGGTTATGAAGCTAGGAAATTTGCAGGCGCAAGTTGGAATCAGCTAGCGCAAGACAGGGATAATTGGAGATCGCAGGGAGAGGCCTTCGTCATGCAGTGGACATAAATATAGGCTGATGATGAACACGTTTGTAAAACGTGAAGGCGAAAGCTTGATTGCACACTTGGCACATAGTTGCCACAATTCTTCATAAACGTATCTTAATCGTGACAAAAACTGTGCCATGGGTGCAATCAGGCTTTCGCCTTGACGTTTTACAAACGTGTAACACTTGCTTAATTTTTGGTAATGCATTAAGTTATACAATCGAGGTTAGACTTCTTGCAAGACATAACGAGCCGCAATGGGAATTGTACAGGTGTGGGACTAAGGCGACCCCCTGAACGCCACATATGAACACTTAACGTAGTACCTAAAGTGCAGCATATGAGTGCACGCACTAGGCCACACCTTTAGTCAGCGAGATGGCTGCGACGTGGCGTGTGCAATCACGCACGCGCTAGCGGCGTAAAGCCAGAACCGTGGCGCAGCCGTGGCTTCAGGGAAGCGTGCACGACTCGCACCTCGGAGGCCCGGGTTCGATTCCCACCCAGATCGAAATGTAGAAAATTTTCTTTTCAAAGCCACTAATTCACTTTGTTTGCAGGAACCTTCATGAGAAATGTGACTTCAGTCCGAGCATTTCCTTGCGGCGTCGGCCACTTTTCGTCACGGCGCAGTTCCGCGAAGGTCACCGCCAAGGGCACCGCCAGCACACATAGACACCTAAAGCTTTTGCCTTGCTAATTTCGACCACCTTTCGCCGGGTTCTTTAACGTGCACCCAATGCACTGGTGTTTTTTGCATTTCGCCCCCATCGAAATGCGGCCGCCGTGGCCTTGGTTTAATCCCGGGCTTAGCAGCGCAAAGCCACACCGCGGCGTGTGCTCACTATATATGTTCTCGGCTGTGCGCATACAAAATCAAAGGCTTGCAGCGCTCCGCCGATAGGATTCTAGTCAGGCGCGGATCCAGGGCGGGTGTCTGCATATCTTGACCCTCCCTCAGATTTCTGCATCACCCCTCGCTGACAGCATGATGGCCATGTCGCAAAAAATGTGGCTACCATCATTCTTCAAAAGAATTTTTCGCAAGTACCAGTGGTAGCAGCCACGTAGAAGTAAAGCTAGCTCGCTCACAAGCTTAGCTGTTTTCCGTAGGGGTGTGGTGTCGGGAAGTTGCCGTAGTGATTTTTTTCTCATGAACACCTTGGACCTCCTGGCGCCGGCTGTCCCGACGTCGGCGTCGTCCCCTTTATCAAGCACGCCCATGACCACGCGAGCACCTTCGCGCTTGATTAACTTAGATCCCCCTCGGGGTGTCCTCGGTTGCCTCTTACCGTTACACCGAAGAAAGAAAGCTAACAAAGCGGAGAGGCGTCGACAGCAGCAATGGGAATACAGACAAGTGAACACAGACAGCGAAAGCGGGATCGTACAAAAGCGGAGAACTTGTGCATCGCAGGACCATGAGTCCGAGGAAGAACGTAACCGTCTGCAGTCGCTCATGCCGGTGATACTTCCGGTGATGATGATGATTTAATGGCATCCCCCCTGAAACGGGGCGGTGTCAAATAGTCGCCTAGCCTGCTTGATTTATTCAGGTATGCTCTACATGTTTTACAGCGAAGCTGTATATCATCATCATCTGCCTATATTTATGTCTACTGCAGGACGAAGGCCTCTCCCTGCGATCTCCAATTACCCCTGTCTTGCGCTAGCTGATCCCAACTTGCGCCTGCAAGTTTCCTAACTTCATCACCCCACCTAGTTCGTACCTCCCTCATGACTCCTGCGAAGCTGTATATGCTTCGTTCCTCTCTCGCAGCGGTGCGCGCGCGGGTCATTCTCTCTCCGACATTGTAACAGCCACGTGCCGTGCGTCCTCCCGAGGACCAGCTCGCATGCGAAGAACGGCGCCGCTAACAGCGCCGGTCCATGCGTAACAGCGACGTGTCCATGTGTTCGTTGCTCGGCATAAAGGGGCGCGTAAAGTGACACATGATTGCGTAACACAGTTCAGAAACACTTTTATATACCCGCGTGATAAACCTTAAGATAAAAACCACAGCCGCCCCTTTTCAGCTTTGCTGGCCAACCATCTTCATGGGATGTAAGGGCCGAACATTTTTTTTAAGCGAAGCTTTATAGGCTTACAAGTGTCGGCGGTGGTGGTGGTGGTATCACGCTGAAAGGTGGCCCGATCCTGGTGATAGTGCAGAAAGAATCCAAGCTCAATGGCACATACACCGGTGGGCTCGGGGACCCGTAACGTGCCCTTGAACTACCCTTGTCACACGTGGGACCCAAAGAGACAAAATCACCGGCCCTTCCCTGTCGAGAAAATGGGGGTAAGCAAAGCTGGTCGTCCGATTCTAGCGTTAGGGCTTCCGAAGCCCAGGCGAAAAGTCAGCGATAGCCGCCAACCCCGAGTTTAGGGCAAACGAAGCGAACGCCTGCGACAGCGTCGTCCTGCCACAAGCTTCGCTTACTCCCATTTTCTCAACAGGGAAAGGGCTGGCGATCTTTTTATCTAGCATATTTGTACGCATATCCTTAATCTTTTTTCCTTTAAAAATCTACCTTGTACCACTACCTATACCTGCAAGAGATGCGGTCGCATCAATTTCTTCCCTGCTTTTTTCCCACCAGTACTCCAAACGTCTCTTGCTTATCTCTACTGCTGACTGGTTTACGGTTCCGTCCACTTAAAATCCAAGCGCTTCTGGAAGGTGTACGTTACCTACGGTTCTCCCTGGGTGAATCCCTTCGCATTCCATTAGGATTTGCTGAGTGGTCTCCGCATTTTGGCTGCAGCATCCACATGCCTAATCTAGTTCCGAATATTTGCTCCGGTATGTTTTTGTCCTTAGGCAACCGGATCGAGCTTCAAATAGCAAGGCATTGCCCTTTGTGTTATTGTACAGATTTTCCCTTCTAATTTCTGTCTTCTCCAATTAACATTGAATTAACTGTCTCAGTTTCTCTCACTTACTGATGACTCCTGGTTGTCTATTTACAGTTTCAATTACCCTGTACTTGGTTATCAACTTTCTTGACCTCTTCCTCAATTCTGTCCACGCTTTTCAAGTACAGATCCTTGTGCACTTCAGCCGCCCAATTATTTTCATTCATGTTCCCGAGTCTAACATACGGGAACATGAGGCTGTGCCTGATAAATTATCAGGCACAGCCACCAAGCACATGGCTGTGTTCGGCAACGTCCTTTTCCTGCATGTATGTGTGGAGAAACCGATACCTGGCTTCGCTACTGGTGCTGCACTAGCTGTATAAGAGGCGGGTTTATCGTGAGCAGAAACAGTGAATTTCGGTAAATAAGAAAGGCTACTATCATCACTATCATCATTGACAGAGGCTGACCCCCCCCCCCCCCCCCCCTTTCAGAAAAAACCTGGATCCGCCCCTGATTGAAGCCACCCTACCGCCGACACACTCTCGAAACACTGTGTGCCACTCCTTGTCCACGCAAGACCATGAGGTTGTAGAATCGTTATAACGATCGAAGCAAGTTATAGCGACGTTTTACTGCATTCTGTCATACGCCGCGACAAATGCATGTTTTTCCATCGGCCAGAAAGCAAAATTAAAACCAAAGTGGGCCGTATAGCGGCATGGTAGCCCTCATGCCGAACATAAAAATGTTCCACGAGGCAAAATGTCTTGTATGTACGAGAAAGCTACAATTGGCGCATGCCCACGCGTTAAGTTCGAATCCACGTGTCACGAGCAGTCTTTACTTCAAAACCAGATTTTGCGATCCCTTTCATACTTCTCAATAATGTACATGGTGCAAGTTTAGGCTGGAGCCAGACAAAGAACACATTCGAGTTAAAAATTCACCGACGATTATACGATACTCCCTAATGCGAAATTTGAGCGCAGCTCTGTACGTGTTTTCATTTCGCGATATATTGGCTGGCGCGGATAATCTGTCTCGTGCGGTACATTGCAAACGGAGCGAAGTGTGGCGCGACTGCCTCGCTAATCGGGAGATCGCGAGAAGCAGCGCGTGAGTGACACGTGGGCGCAATTCACAGCAGCCGCCGCAGACAGACCTCCGCTTATGCAGTGCTTTATTTCCATATATGGTATCGGCGGACGCGCTCCCCGCATGCCATCGGTGAACAGACGACGACGACGACGACGATGATGATGATGATGATTTAATGGCATCCCCTTTGAAACGGGGCGGTGACAAATATTCACCTAGCCTGCTTGATTTAATCAGGTATGCTATACATCTTTTTATCTAGAATTTTTGTATAAATTTCATTATTGTTTTTTTTTTCAATTGGAATTAAAGCGCGAAAGTATACCTTGTACCGCTACCTGTGACTGTAAGAGATCAAATCAGGTTGTATCAACTTCTTCCCTGCTTTTTTTTTTCCCCACGAATACTCTAAACGTCTCTTGCTTATTACGACTGCTGACCGGTTGATGCCGTCCACTTTAAACCCAAACGCTTCTGGAAGGTGTACGTTAGTTACGGGTCTCACTGGGTGAATCCCTTCGCATTCCATTAGGATGTACTGAGTGGTCTCCGGATTTTTGCTGCAGCAAACAAATGCCCCATCAAGTTGCCAATATTTGCTCCGCTATGTTTTGGTCCTTAGGCAACCGGCTCGAGCCTCAAATAGCAAGGCACTGCCTTTTGTGTTAACGTACAGATTTTCCCTTCTAATTTCTTTCTTCTCATTCTTGTAAATATCCATGGTCCTTTCTCTTTCCATTCTTTGCATCCAATTCACTTTCTCTATTTCTCTAACTTTCTTTCTGATGACTCGTGGTTGTCTATTTACAGTTTGAATTATCCTGTACTTGGTTGCCAACTTTCTTGACCTTTTCCTTCATTCTGTGTCCACGCTTTTCAGGTACAGATACTTGTGCACTTTAGCCGTCCACTTATTTTCATCCATGTTCCTGAGCCTTTCTTCAAAACTAATTTTGCTCTGTGCTTCTCTGACTTCAAAAGAGGCCCAACCCATGTCACCCTGCACTGCCTCATTTGTGGTATTACCGTGGGCTCCCAAAGCCAACCGGCCTACTGATCTTTGGTTAACTTCCAACCCCGACAAGATATCCTATTTTAAGCCTAGAATGACATTTGCGAACATTAGCGCCTGGTACCATTACTCCTTTCCAGATTCCACGCACCACCTCATACTTATTGTGGCCCCAGAGTGCTCTGTGTTTCATTATTGCTGTATTCCGCTTCCCCATTATTTTCAGATTATCTTGATGGGTGTTTGAGTAAGTCTTTCCTTCATTAATGTGTACCTTGAGGTACTTATATTGCTTGACTATGGGTATGACTTGTTGTTGAATTGACACCACGTAATTACTCGTTTCTTCATTAAAGATCACAATTGTTGATTTCTCTGTGCTTATAAACTTAATCCCTAGATTTGTCACTGCGTTGCCACAGATACTAGCAAGTGTCTGTAAATCTCTTGGATTGTCTGCTCGTAGCACTAAGTCGTCCGCATACATCAGTCCAGGGACCTTCTGTTGCACCATTTGCCCATTACGCATGTAGGATAAATCAAACCCTAATTCGCTCTTTTCCAGTCGTCTTTCTATGCCCTTAACATAAAGAGTGAACAACAATGGAGACAGAGGACATCCTTGCTTGGCCTTGGTGAATTCCTACCACTCCATTACATTTTCGACATTCCCATGCAACTTGTACTCGCTTGTCTCTATATATCTCCCTGAGCAACTTCACGAAATCGTCATCTATGCCTTCATGCTTCAGAATATCCCATAACAATTACCTCTCTACGTTGTCATAGGCTCCTTCAATATCTAGAAATGCTATCGATAAAGGTCTATTCTGAGCTACTGAAATCTCAGTGCACTGAGTTAGTACAAACATATTATCCTTTAAGCGTCTGCCTGGCCCGAACCGATTCTTTAGTTCCCCCAGTACATCATTTTTGTCCACCCACTTCGACAGTTTTAACTTTATGGCTTGCATTGTCATTCTACCCGTAAATTGTAATATGTGTCGTAAAGTAATTAACTAAGAACTTTATTAGTCAATTTTTTTAATTAGTTGAATATGTGTTTCGATTTATCGTGCTGCTAATGTCCGCCTCTTCGAATAACCCAGCTCAACGATAAAAATTATGCTACCTGCCACAGGCGATTTTTAAAACTTCTGTAAAGCTTAATTTTGAACACCCGGTATATATCATTGACGTTACTGTAACTGGCCTGTACGAGCTCGTCTTATCCCTATCTCCTTTGCCTTCGTAGATAAGGTTCATCTTGCTTTCTCGCCATACAACTGGAATTTTCTTCGTTCTAATCACTTGCTTTATGACATTGGTCAGCAGTACCTTGCTCTCTGGACCGAGGTTTTTGATTAGCTGTATTGGGTCCTGCTGCCGTGTTATTAGGGACATTTTCTGCTGCCTTTTTCCAATAAAAGGTTTCTATGCTAATTTTTTGTCTCTCGGGCTTCTCTGTTGTTGCTGGATCTGTTGTCTGAACTACTCTTTCTTTCGGCCAAAGACGACGCGCTACTCTGGCGCCATCTCGTATATAGCGGTCGTCGCCGCAGAGACCATCTTGCGCGGCACTACGCTTCTGTTCTCACGCTTTCGCCATACCCTCCTCCTCCGTTTTTTCTCCTCGCACTCTCTTCGTTATCGCTGTCTTTCATGCCCCGCTGCGCTCCACGTTCGCTCTTTCATCCTTCGCTGTGCTCGTTCGTTTGGTTACGCCGAGGGACGC
Source organism: Dermacentor silvarum (assembly GCF_013339745.2). Classification (NCBI taxonomy): domain Eukaryota; kingdom Metazoa; phylum Arthropoda; class Arachnida; order Ixodida; family Ixodidae; genus Dermacentor; species Dermacentor silvarum. The sequence goes on from NC_051154.1 coordinate 26,096,112, forward strand.
CAACGCTCAACACAGGAACGGGCGCCTAAGAGCTGTGCTCTAAAACGAAAACACGCAAACGCACGCGCAAATATGTTACCTACATGGGCTCGTCACGGAACGAATTGTGACCCGTATGTGATGCTACATTACTCGTGAATGCTTTGAGTTGTGAAATTCGATGGACCCGATCCGTTACACAGGCATGCTATGCCTCTTCTCGTCTTGCACTGGAGGCCTTCTTTATCAAGCAGAACAGAGATCGGTGTGTAAGTGAGCCGTCTATCTCTTTACTTGACGCCGAATTGGACTTCTTGCGCAATCGTCTTCAATCTACACGTGCCTTTCTTATCGTCTGGCCTGCGCATGCGCGACAAGAGGATATATATGTGTGTACAATCCTTCCTTTGCATTAAACAGTTGTGAGTAGCGCTTGTCCTTGTTTGTCCCTTTCTTGTTTCTGTCTTTTATATTGCGCTGAGTTAATTGCTCAGTTACACAGGCATAGATATAGCGGTACAAAGTACTAGAATCTGGCTGAGTCTGGCTACACTGTGCAACACAGCGGATGCATCGAGGTCCCCGCGTCCCCGCAACCTCTGTGTTTTGTTATTTTTAGTGCAGTGTGATGCCGGTTTGCGCTGTCTTGTGGAAGGAAAGCGGGTAGCTGACGCCGGGCACATCATTTTTGCCGATCTACGAGAGGCACAGTGGGTAATGAGGCTGAAGTGGTCGCACTGTGTGTGCAAACCTCTGGCGTGACAGCGGGCCCGCAAGAGATTCTGATGAAAATCAGTGATGTATTCTTGAACCCATTGGTCGTGGAACCGAAGTACTCGTGCACTGCAGGATAATCGGAAAAGTACAAGCACGTTTGTTCTGCTTTGATTCACTGTTAAGGCGCGGATAGATAGTCCGGCGTTTCGAGCGTGCGAGACAGCGGCCGGCGAAGTCGGATAAGTCATGCTGGCCTCGCCAGGATTGCCGAAAACTTACTACCTGCTCAGTTTGGCACGTTTAACATGGCCCGCAGCAGCGAACAGACTTGCACGATCAGCTGCAAAGCGCTATGCCAGCAGCAGTGGGACGAGCTCTGCGAATCCATTGACGGACAGATGCGCAATGACAATTCCTGGAGTATGCTGAAGCACCTTCTCGACGAAAGCGGCTCCAAGTCAAATCAGAAGCATACGTTGGCCCGGGCCCTTCACGAAGCCACCAGGTCTCACACGGTCGATGTACTCGCCTCCAGACTCATTCAGAAGTACCTGCCCGTCCGGCACGACGGGGATCCGGCGATCCAACTCCCGGACTACTGAGGCCCTCCTCAACCCGAGCTGGAAGAACACTTCTCCGTTTCCGAAGTCAGACAGGCCATCTTCGCGCTCAACCGCAAGTCTGCGCCGGGTCTGGACGCAGTTACCAACAGAATGTTGAGAAACCTCGACGACCCGTCGATCGTCTTTCTGACCGACAAGATCAACGAGTCCTGGAAGAGCGGCGTTGTTCCTGCAGAATGGAAGACGGCCTGCACTGTGCTCATTCCCAAGCCCGGCAAGGCCCCGAACATTGAGAACCTCAGGCCGATTTCTCTAACGTCCTGCGTCGGCAAGGTCATGGAGCGCGTCGTCCTCAACAGGCTCAACGGGTACCTCGAAGACAACGATGTTTACACGTACAACGTGATCGGCTTCCGCGCCGGACTCTCGACGCAGGATATGCCATGAAACTAATAAAGCATCAGATCGTGGACGGCCGTTCCAGAGACGTCAAGGCTCTGCTAGGTCTGGACCCCGAGAAGGCTTTCGACAACATGCTGCACACCTTCATCGTCAAGACCATTTCGGATCTGGGTCTCGGTTCCAGATTTCACAGCTACGTCAGCGCTTTTCTAACTGACAGCAAGGCCAAGCTTCGCATTGGAGACTTCCGCTCCAAAGATGTGCCCCTCGGAGGACGGGGCACTCCTCAGGGCGCCGTATTCTCCCCCACACTATTTAACATCTGTATGATTGGTCTTTCCGAGAGGTTGGCACGCGTCGAGGACGTCAAGCACACCATCTACGCCGACGACATTACCATCTGGTGCGCCGGGGGATGCGAGTGCAGAGTCGAAGAAGCCATGCAGGAGGCGATCGACGTGATCGAGGAGTATCTCCGCCCCACCGGACTTCGGTGCTCCCCCGCCAAGTCGGAGCTTCTGCTTTACAGAAAAGATGGGGAGGAAGACCCAAAGATTGGAAGCCAGTCTCCGAAAGCAGCATCAGTCTTCACACTTGTGACGGAGGGGTGATACTGGGCCAGGGTCAACGTCATTCGGGTCCTGGGCATGTTTGTCGAATTCAACGGCGGGAACGGAACGGCTCTCTGCAAGATCACCGTAAAGACGGACAACGCTTTCCGCCTCGTTCGCAGAATCGCAAACAGACACAGAGGCATGAAGGAAGCCAGTCTGCTCAGCCTGATCAACGCCTTCGTATTATCCCACTTCACTTACACGATTTCTATGCACAACTGGCTCAGAGCGGAGCGAGACAAGCTCAACGCTCTCATCCGCAAAGTAGTTAAAGGGCTCTCGGGCTACCCATCAGGACCCATACCGAGGATCTCCTCAAGCTGGGGGTACACAACACCGCCGAGGATATTGCCGAAGCCCAAGAACACGCGCGACTTGCTTGCCTGACCACCACAGCGGCAGGTAAACGCATCCTCGAAGACACAAGCCGTTTCTGGGTTATTCCCTGCGGGATCCTCGAGGGTCAGTACCCCGATTCCTAGGTGCATTCGGGTTATTCCCTGCGGGATCCTCGAGGGTCAGTACCCCGATTCCTAGGTGCATTCGAGACAAGTTCGAAGTGGCCCCCGTGCCCCGAAACGTCCATCCCGTCCACAACGAGGGCAGACGCAAGGCGAGAGCAGTAGCGATTCTCAAACAGATCAAGCAACAAGGTATACCAGAGCAAGTTTCGTCGACGCCGCGGAGTACAGCGATGGGAAGACCTTTGCCGTCGTCGTGGTCGACTCCAGCGGCAAGATTTTCAATAGCACTTCGATTCGCACTTCAGACCCCGAAGTCGCCGAGCAAGCCGCCATCGCCTTCGCCCTGCTAGACGGTCGTGGGTCCGAGATCTATAACGATTCCAAAACGGCAGTTAAGGCTTTTCAGAAGGGTCGCATCGCCGAGCAAGTTGCTCGTCTTCTTAGCGTCTCGAGTCCGGATGCTCTCACGCATCATTCGATTTACTGGTTTCCCGCTCACGTAGGGTCGGTCGATGGTGCTCGCCCGAACCTCAATGAGTCTGCTCACAAGGCTGCGCGCGACCTCACCGACCGCGCGTCCTCTGTATAAGGAGCGCCGACTCCCCTGCCACAGGGACGCTCCCGCTACTCATAACGAGGTTACAAAATTATTTTAAATGTCTAGAAGGGTCTTTCCACACCCTCACCCTAAGTTGAATAGGGCACAAGCCGTTTCTCTTAGAGTTTTACAGACCGGCATACATCCGTGTCTGGCCGTTCTACACGAAGTTTCATCATCATCATCATAATCATCATCAGCCTATATTTATGTCCGCTGCAGGACGACGGCCTCTCCCTGTGATCTCCAATTACCCCTGTCTTGCACTACTAATGCGTAGGTTGGATAACCGGTGGACCATTAGAGTTACAGAATGGATACCAAGAGAAAGGAAGAGCAGTCGAGGACGGCAGAAAACTAGATGGGGTGATGAAGTTATGAAATTTGCAGGCGCAAGTTGGAATCAGCTAGCGCAAGACACGAAGTTTACCCCGACGTATATCGCGACGACGCCTGCCCGTCCTGCGGGCAGACCTCCACTCCAGCATACATGCTGTGGGAGTGCGGGTCGAGGTACCCCAAGTTCAGCAAGGAGGAGTGGGACTCGCTTCTGCGTAGCCCCGCTCTAGACAAGCAAATCCTGGCTGTCCGGCGTCCCCGCGACCGGGCCCGATGGGCTAGACCTGCCGGTCCCGATGTGGGACTAGCCGGGTGCGCGACGAGTTCGCGTCCTCGCCGGACCTCCAATAAAGTTCTTTCCCTCACTCGATCAGCTGTTGCCACTGCATGCGCATAATGCGCAGCCAGCGCGCGCTTTTTCGTTGTTGTTTCCTCAACACATTTTCGTTCAGCGAAGGCGCAAACTGCACGCTCTTTTCAGTCCAGAGAGCAAGCGAACCTAAAATCAAGCTTTGCACTTTATCGCGAGCATACACTACGAATCTGTGGCGACCCTTTCCAGCTACTTTTGCGTTCCTGTTATCTATTTTACATTCAAGATTTGCGCAACGTGACTACTGCTTCGCTTAGCCGTGGTTATTGCATTAGTTGGCCCATTGTTTCTCTCGTAGAGATCACAAACGATAAATAAGGAACCGAAGGATCTGCTTACTACAATAAAAACACATTTGCAAACAATGTGCAGGTATGGCTTAATTGTGGTGCGTGGCCTGACCATGACTGATTACTCCCCGCTGTCTTCGTACATATCGGTTATGGCTGCTGTGTAAACTAATGAAAGAAAAAATATGTTTCTGTGTAAATTAATGTTAACTCACCTACTGTATGAATCTAACTAATTTTCCATGTTATTCTATAATTGACGTATCCTGCATTTTAAGCGGCCAAAACTGTGTTCGCCTCTGAACTGCCAATTTCCTTCAGAGACTGATATGAGATACAATTGCTTTGATATAATTACGCATTTTCAAATGAGCGCCTGCTAATTTGCACTAATTATACGGGTAGCCTGTCTAGGCCGCAAAGAAGGCGTACCGCTGTGCTAGCCCATAGTTATTTTGCACGCTGGCGCGTACATGTTGTGCTTACCACGATGTACCGACGTTACCCGGGAGCACCTGAAACTCCGGTGTACCGAGTTTCGCTGATGTACCATACACGGTTGTTTCACGTTGTGCGCCGCATGTATCCGATATAACAGCTTTAATCAAGGAAAGATTGAATACCGTGGAGACATTCGAATCATGAACTGCATTACCACGCCGGCTATCACATGAAGCTGCATGTCGCAGCACGCATACGCTGAACGTTATCGCGCGATGGCAGTAACAACCTCAACACAAACTCCCTGAAATTCGCTGCAGCGCTTTACTACAAACATAGTACAAGCAACAGGTTCGCGTTCTCTTCACACAAACAAACCGATCCTGGCCTGAAAAAAACAGAAAAAAAGGAGAAAAAAAACTAACTAAAGAAAACTTTCTCGAGCAAGACGTCAAGAACATATAACCGTCGTCGCAGCTTTGCTATGCGAAGATTCGCAATCCATATGGCTCTTCGGCGCCGCATAGCTGCAAAACGCAGCAAAATTCCTCGCCGTGTGGACTTTTGTAGATGGTGGCTCCATGGTTCTAAAAGCGCACCCGATCGCAGTACGGACGGAGCATCTGCTCCGACCTCCGTGCTAGGTTTCCTCCGCTCGCCGCTAGGTGTCGCATGAATAGCTGGAGTCGCGAATAGCATACCTAAGTAACTCAAGCAGGCTAGGTGACACTTTGTCACCGCCCCGTATGGCCCCGTTTCAAAGGGGATGCCAATAAATCATCATCATCATCATGCACTGACTGCACTGCAGTTGGTAATTTTATTGTGTAAGAGAACAAGGATAGCACCACGTGTATATATGATGTAAAAGAGAAACTCCTATGTCTGTCAGAAATCAGTGGCGCACCGACGGGGGGGGGGGGGGGGATTCGGGGGTTGTAACCCCACCCCCCCTGAGGCCGACTTAACCCCCCCCCCCTTTTGTTTAACCCCTTTTCTTTCCTTACGCATTTGAGTACTGCAACTAAGATGTAAGACGCGCAATCGTCTGCACACTCGCAAAAAGCGCATTTTCGGACAATTTCCCGTGAAGAAATCGAAATTAGTGCTGTTTAGATGGTATTGGCAAACTGTCAACTCCCCCCCCCCCCCCCCCCTGGCAGAGATCCTGGGTGCGCTACTGTCAGAAATATTTCACGAAGACCGTTTCCTATAGCCTTGGCGTTGCCTATAGGTGCGCTCCAAAAACCCCGTCTTCTACACTTCTGATATATCGAATAAACATAAATTCGAGTGGTGCCTTTCAAAAGTGTCGCAGTCGTGCGAAGCAAATAGAGATGGTACAAACGCGCTTTGGTCGCGAGTTTATTGGCCTTTGCAGAGAATTCCGGAGAGTCAAGCTGGGTCACACTGCGACGTGCACACTTAGAAAGTAAGCTTGAGTTCTCGTATCTTTTTCTCAATCTGTGAGCTGAGTACCTTCTCGACGCGCGAGCGCACAATGCCCTTGAAAAGCCTGGTGAAGTAGCTGGAGAAGAAGTTGAACATGTAGCTGAGCGGTCCGAGACCATTGATCTTGAGGGTAAAGCCCAGCAGCTCCTGCACCTTGAACCGGCGCATCTGCACGACTCCGTCCACCCTACACCGGAAGAAAAAAGTGGGTGAACGCGGTGAAAAGCAGACGCACATGGCTGCCAAGTTATACGGGCACGCAGCTCACAAGTAGATACAGGGTGTCCCAGCTGTTAGGCCACCGAGTTAAAAACAACAACGACGACAACACTGATCATTCTACGCGAATAGACCAAGTGCAAGTTCTTAGAGCCTTGTTGAGAAACTGCCAGTAATTTTTTTGGTCTCTGAGATGGTATGGTATGGTATGATAAACTTTATTCAGGTCCTGAAGATCATCCCTTAGGATGACGCAGGCGGCTCCCACATCAGGACAGTAAGGTTTAACCTTACCGCCGTGTCGTGGGCCTTCTGGACGGCCTGTACTTGATCTAAAAGCACTCCACTGTGAAGCACTCGCCGCCACCAGTCTCTTTCCTTGTCGCAGTCTGTGAAAGCCACAGGACATTGCCAAAGCATATGATCCAGAGTAATGATGCCATTACACTTCTCGCAATTGATTGGTACCTCTCTTTCTGGATATAGCTTGTTAATAAAGTTTGGACTAGGATAAGTTCTTGTCTGTAACAATCTCAGAGTCACCGCTTGAGCTCTATTGAGCTTAGCGTGTGGCACTGGGAATTCCCTTCTGTTCATGTAGTAATGCTTCGTGACTTCATTATATGTAAGTAATTGGTTCCTGTTCTCCTCCAGCATATTATTGGGGTCCTGGTCGCGTAGTGCACGGATAGTAAGTCCTCGTGCAGCTGCGTTAGTCATCTCGTTCAAATTCCTTCGAGATGGATCGACAGACCCCATGTGTGCAGGAAACCAGCGGATTTCGATCCCTTGGCTGTCCATCTCACCGATCAGCTGGGCAGCCCTTTTGGTTACAAAGCCTTTGGTAAAATGTCTAATAGCCATCTTAGAGTCACTGTAAATTCGCGTCCACTTTTTATTCCTTAAAGCCAATGCTATCGCTACTTGTTCCGCCACTGTCGCTTCATTAGTCATGATTGTAATAGCATCCCGAGTGATTCCATCTGCATCTACCTTGAGTTGCATCTGCACCTTGAGTTGTGAGAGCGTCTCTGAGATACAATTATTTAATTAAAAGCAATTCGCTATTTTAATTATTATAACTGTCAAGATGTCAATTCTGCGGTGGTTGAGACTCGTAAGACACGTCAAAATGAAGTGTTTCCAGCAAGGTACACATCGCGTGTTTGCTTTTTCTGGCAAATAGAGACAGCCTGCGAAATACGAGAATTATCTTGTGACTTAATTCGCATATACCCGTGCGCACGGAATAGTGTAGCGCCATCAAACTGCCTCAGTGGGAGAGCAAGCTGTACATATCAAGCTCGCCGTTAATTCTTTGATCTGGATATGCAATAACCCCCGGGAGCTGGGGACGTATTCTCGGACCATCCCTTTCAGAGATAGTTACATTTTCGCGAGAGTAAGCACTGTACGCATGCGCACAAGGATTGGGCAAACGCGAGAAAGAAGCTCTCGTAGGCTGAGTCTCACGAAAACTCGCGAGAAAGTGAAACTATGACCGAAAGTGCTCGCCCGAGAATACTGCCCAATGTTGGCGCGTCGTGGGAAGAACACGCGCGTGGTGCTGTCGTCATTAACAGATGATGAACAGCTTGCTTGAGCCGTTAATCAACAGATTCCTTTAGTGATGGAGCAATTGGTTGATTTTGATGATGTTGGGATTGTTGACAACGTGTCGGGGCATCCTTTCCAAGTTTAAAGCTAAATGAAATGATGAACTAAACAATGAAGATCAATAAAATCGCTCACATGCCTCATTAGTGTTGTAAAAAGGCCCGCTGTGTTATTTATATGCATTAGGTGACATAAACATAACTAAAACTGACACTTCACACGATGACGACTCAAAAAAGGTGCCGGCAGATCCCACGCCCTGTGGGAATCGATGTCATGCGAATCAGTGTACGGGGATCCTACGAAGTTAACGAAACGACCATGAGAGCACCAAGACGTAGGCGGCTAGATAGAAGATAGATACTCTCAAAGTGGCAAATGTTCGCCAAGAAATATTTTGCATTTAATACACTAAATTCCTATGTTCCTCAATAAACCTTGAGTTGGGAGTATGCGCTCGTGTTGTCGCTTTTTCGTTCTCGTCTTTCGTCTTTATAGCGCATCCTTTATTTGTCAAGATACACCTACGCTCGCTAACTTACCTGCTAATAGTATACAAAAATATGAGCATGAGAAACAAATACCGATTTGCGATAGGTTGATTGTAACGGCATTTTTTGACACCCAACTATCACAGCACAAAAACACAGGACAAATTTAAAATCTGAACGTTTTAACTCTGCCATTGAGTCACTTCTCACCTGATTACACCGTCTGCTTGCATACTTGTTGCATTTTCTTTAACATGTTCCTGTCAGCGCCTTACTGTGTTTATTGAGTTTAGTGCCTTTTTACTTACGAAGTTTTATATTTGTTGTTGATTCCAGCACATTTCTATGCACAGTGAATTCCATATTTGTTGATTTCTACATTGTCTTATTCTACCTAGCTTTTTTTCTTGTTTTTGCTAACCTTTGTATATGCTAAATGTTGTGCTTTCTTTCTGATACTTCTGTTTTTGTACATTACTAATTTCTGTACCTGTTGCAGTAGTTATTTTTTACGTTTTTTTTTCCTGCTCATTTCTCTATTCGTCCACCCACATGTGATACCCCTTCAATGACAGTACTTGTGCTACTGTAAATGAATAAAAAATAACAATATAATAATTTGCAACGTCACATTACTACTTCTAAAACCTTGAGCGATGAAAACTTGCAGGATCGTTCATGGAACATGCAAGTTAAAGTTTGCCAGAGTCAGCCTTCATCATGAGCTATTTTCGCGGTGATAACTTTGATAAGTGATTCGCGGTTAAAACTTTCATTCTGCGATATCGACTACGCGCCATAAATCCTGCAACACAATAGCACACTTTTGTCCATGAAAATAATGAAGACGAGTTTCTTGTATTCAGCTTTCCAAATTTAAAAAATGCAAAGGTCACCTCTATGTCAATTTTTTCGATGATTTTTCGGAAGTTGTATCGAGGACCAAGAAGATCGCAAACAGATGTTCAAATAGAGTTTTGCGAGACTAGTTCGTGACGGTTTGCGTGCTGCTCTCATCTACACGGTACGACAAAATTGGGTTTCATATACACGGTACGACAAAAAAAGCTAACAATAATAAAATTAAAATAAAGTAGGAGCGGGGACGTCTGGATAAAATTGATTCACACACACACACACACACACACACACACACACACACACACACACACACACACACACACACACACACACACACACACACACACACACACACACACACACACACACACACACACACACACACACACACACACACACACACACACACACACACACACACACACACACGCACGCACGCACGCACGCACGTTTGTTTTCTCGTTCACTCAAAAAATACCTTTAGGGCAGATACCTGGTTATATTCGATGATCGTAAACATCATCAGTCTATTTTTATGTCCACTGCAGGACGAAGGCTTCTCCGTGCGATCTCCAATGTCTTGCGCTGGCTGATTCCAACTTGCGCCTGCAAATTTCCTAACTTCATCACCCCGCCTATAGTTTTCTGCCGTCCTCGACTGCGCTTCTCTTCGTATCCATTCTCTAATTCTAATGGTCCACCAATTATCCATATTATGCATTACATCCATGGCCTGCCCAGCTCCATTTTCCCCGCTTAATGTCAACTAGAATATCGGCTATCCCCGTTTGTTCTCTGATCCACACCCCTCTCTTCCTGTCTCTTAACGTTAGTCCTAAGATTTTTCGTTCCATCGCTCTTTGTGCGGTCCTTAACTTGTTCTCGAGCTTCTTTGTTAACCTCCAAGTTTCTACCCCATATGTTATCACCGGTAGAATGCAATACACTATACTATAGTGTACCCTATTGGCCTACTCTAAGTGCATGACTGTTTTTTTATTGCAACTATATATGGGCACTCCAACCTCAGTTCTGCCATCGGCGTCGCTGTCGTCGTGACGCTTAGAAAGTCCAAACACGATAACGTCGTCGCCGCGCGCCGTACACTGCATGTGCGAGTGAAAGGTTACGAGGGTCAGCCGACGATCGCAGCTCAATTTCGTGCGCGCGATTGAGGAAGGCGGGGCAGAAGCGCGCCATCTTCTGTCGCGCGCGAGGCATGGGGAGGGGAGGCGAGGGAAAGGGGAGGAGGGCCTTCCACACCGGCGGCAGCTGCTTACGGCGCGGCCGCGCGGGCGCAGTATCTTGAAAGGGATCTGCGACGTGGACAAAGTGCGCGTCCGTGTGGGCCTCAACTTCAAAGCGATCTGCGATGTGGACAAAGTACGCCACGCCGAGTGCCGGTAGCTTCGTATGCGCTGTGCTTTCGACGTTCGCGTTGAAGCGAGAGACAGCACGAAGGTCAATTCGCTCGCTGCTGCTGCCGTGCTTCATCACTACAGCGTTTTGACAGCGAGTTTCAGCGTTCATCGAGCGAGATGTGTTCATGATTACCTGTGCGCGCGTGACACGCGTGCTTGCAAGTTAATTTATTTAGTGAGCGAATGTTTGCAAGTTTATACGCCTGATAAAACTAATATCCTAACTTCGTATAGATGTCTACTAATCTGCTACATCATTCGATGCTTCCTTCGCCTTTCGGGCGAAACTGCGACTTTTTTTTTTCTACTTTAACTATTTTATACTTCCAATGTAGTTTTTGTATAGTCTGTGCATCGTTGCATACTGAATATTATGCTTAAAGGGATGTATAATTTGCTCCAATCAACTGATTGCTGCATGTCGCAATGTAACAATACTTTCCACTTGGGCTTATTGGTTTTCCATAAAGAACGTGTAGCATTGCGCGCAAAAAACATGGACAAAAAAGGAACACGGTTTACACACACGAAGCGCAGACTATCAGCAGTTTATTGCGAGAAGAACGTGACCACATTTATACCTTGCCACAGGCAGTACTGCGCATGACACCAAGGACGGAACCACACCGACAAAAAAAAAAAAAAAAAAAGTCAGCACACGCGTGTCGTGCCATTCAAATACGCTATTTCTTTAGCTGATAATGTGATAGAGGTCATGCTAATACACTTTTCTTTTAAAGTTGTGATGCAGTGGGCCTCAATAATGAGGCGTGTCATCTTATTGTTCGACTTTTCAAGGATCATGCACTTTCTGAACCTTGGTCTGCAGCCGCATTCATCACAATGATGAATTTTGTATGGGTGTTCTGTGGTCCTCTCTTATCCTTGTATATGTTACTATGTTACATCCCCAACGCTTGGATGGAGCAAGAGTAGCAAGAGCCATCTCGACGTCGGGCACATCGGCGCGCGTTGGCCGCGTCCGGTTACGTTGGCTGCGCCAGTGCTCGCCAACGTGACGTAGCGCGCGCGCGCGCGCGCGCGCGCACGTGTGTGTGTGTGTGTGTGTGTGTGTGTGTGTGTGTGTGTGTGTGTGTGTGTGTGTGTGTTTTCCCCGAACGCTAAGCCGAAGAGCGCTCGCGCGTGGTCATACTGCGCCGAACCGCACTTATCT